>NW_026889809.1:1530000-1897500 GCF_033153115.1 Saccostrea echinata
AATATTTTATTTTTTTTTTTTTCAGACATTGAGGAAAAGAACTCCATAAAGGCCAGAAGATCCTGACGGCCAGATTAGCCGGACGTGTTAATTAATTTGTTTATTAAAAAATAAAAGTGTTTGTTTAAAAATTCAAATTGCATATTGTTTTATCATTTGGCTTGAGTTTTGTACCAAGAATATTTTTTTCTTGGTTGTGAAAAGGTATGAAAATGAAGGTGACAATTCGCCTGTAAAAATTAAATTGTAGGCATTGAAATTGCAAACTTCAATTTTTTTTTAAAAAAATCATGGATGTTGAAAATCTTCTAATACAATGCATATTTAGTTTACTAACAGGTAAAAGAACTGAAATATGCAATGAATTTGATCTCAGAATTTCATTGTAAAACCCGCTTAGCAAGCCTAAAATTGGTTTAAAACTCGGAGCATGCTCCTGAGTATCAAATAAGTTGGAAGATGTAAACACCATATGCAGAAGATTGCAGAATATTACTGCAGGAAAGTTGATGATGAAAAAATTGAAATCATCTCGTTTGTCATAAAGTCTATAGTTATTAGTTTGCACTTATCGTCTATAGTCAGTAAAACATTCAAATATGAGAAAGATGTGGCAGATTCTGTGGTGTTTTTAATTTCAAGTTCACCGAGATATATCGAATCGACATATGAATGGAAGTAACTATTGTTAATTGATAATACATCGTCAATAAAATAATAAAAATATAAATGAAAAAGATAAATCAAGCTTAATCTGTAAACTAAGGGTATGTATTGGAGAGGAGTAAAGTTCCAGTGTATGCGAGTTTGAACTCGGGCTCGGACTCTACCTGGTGATAACCAAGGTTCGTATGAAAAGTTATAGAGTCTACGACTTATCGTTTGTCAAGTTGTAATATAGTGTAAATACTATCAATGTCTTACCCTTATTATATTTGTCACAATTTGTGATAATGGCATGGAAATATTCCCTCGCTGTAACCAAATCTTTGAAAAAGAACAAAGAGTACGTACAAACAAGTTTATTATAGTGCTCCAAAAAAAATGCAAAGAATATCTGCACACCTGCACACACACAACACGCACATCTACAACACTCGCACAAATAAAAAAAAAACAAATAATAATAATAAAAAAAATAATGATAGTAACAATATACCGACTATAATAGCGCCATACCAGACCCGACAAATGTTTCATTGCCATGTGCGAATAAAATTAAAATCGGAAACACTGACTGGTGAGACCACAGAGGTTGACCCAAGACGTTACCGTGTACTGTTCATGGACACACAGTTGGTTGTTACTCATGGAATTACGGTTACGACACTGTCCAAAGGCCGCACGTCCCTCAAGCCTTCGACGTCTTAATACGTAGAATTTCCTCGAATGTCTCAGTATGCCATAATGTTCACCTGCTACTGTAAACACGCACTTACACAGCTGGTCACCTATAATAACACATTATTTAAAGTTCTGGGTTTCCATAGTCGGTAATGAACGCATTCATACGAAATACTTGAATATGTCGGGTACATTATCTAGCACAAATAGAACTTAACAAAGTAATGAAATAATAACTTTTTCTTAAAAAAAAATAACAAGAAAAAACCTAGCTAACAAAATATACAGTTCAAACTCACCGCTGCTAAAGTTTTCAAAATTACTCTACTGTCCACACAGGAAAACTTCTCGAACACACACAAACCATTCAGGCCAAATGCACGCAGCCATTATTCTCAGGACCACACAGGTCATACAACATTTGTACTTAGGAAGGACACACCTTCTCAATTCTACGGCCTGCTCAGAACTAACTTACACGTAGACTAAATTGTTAAAACCGGTCTGGCAGCCGTGACCAGCTATCCGTAACGACTATACGATGAGAATGAACCTATGGTACACCATAACCAACATAATCAAATTAAACAAAATTGTGACAATATTAAAGAGGGGTAATATGCTTTGAAATGTATTAAAGTATTTTTTTTTTATTATGTATTAAAGAGACTTTTTCTTCTACATGACATGCAAGCGAAAATATTGACTCTTTATTTTGGACACCTCCGTGTTTTATGCCTTGTTGTTGTATTGTTTGTAGATTTTCAGATCCATCATTGTTCGTTATCTTCACTTTTCATAAAACCCAAATTCACCACTTTTACTAGGCGCGCGTGTCAATAGGTCAATCTGGGGGGTAATTAAGAAATGAATGTAATATTTTTTTCTTTGACCGAAGTATCAAACAAAAATTTGGACGGAAAACGTCATCAATGCGCTACGTTTTCCGTCCAAATTTTTGTTTGATACTTCGGTCAAAGAAAAAAATATTACTTTCATTTCTTATCATTTAATTATGATTTAAAAACAATAGAATGAAACTTTCTTTCACTTTAATATTTAATTTAAGCATCGAAGACAGTGCGTCGGAATACATCACAACAACGTTGCTGAAATTCAGAATGGCTGAATGTACAGATCTACGCGCATTGGGTTGATGAAATTTTACGTCCAAACTTTCTATGATACATCGATGAAAGAAAAAATTAGAAGATTTATTTCTTATCTTTTAATATTTATCTTTCAGTGATGAGATTTAACTTGAGAACGATCGAATGACTGTCCAACATATAGGCCTAGCTTAGTTGCCTAAATTTTCAGACGCAGAGTGTTACGAACAAACAACGTTTTCAGATATTGTCGAGTCATTACAACTGTTTTCTAACAAAAAGTTTTAACACAAAAACTTACCTGTTGTATTATTAATTTTTGCTATATCCCAATGGTTAAATTCCCCCAGTAAGCATGGTAAGCTGATATCTTTAGGTTCGTAAATGTAAAGGGAAGCTACTCAAATATAACCTTAACAACTCCTTTTAGGTCACAGAAATTTTCGGTTTCATATGCGCATCTCTTCATCTGAATTTCAAATCGAACATATATATATACGTATCACAACATGTCTATGCATAAAACAACATGCTTCAAAATCTGGAAGAGTCTGTTGCCGACTGTTTAACGTTGAAAGAATATCCGTCCTCGCTCAGCGTCGTTTTTCACATGCATTCGTTTCCTAAGAATTAACGGATTAACGGTATTTCCCCGCTTTGGTAGCATAAAAACGTTTCTTCACAGTTCTACTGTTCATTCCAGTTATCTCAAAGACAAATATTTAACATACGTATGATGATTTCTTTCCTTTTTTCCCGCAACTGCACTGTTGTCGTTTGCAGACGATCTGATTTGTTTAGCAAAGGGGGATAATTCGAAAAGAAACGAACGTAACGGACAAATTTTGAAATTCAGGAAAATAGAGTAAAAGGATTTCATTTTTCTTTCACAAAGTAATATAGAAGCGGGAAATATACATATAAAGTTAGCCAAAGTAGTTCCGGCTGCCAAGTGCAAGTGAACTCAAGATTTTATTGATGTAGTTATCAAAAGAATTTTTTATCCAATCAGAATCAATTATTTTATAGAAATTAAATGATAGTAGTGTAAACAATTGTTAACGCTAGATCTGTACACGTAGGCGAACATATGGGCAGCGGAAAGGGCAAAAATTACCATAATGAGAAAACAAACAATTATTATAACTTCAATGACCATAAAAACTTAACAAATGACATTCAATGCATAATAAACAGACCTTTTCGCAAAACAAATATACATTAAAACAAAACCAACGACAGCGTACGTAACAAACATATATAAATGCAAAACGAACGGTCATCTTTGCAGAACATACGTACATAGAAACACGACAAACGATAAAAACTTAACAAACGGACGCTGGGTGGCGCTGCAGGTTTTTTAGTCAGTTCGTACCCTGATCGACTCGTAATAAGGTCAACTATAACCATCAATTTTTGTTGCGAATGGACTCTCTCTTGAAATTAAAATAATTAATTAATAATTAATTAAAATTGATCATTTGTTAAGTTTTTATGGTCATTGAAATTATTATAATTGTTTGTTTTCTCATTATGATAATTTTTGCCCTTTCCGCTGCCCATACGAACACGAGTTATTTTTCCTAAGTGTGCGGATTTATTCAGAAGTTATTTGACCCTTGGTATTAAGCAATATTAGATATATCAGACATGTTATGTAATATGACTAATTTGATTTTTACACTACTTACTTATTTTAGGGAGAAAAGATTAAATAATCAAGGTTTAAGGCAGGAAACATCGATTTATGCCCCATTTCTAATTTGCTCGATGTTCTTTTTTTCTTATATACAAACGGTTTAAAAGTCAATTATATGATATGTTATTTCAATTTCGGTTGTATATTCCTCAAGGAGATGAATTTTATATACAAGTTTTTGATACTAGATCTACTCCAATTCTGTATAAAGATTTGGAACACCAAACGTAAACAGAGGGGAGGTATAGGCTTCATTCTACATGTTTTACATTATTGAAAACGTTAAATATACATAAATACAGTAACACATTGCCTAATCATGCTTATGGCTTCCAACCTTCTCACAAATTTAAAGATAGACAATGTAATAAGTCTGGTAATTAATTCATTAATGTCTTTAGCTAAGTGACTCCTCGATGTTACATATATTTAAAATGTGTACATATACAGGTATGATGTACAAATATTAAGTTTATATATTTTTCCCTAGATTTATGCAGTCAACTTGAACTTCTTATTATAGACTTCATCCATGATGTCCTCAGCAAATACATGCGCAATAGTAAAAATAGAACCATTGAAACATAAGTGATGTAGAAGAACTAAATATTAAAGACCTCAATAGGATTTTAAGGGAGAATGGTGTAAATATGAAATCTATTTTTGTTGAATAAAAAAGAACTAAAACTATTTAGTATTTTAAAACTCCTCTACAAGGAAATGATGCGAATTCTGATATTATTAACATAATAAATAATGCCAAATCTGGATCGATGGACTAAAGCTATTAGACAAATTCTATCTGTCACAATAGAAAAAGTTAAAAAGTATTTTATACTGAGTGAACAGGGTTATGTTCAACGAAGAGGGGATGCATGTTTTGAAAAATTTACAGACACCCTAATGTTAAAATACAAAACATCCAGAAACTATGACTTGTGGGTCTCTGGAAATATCATTCCTCTGAGTACAATTCTTTGAAAGAACAAAGCAGTGTGTGTTTATTAAGGTGCAAGTCTAATGCCTTATGGACAACTTGTAAGGTCTATGAAACAAGTGTTTTGGTGGACAAATTGAGTGGAGATCCAGTTGGTACATACTGTTACTGTGTAGGCAAGTAGGGTAATATGCATGGTCTAGAGACCTAGAAGTTGATTATTTTAATGATCTTATTGGGAAAGATTCAAATGATTGAAACTCCTTGTTGATTACCTTGTTTAATATCTACTAACTGAATATCATAAATTTTCATGAAAATTAAAAGAAATTGTTATCAAAATATTTATATGTGTTTATGAATGCTACAGCAGCCTTCAGTCTTACAGCTGGAATACTATTAGGAGTAGCTGAGTTCATATCCCAAGAATTACCTGATGGTCTAGCAACAACAGATATATTGGCATACTGGATTAATCCAATGGGTAAATAAATTACACAGATTACTTGAACTATTATATAATTATTATTATTATTTTGTGCATATTTATATACGATTTTATTCATTATTTTCTTTTTTTTATTTTAAATCTTACCAATGCAGTTAGTTTTTTTTTCAGCTGTGCTGAAATAACTAGGTTATTTTGTATGAAAACATCATTGCTGTGCCATTTGAAGTATTAGCAGGACTTATAGAATGCAAAATAATTGTATCGATGGTATCGATGGTTTGTCTATTCTTTAATTATATTTGCTTTGACATCACACTGCTGCTGTTAATTTGCTCAATTTAAAAATTGTGAATGTATAAATGCACTGAATTTAATGTGGAAGAGCAAAGAAAAGTATGCTTTTAAACATGGGCCTGATTTAATGAGTTTGATGTGAGAAAATTATCAACATGTAAATATTTGTAATTAGCAATGCTTTTTAGAATATTATGAAAAGCATGCTGGTTCATATTTTTAAATAGGAGAGATCTAAGCTAGTTTATTATACACTCAGAATGCATATAGTAGAAATATATGCATTTTAAGCAGTGATCATTTCTTAGAGATTTACAGCATACATGTACTCCTGGATAAAATTTATGTGCGAGTTCTTAAATTTATCATTTTGTTATTGAAGAGAGCAAAATTAAAAAAGAAGTGGGTTTAAAAAAATAAATTCCAGTGTTTAAATATTGAACTGAATAAATAGAATTTGTTAAGTCTGATTTTCCCTGCAAATATTACGATGTTTATCCGATGTAATTTTAGAAGCAGATTATTAGCGAATCAAAATCTCTGCCCGGGATTAGCACGTACCATTTCATGGTTGAATTCGACTTTTCCACTCGGTGAGTAGAGTTTTGACGCTGTTTACGGAGATAAAAGAAAATAAAGACAAGCATGCCATATATGGTTGTGTAGATAAATTATCTTAGAAGACATAGTTATAAACAGTTTGCCAGTGCATTTCCTCTGAAAGTGTAAATGAATGCAATTCTGGGGGAGGGGGGTACTTCATGTAATTCGGAGTTGGATACATTGTGTTATTATTATGCTATGTGTTAAAAATTTATTATCGAAACAAGTGCCTGTGCCCTGAGTGCCGAGTAAAGGTCAAAATTTGAACCCCTTCACCAGTATATGGTGACGTCTCTATATGAGTGAAAAATTCTCGAATAGGACGTAAAACAACATACAATCAATCAATTTCATCCACTACTCAATTGAAATTATTCTCAACATGACTGACCAAAAAGTGTGTTATTACATTTTGCGTTCTTGCCTTTTGCTTAATCTCGACGCAAAATGTAATGACGCAAAATTGTAATAATCTAAATCGTGTTATTACATTTCGCGTTATTACATTTTTTGTTGATCTCGACGCAAAATTTAATAAGAGCGCAAATTGCAATAATCCCGGTTTATTACATTTTGCGTTGTTATTACATTTCGCCTTGTAGCACATACACAATTCCGGAATACTACAATTATCTTCATATTTCACAATAAATCATTGTAAGTTATAGCACTTTCATTTGTTATAATTGAATAAAGATATATAGGAAAAAATATCTTAATACCAGTTTAATTAATTGCACCAGTCGTGTAGATAGTTATCTTGGTGAATTTTTTACTTCCCTAAAAGTCACTTGCTCACACATACTCTGTACATACTCAAACAGTAAGAACTCTAATTAGATGTCAAACAAACAAAAAAAATAAATTTAAAATGAAATTCAAGTACATTTCCTGTGATAATGGAATGAATTTACCACCATAACAATTTTGTGTGAGGAACATTGACCTTTGTATGGGTGTTGATTCATAATGTCGTCACTGGCATAGATTAGAATAATCTGATTATTAAGAATGTCTATGTTGAATAAGGACTTTGTATGGGTGTTGATTCATAATGTCGTCACTGGCATAGATTAGAATTATCTGATTATTAAGAATGTCTATGTTGAATAAGGACTTTGTATGGGTGTTGATTCATAATGTCGTCACTGGCATAGGTTAGAATTATCTGATTATTAAGAATGTCTATGTTGAATAAGGACTTTGTATGGGTGTTGATTCATAATGTCGTCACTGGCATAGATTAGAATTATCTGATTATTAAGAATGTCTATGTTGAATAAGGACTTTGTATGGGTGTTGATTCATAATGTCGTCACTGGCATAGATTAGAATTATCTGATTATTAAGAATGTCTATGTTGAATAAGGACTTTGTATGGGTGTTGATTCATAATGTCGTCACTGGCATAGATTAGAATTATCTGATTATTAAGAATGTCTATGTTGAATAAGGACTTTGTATGGGTGTTGATTCATAATGTCGTCACTGGCATAGATTAGAATTATCTGATTATTAAGAATGTCTATGTTGAATAAGGACTTTGTATGGGTGTTGATTCATAATGTCGTCACTGGCATAGATTAGAATTATCTGATTATTAAGAATGTCTATGTTGAATAAGGACTTTGTATGGGTGTTGATTCATAATGTCGTCACTGGCATAGATTAGAATTATCTGATTATTAAGAATGTCTATGTTGAATAAGGACTTTGTATGGGTGTTGATTCATAATGTCGTCATTGGCATAGATTAGAATTATCTGATTATTAAGAATGTCTATGTTGAATAAGGACTTTGTATGGGTGTTGATTCATAATGTCGTCATTGGCATAGATTAGAATTATCTGATTATTAAGAATGTCTATGTTGAATAAGGACTTTGTAACAGGTTCTTCGTGACTAAGTACAAATACAAAAAAAAAAAAAAACTGAAGATGTCTCATACAAGTAAATGTCGATTTCTCGTGATTTTAAATTCATATACAGTCCTACCAATAATTTGTTCCGAATAGTTTTCGACGTGAGTTTGAGGCGAGTCATACAGTGTACGGATTTTCCTATAAATCACAAAAATGCTACTTTTAATTATCAAAATGAAAGTAGATGTGATGTGATTTTCCGAACTACTGTAGATTCCTTATTTTTCGCGAGTACTTATTAACGCGAAATGGCTCTTTAACGTCGAATAGCGAGAACAATAATTCGCGAGTGGACGGTTGATCAAGGGATTTTACATTGATTTCAGTACCATAAAAATAAAAGTGAGGAATTTCATTTCGCGAGTGGTGCTTATCGCGTAATTACGCGATAATTAATTCCTCACGTATATTTAGGAATCTACAGTAATTAAAGCGCCCAAAATCAGATCTTACTTTTAAAAATGGACTCCATTAGAACTTCACAAATGTAAGTTGTAAAAATCAGTACATTTATATTAACAGTTTTTCACGTTTAAAAACATTAGTATTTCCTCCATTTCTTTAAAAGAAAGGTTACTATAATTTGGAACAAATGGCGAATGTTAGGAATAATTTAAATATAAAGAAATCATTTTAATTTTATATACACGTGATACAAAAAGACTAATGTTTTCTCCATTTATGTCTCTATAAAATTAACGAAAGTTTAAGAACAATTGGTTCACATAAAACGTTGTTTTTATTACAAGAGTGCATAACTTTTAACTGAAAAATCTAAAGTAAAATATAAATAGTTTTGTTTATGGAACGCCCCAGCTGCCCTATGTGCATAAGGTTCATGTTGTGATGATACTTTGAATTTATATGGTGATACTTTAACATTGGATACTGATACACCAACATTATATGCTGATAATTTTGACATTACATGCTAATACTTAAACATTATATGTTGATACTTTGACATTTTATGCTGATACTATAACATTTTATACCAATACTGTGACATTATTTGCTTCCTTTCTAAGTAGGAAATTCTTCAAAATCATATGTCAGTTTTAAATACATTTAATATTTTCAACAATCAAAATGAATTGAATTGCCATACCCATACTGGATTCCTAAACTTTTTTTATTCTTCAGTCACATAGATTATAAATACATGTACAAACATTCACAGTTAAATACAAGACAAAAAATGTGTGGAAGAATTTTTAAGAGATTGAAAAAGAGGGGAAAAAGAGGAGAGAGAGAGAGAGAGAGAGAGAGAGAGAGAGAGAGAGAGAGAGAGAGGAGGGAAGAGAGATAAGGGGCACTAAACTTTCAATTTTATGATATTAAAGTTTACATTTTTTCATCAGTTTCCTGCCAGTAGTTTAAATTCCTAAGATTTACAGTTTTTTAACAGCAAAAACTTTTCAACCTTAATTCTGTCAGTAATTACATGTTTTAAATTCTCAATACTTAATAGAGTTGGGTTTTTTTTTTAACTTATTGGGAAAATGTACTGTGTGATGGTCATAATGATAAAATTCTCAAATTTGTATTGTTCTCTTTTTGCAAACTTATCGAACAAGATTGATGTCTTATCGAAGCGATCATACCTGTTTAGTTTATTCAAAATCCATTCTTCAATCTGGTATATCAGTTAATTTTCATTTGTAAAGATAACTTTTAGTAGGAATTATTCTATGTAAAATTTGAAATTGTAACCATTGAAATTTAGATTCTTGAGTTAATTTAAGGGGTAGCTCAATAATTTTCCAAGGATGCTTCACACAATTGTTCTCCCTCATTTCTCCATTGTATAACTGAAGTTATTCCATCCTTTGTATTATTAATAATGAGAAGATTGTAAGTATCGTTACACCCTTTTTTACATAAAAAAAATCAGAATACAAGCAGAATTAAGTGGTATGGAAAGTAGAAATGTTTTGTAATCCTTAAAACAGGCTAGTCCCCTTCATATAGCAGTTCTCAGTCCTGCATCTTCAACATAGTTTGTTTTCACAATAAAGTATTTATAATCACAAAAATGTTAACATCCAAAACTACGGCTTTTTAACACTTGATACAACCATTCTCCAAGATAAATTAAAGACCAGGCTTTTTGACATTTCAATAAAACATTTCAGCTGATTTCAATAAAAAATGGAATTCAACTCATAATTTTAATTACCTTGTCATTGTATTCACAAGCATTCTGAAGTGGATATTAAAAAGATACTTGAGTTTCTGGATGACAAAATCTATGAAGTTTTTGGAGATCAGGTCCTCCAACAATCTGTCGAAATGACCATGGGTACCAACTGCGTCCCGTTATTAGCAGACCTATTTTTCTATTCATATGAAGCAGAATTTATTCTAAAACTTCTACATGAGAAGAGGATAAGATTTGCCGTGGCCTTCAACTCGACAATTGGATATATCGACGACGTATTATCAATTAACAATAGCTACTTCCATTGATATGTCGACTCGATATATCCCAGTAAATTTGAAATAAAAGATACCACAGAGTCTAACATATTTGTTTCATATTTCGATATCTTACTAGAAAGAAAAGTTGATAGTAACCTAGCAACAAAACTTTATGTTAAACGTGATGACAAATTCTTCTATCGCCAATGTCCCTTACTTATATAGCAAAATACCCTTATCACCTGTAAAAGGGGGTTTTATCTCCCAGTTGATTCGATATGCAAGAGCATGTTCCATGTTCGAACAATTTCTAAAATAAGGTAAGCTTTTGACAAACAAGATGATGAAAAAAAATAAATACGGGTTTTAATCTTAAATTTTAGACTAACAATATAATGAAAATCTCTTGTTTTTCAAACGTGCGGCCAGCGGCGGCGAATAAAATCGTTAAATAGAGAGATTCGCAGATTCTTTTTTTTTTCCAGAAATGGATTTCAGTTCGCTTACATACAGTGCTATATCGAAAACAGCGAAAAATTCTATGGAATATGTTATTGTTGAGACAGGCAAAAACTCGATTTTCTTCTTCATGGATTTGCTACTTTTTAGCAACTTAATTTCTTTACATTTGCTCAACCTAATTTTTTTTCTAACTTTATTTCTGGAATTATTTATGGACTTGTTTGCACTTTATAATCTGTTTCTTTAATACGGTCCGACTTTGTCATCACTGCCGTCCGATAATATTTTATTGAACTGGTAATTATTATCGAACTACAACAGGAAATTTTTTTAGACTGCAAGAATAAAGGCATGACGTCATAGCAATGTTTTAATGCGTATTATATGTAAATAAATGTGTTTTATATCATTACAGTGAGACAGCCATACAGTGTATATCGGAGTCAGTATTTGCTAGACTGTGTGATATAGCCGGAACTTCACAAATGGTTGCCATGACGAGGGATATGATGGAAATCAATGACATGTTGATGAATCAAAACACAAAAAGTCATTCGTATTTCGTGATGTTGAGTGAAGTAAAAGAGAATGATTCCGACTGCAAGGATCAGATGTAGACATTATGCTGTGGCCAAATAACCATCGTGTGATCTGGGTATTATCTCAGTCTCAGTATTACAACACACACAGACAAACACTGATCCTCTGTGACTGTTCTGATAGTCCACCAGGATTCACTTTGTTATATTTAATGTCATCAAGCACTCATGGATTAATCCGGAGAGCTTGTGTGAGAATAAATAAGAGAGATTATGTATCTGGTTCTAAATACAGACAGGTTTGGTGTTCTATTTCACCTGACTGCATTCAACATGGACCTTGTGTCACCTCAATTAGTTATACATGTGATCAGGCTTACTCTCTGAAGTGTGACTTTTGGCCCCTATCTGCCTCCTCATGGATAGACAGATGTCACACATGGCCTCAACCTCATGTTGTTGATGATATAGTACAAAATGGATGTCACTTTCTAGCAATTCGACATAAGCTAGGAATTCATGAAGACCATGAATGGAGAATTTCTTTTTCTCTGGCAGAACAAAAGCTTTTGTATGCAATGAACCACTGTCAAGCCTTAACTTATATCCTGCTCAAGTTGTTCTTAACAGAAATAATTAACAATGGACTAAGTGAAGATGATAAATCACTATGTTCCTATCACATGAAGACAGCAGTTTTCTGGGTGATTCAACAAAATGCAATACCTCACTGGTGTCCACAAAATCTCCTGGGGGGTTTCTGGGTCTGTCAGATTAGGTGATGATGATAAATTCCTGTGTTCCCATCAAACGAAGATAGCAGTTTTCTGGGAATCCAACAGAACACAATATCCCTGCTACACAATCCCTCCATTAGGTCATGTATTATAAAAGTTCTTCATAACCCCATACTCTCTATCTGTACAGATGAGTATACGCTGATTTCTGAGGCTAGATTTGATTTAAATATAATGGAGCAAATATACAGTACAGACATTCCATCCACACCAGTTCAACAAAGCAGTATGTGGTATCTTCATACAATAGAACAGATGATAGTTTCACCCCTCCTAACACAGTATCAAGTCCCGTTGCTACAGAAACATTCAGCTAATATCCTTCAGCAAACTGCTTTTGTATTACACATGGAAAGTTACACTCAAGGAAACAAAATGAGGTACAGAGCTGACAATATCTCCTGTTACATTATGAAAATAACAGCCAAATTTCGGTTATATTACTGACATGTGGTACATAGCCATGTATTATTATAAGACACTTAGATACATGGAAGCTTTATCTATTATAAAGATGATCAAGGTTAAGCTAGCACAGCCATATGTAATGTAATAGGTTCAATGTAGATGAAGAGATGTATACTGAGGCTGTAGGGGGACATTCCTGGTCTACAAAGATGAGACAGGCTGTAGCATGGGATATTACACTTGACAACAAAACTTCTTACATCCATGAATTGATACCAGAACAACAGTCTGCTTTACAGAACACTGTGCGTACATTATATATTCCATCCTTGGTAATGTTGTACATGCTAGAGATCTTGTGCTACAGACATATAGACACAACGAGAGCACAAACAGCTCTAGATGATCTACAGACCCTAGTTCACGCTGATCAAGCAGTACTTATAGATTCAGGTCTAGGAGATATACAGTACCAACCAGACCCAACCTGACACCTAAGAAGTCCCAGAAAGCAGTCCCCGGGACCGCTCTGGGACTGCTCTGGGACCGCTCTGGGACTACTGTGGGACTGCTCTGGGACTGCTGTGGGACTGCTCTAAAAAGCAGACCCAGCAGTCCCTGGGACTGCTTTCTGGGACTGCTTTGTTCACTCATGCATGAAAAAGGTTCTGAGTGACATGATAGCTCCGCCCCTTGTGTATTCTGAATTTGCAGGCTCCCTGTTGTTGTTTTGTTTACTTTCAGCAGAGAGGTGTTTAAGATAAAGAATTAAAAAAACCAAGGATTTCTTACAACATTTTAATAAGTAGAGATAGATATACATGTAATTACTAAATGTCTTCAGGGGCTGTAAATTTACACAATTGTAGTCTAGAATTAATTTTAAAAAATGAAAGTATACCGGTAGTTAAAAGGAAAGTCAGGAGATGACTTTTATCCCTTAAATTAAACTTTCATACAGGTGTTTGAAATATATATATATATATATATATATATATATATATATATATATATATATATATATATATATATATATATATATATATATATATATATATATATATATATATATATATATATATAGGCCTATTTAATTAATTAATAATAATTAAAACTTTAATACAGGTGTTTGAAAAAAAATATCTGGGCCTATTTAATTAATTAATGCTGTCAAGTTACGGTATGTACTCAAAGTTTGCATTAGCACTATTTAAAAAAAAACAAACAAACAAAAAACAAACTTGTCATTACAATAAGATATTCAGAGGGACGTATTGTACTGGATTTTTTTTTAAAATAAAAAAAGCCAAAACCATGCTAAAAAAGAGCATTCCATGCTATTTTTTACCGCCCTCAAATAAAACCTAATAATTCATTAAATGACAATGAAATAAAATTATTCTACCATTCTTCAGTCATTTAAACAATTATATTTGTGAACAATTATTGGGGGATTTATTTATGAATTTGTTTTTGATTTATAAACAAGTTATTAAAAGAGTAAATTTATAAACATTTTAAAATATTGGGAATTGTGACTTATTTCTTATTTGTTTTGTTTGTGTTTTCCTGGCCGATTAATAAAAAGCAATACAAATGTATAAAATGGTGTCAACACCTGAGGTTTCAATCGCCTTCGGGCATGATTAGCAGAAAGTCAGTACATGTTATTTGGGTATCAGTGTTACACATCACTGAACATGCTGGTCAACAATGACACTAACTTCAATCTATATACTGCAAAAAATCTTTGTTTCAATAAATGTGTATAAATTTATTTCGGGATTAATTAATTTTGAACATAATCTGAGGGTTCCATTCGCATTATTTACAGATGTACACTCAAACGTTTATATAATAAAAGTAATATGACAATTGTTTTCTGTTACATAGATAATCTAACGATAATTAAATTGGCAAGTCAGTGAAAATAATCATGACTGAAATATAATACTCAAAGAATTTTTCAAAAGCTCCAGCACTTCAGAAAACTGCATTCAGCGTATAGTATGGAAATCGGCCTTGCTCTATAATTATAAGGTCTATTTAAAGCTAGTTTTGATAGAAAATAAATAACTAAAGTTTAATTTTCTATAAAAAATAAATATATAAATATAGAAACCAATATCAATCACAGTAAATGAAGGAATTGATTTATTTTGGAGAAAAATTAATATACCACAAAACTGTGTTTAAATATTCATGTTATTAGTAGGTGTGAACGTCTTCTTTGTTCAATATTTATTATTTGTTTCTATACGCGAAGTGTGATTTTCTTAACAGTTCAAAAATGACTGTTGCATGAGAAAGTTGCACTGCTCAGAAAGAAATGGGTCATCAATTTCAACTGCCTTTTATAGTTACATTGTTTATTGGTAATCTCATTTCTGAGTAAGCTCCGAAAGCAGTTCCCGGGACTGCTCTGGGACTGCTTTGTGTCAGGTTGGGTCTGGTTGGTACTGTATCCTGGCAGATTTTGGGGATTTGTCAACACGTGACAGGTCACTTTCAGGATTCTTTAGACTCGTTCGAACAATCTCTTACACAAGAAAATGGAAATGAAATTTAAACAGCTACAGAAATGGGAATTGATACCTGGAATTCACCTGACTTCCTATAGAAGTTCACCTGATGGAATTTATAATCTATAAATCTACCGTCATCTCTATTTATGACTGACCTTCCGTATTGAAAAAAGAAGCTCCACATACGTCTACAGGGAATTGAGTTGTGATAAAATAATGAAAACTCGTCATTAAAGACACGGGAATACAATGATGAGCCCCCATATCCTCTAACAGAATCAGAGCAAGTGTAATCAGTAATATTACACTTCATTATTCAATAAATATCCCTCCTAAATAATAAACTTTTATCAAATTCCACCCAAATTTAAATTTTTGTATAATGTATATAATTAAAACATAATATGAGATGTACTTAGTATGTTTAAATAGTCAATAAAAATTATGATAGATGTGTCATAAATTTACTGTTTTTTTTTTTTTTTTTTTTTTTTTTTTTTTTTTTTTTTGCTCTGTTTTGTTTTGTTTTGTTTGTTTATTTGTTTTGTTTTGTCAATTTAGAATGAAACTTTTGTCATAGTCAAATTCAAACAAAGCAGGGTTTGCTCTTTTTTCTTATAAAAAGCTGGGGCAGATTTTCCTTTTGCATCATCAATTATTGTTATTTCGAATAACAACAACTCGTTTTATTGACGAACAGTAAAGCATTTTCTGCTCTTGACATCAAGTTGATTGGCATGGGATTTAGAATCTGTCTTATCCTAAGCCTCTTTGTTTCAAAAATATAACAATTTAAAAATGAATATTGATATTAAGTCACTGTGACTTTTAAATTGAAACTTTCTACAGCCTTAAGATGAACAAAACGACAAGATATGATGACCTTGCAATTCCTGGTGTTCATAATATTTTAGTCAAAGAATTTCGTTCCTGAGCTTTTGAGCAATTTTTTTCTTAATCTTTATTTTTAAAAAATCTGCATAATGTTTTAGTTCTTGCAATAAATTTGGATTCTACAATGCAGATTAAACTATATTCAAATAAAACCTCGTGATTAAATTCCATACCAAAAGTCATGATATATTTTGTTGCAAAAGGATTTTTAGAAGAAAATCTTAATCAAAATTACAATTATCAATTTTTCTCTTTTGAAATACATGTATTTACATTATTGAGTTTTTATTCCTATTTTTCCATGCAGCCTGCACACAGAGTTATTCTGTGTATTGAACTGTTTTATGCTGGTCCTAAATTATATATTAAATTAACTATCGCGAATTCTATCATCATATTTGACAAATATAGCTAATTTATCGTGAAAGTCTCGTAAAAATAGCCCCATTTTAAGCTTAAAATCAACACTTTATTAGTAGCATCTAAAAATTAATATCACAGACTTCCATTTTTAATTTTCTTTTCTGAATATTTAAGATAATTTTAACCATTCTGCTTAAATTCTGTAAAATTACATTACTTTCAAATGATTTTATTGCTTGTTAAATTTTTAATTCAAGAAAAATGACATTTTTGAGTGCAGAAAGGTCAAATAATTGACCAGGCAAAGTAATTTGAAACGTTTTTGTTGTCACAAATTTTTAATGTGTATATTCAAGATAAAATAAGACTGTGATTGTTCCCATAATTTATTTGAATAAAAAATATTGGAGGAAAAACTTTGAATAATTTATTTATGTGTTAGACGTTATTATAGTGCAAAAAGGTCATATTAAATGCTCCGTAGGGCCAAAACAAGCGCATGAACCATCATTTTTTGGTTTGATTTTAAATTAAGCTATGCCTTCAACTCGACATTTAGATATATCGACGACTTATTGTCAATTAACAATGGTTATTTCCATTCTTATGTCGATACTATGTATCCCGGTGGGCTTGAGATAAAAGATACCACAGAGTGTTTCACATCTGTTTCATATTTGGATATTTTACTTGAAAAATACGTTAATGGTAATCTAACAACCAAGCTTTATGATAAACATGATGACTTTATCTTTTCAATCGTCAATTTCCCTTACTTATGCAGCAATATACCTTCATCATCTGCATACAGGGTTTATATCTCTCAGTTGATTCGATACGCAAGAGCATGTTCTACGTATGTACAATTTGGGTGAATTAAAAAAAAAAGACCAAACACATATTTATCAACCCACACTAAAAATACAGGCAATGAAAATAGATTTCTATGTCTCAACATATGTCTTTAGATAGTGTCTAAATACCTGCCAAGTATCTCATTGATATCTCAATTAACAAAAAAGTTATGCCCAAAAATGATGCTAAAATTGTCAGGAGTGCAACACCTTTTTGTGACATTTTGAAATTTCAATATTTTTTGGAGATCTGTGAAATAAAAAATAATGCTTCATGTTGAAAATAAAGACTTTCCTGATAATATTCAAAGTATTGAGCTTTAAATGTGGACTGTCATAACTTTTGTTTAATCAGGTTGTGGTCATGGCTGATGTTTAAAAAAAATGTTATACCATGTCAGGAGTGCAACAGAAAAAATGTAGTGTTGCCAAAAAAACATCAATTGTAAAATTCTGATAGAAAATTAAGACAAAAAAGAATTTTGGAAGTGTAAAATAATAACTAATATACATTTTAGAACTTAAAAATTTTATATAAATCACAAGCAGCATTAATGAGAGTCAAGTATATGTGCATACCCAAAAATGTCAGGAGTGCAACATTTGATGTTTTGCTCCCAAGCATAAAAAACTATTATCATTATATGATTTTCTGATTTTTATTTTGGTAAATAAAGACACAAAGAACATTTTTACCAAATAGATTTATCAATTACAGGATTTGTCTGTGCTTCAGATCCATATTTCTATGGTCAGGAGTGCAACACATTTTTTTAAAGATTCAAGTTGTGTGACGAAAAGACTTCTATTCATGCTTAGAAGTATTCATTAATTAATAATGATCTTTTTGTCTAATTTAATGCTAAATTATTGACAGTTTTATTATTAAAATCCTTCCTTTTTCAATTTTATCAATTCAGATGTGTTTTTATCTTTTTGTGATTATTTTAATGAACGTTAAAAATAAACATACTAAAACATTGTCATAAAATTCAAGTAATTCCTCCTCAACTTCACTAAAACAACAGAACAAGTTCTTATGTAATTTTCACTTCACAATTCTACTTTAAAGGCCCCAATACTTTTGGTCAGAAGTGCAACAAATATGTTAGAATTATAAATCATCCAATAAGAATGAAAATAAAGAAAAAATGATGAGTAGAATTTTTCTGGTGGGTTACTGTGTTTGTCTTCTAAAGGAAAATATGCTTTAAAATATATTTTATCTTCTAAATATACATTTAAGCTAGTTTTTTGGCATAAAATAGGGTATAATTCCAGATAAAATGCAAATTTTAAATACTTTCATCTGTTTTAATTATGAAGTATTGGACTATAAGTATTGCACAATTTCATTACCACTTGATGTTGCCAACACTTTATCAATTTCTGTGTTCTATGGTTTTAATTTTAAACTTTACTGCAGTCAGGAGTGCAACAAAACTGCTTCATAATTACCGATGCTTTTTAACTATCTTTACTAAAAATGAAGTTGAAAAAAATGCTTGATACTATTTGATGTTCAAAACACTATGTCTATCAACAAATTACAGAAATTTTACAGTCCATTCAGGGAATAGTTTTCATCATTTCACATATATTTTAAATACAATTTATATATATTACACTTTGCAAATAATCATGTCTTAAGGTCTTCAAAATATGAAAAACCTGCTGTAAACGATGAAAAATATCAACACGACAAATTGATTTAAAAAGTAAGAATGGGTTATTGTGTGTTATAATTTTCAAAACAACGTTGAATAAAATACATATCAGATGTCAGGAGTGCAACACAATAATGTAACATAGGGTCACTTTAATATCTAGTATTTTTTTAAGAGAACTCGTATATAACAATTCTTTTTTGGCTTAGATTTAAAGAATTGACTTGAACTGACAAAAAAGTGAAATTTGGGGAATTTTATTGCTACATATTTTTTTCATATTAAAACTTTTCAACCCAGAATTGAAAAAATAATGTAAAATAACAATCAAAAAGCCAATTTTTTGTCACATGTACAAGAGAAGATACTCATTCAAGGTCTAGATTTAATCATTTATACCCCTTTTACCATTTTGAAGCATAAAAAACTAAAATTTCTTGTGATTATGTATTTCAGAAAGTCTTTTAAGGTGTAATGATATTTTCTTTTTTCAAAAGAAATTTTACTAATAAAAATTTTGAAACTTTTTAATCCAATTTTCTATTCTATTGCCACTTCAGGATTTTAAACTAAAATGTATATGCAATATGATGATATAAGTGAAAAATATGTTAGAAGTAGTTGAATTTTGCCAAAAAAATTCAGTTTGGTGGTCATTTTTTTTTAATTCACCCATTTCTAAAACGAGGTAAATTATTAACAAACAAGTTCATGAAACAAGAATATCAGAAGTCTCAGAAGTTCATGAAACAAGAATATCAGAAGTCTCGTTTAAAGTTATCATTTCGTAAGTTTTCTGGTCGATACAATTGTAACGGGTATTCCCGGCAATAATGGAAAACACACTCAGTTGTAACTTTTAAATCATTCGTTTATTAAGGTGACATGTCCAGTTGATGATAGATAAATGGATAATGGATGATATAAAAAATGGGTTAATGGAAATGTCAGGAACTGTCTTAGGTCTTCAGAAACAAATTTTAAATCAGCAGCTTGAACTATATGAATATCTTACACCATGAAATCTTTAGCTAAATCTGAATAAAACTCAGTGCCCCACAAAGACCAAACTTTCAATCAATGAAATCTATCCATTTCAAAATCTGACCAATAGATGTGTGTGTGGTCATGTAAATGTATATGTACAGGTGTGAATCTAAAGGGGTGTATAGCTATGTCACTAAATGCCCATGTTAGTAAAGAATGAACAGAATGAAACTTTAATAGAAAACTTATCATTTTTAACTTATTTAATAGTTTATTTAATTTATATTTAATATTTATTTTAAAAAATCATTTCAACTTTTATTATTTAAAAAAAAGTACCTCTACTACACAATGACCTTGTCAGCAAATACAATTTATCATTGAGTCAAATGCTGACTGACGTTTTTCATACTAGTTGTGGCTTGGGGTAAAAAGCTGAATGGAGTGGAGAGGAGTGGAGTCATGGAGTGGAGTCTGTATCATAACAGTACAGACAGTTTGAGAACAAAACAATTTCTTTTGCATACAATCTCTCCCCTGTAATGTCATTTTGGCTTTGTGTAACATGAATAAACAAGAAACAAAAGAAATCTGTGCAGCCAAAAAACTATTGACCTTTAAATGTCAAGGTGAAAAAGAGAATCACCCAGAAATGTTTTTTAAAACAAAGACTAGGTAATACATTAACAACATCTAAACTAAGCTCACATATATGACCCTGCTCGCCTATCCAAAACAGACAAATCTAGTAAGAGGTGTTGACAGCTTTATAATATTAAACAGATAGAGGGTAAACAACTGCACTGCAGAACTGATGACAACAATTGAATTACAAGGGCACTTTTTTTGGTTTTAATTACATGTACTATTAAAGTGCAAGCTACCCTCTTTGTTGATATTTGAAGGTTACTATTTCTTCTCCTAATTTGATGTGTATTAATTTAACAAACACGTGTATCTCCCTTTTTCTGGTTAAATAAGGGAAAAAGTTACAGAATCTAGGTGTATAGCCTACATGTATTTGTCAATTAGAAGTCTATCAAAGTTAAATGCCCAGGATTAATTATAAGACATAAAAAGGAAAATATTTATCGAAATATACTCAACAACTCGGTTTTTTTTTTGGTAAGTACACATTGTATTTTAAACAATGATGCATTATTTACTCTTAAAGTTTTTACCTTAATTTTGTTTCTTGGGTAGGGGGCTGTGTTATAAATTTCACCAATATTTGAACAAAGAAAAAGCTTATTTTTATTGATTTGATTCAAAACAGAAATTATATATATGATAAGTAATATAAAAATATTTTTTAAAAATATTACTGGTATTACATGTACATTCTTTCTGTCGAGTTATTGCTTTCTTTGTACTTTGCATTTCAATGTCTATCAACAAGTACTTGTATCACTGATACAGCTGTTTGATATAAAGAATGGTGAAGACTTTTTGATAGAATTAATTTAACTGGAGTATGGGAACTTTAAAAGAATGTCGATCCCCATAATGATGTGCTGAAATATATTTGGTTCCTCATTTTTTTTTTTATGAAAACGACTCAAACAAGATGCTGTCAACATGATTCTTTTAATGAAATAACATGGTTTGCTACGATGGACAAAATTTTCAATTTTTTTCTTTTATATCATTACATTAATTTTTTTTTAATTTTGTTTTTGATGTTGCTGAGGCTGCAAATATTTTCCTTAGTGGGTACATTATATACCTTATTACTAGTATTATCCCCCCGCAACGGAGTTGGAGGGGATATAGTAACATGCTTTTGTGTGTGTGTGTGTGTGTGTTAGTTTAGAATGGTGTTAAAGGGAAGTGACGTAAATTGCATCGGGACTGATGTAAAATGCTGTCTTGATTTAAAGATAAACTGCGAGGGAATGCTCCGCTTTGCGGTACCCTTGATTAACTTAAGTTTTATTTTCAAAAAATCCATACAACATTTACATTTTTGTTTTACAAAACTTATGAGTTACGACTAAGACCAAACACTTTAGATGATGTTATTTCTCATTTTGTGTAACTTTATCCCTTATCTCCCTTTTTGATGTGGGGGCAGGGGTGGTATCGGTAAATTGCAGGAAACACTACAGAAGCTTAGATCAGGACAAACAGTCCATCACTAAATACACCTTTCCATAAACAACGAGAAGAATTTTGGATTAGAAAGCTAGGGACAGCCTTTCCCTATGGATGTAATGACAATGTCGATAGTGTTGGAAATCTTTCCAGTCCACAGTGTAGCAATGTAAATGTGATGGGACTTTTTAACCATACACAGAGACGTAAGCGTAGTCATGGGCATCGGTCTTACAATAAACCTTTAATACACGATATCTCTTTTGATTAATTACTACCTTATGTAAATCAACAGTTGGGTCTACATCATATTCGCACCAAACTTTACTCTGTCCCTTTGAAACTTTTAAATAGTCTTCTTGAAAAGGTCAAGGAAAGTCCATTTTTTGATTCCTCGACACCAGAATATAGGCTCGGATCTGTGATTATGGATATTGCAAATCATAGGCTTTTTAAACCCCCGCAGCTAAAATAATCCGTTTTTTCCTTAAACTTCAATATGCCAACAAAGGAATTGACGCGGTTAATATAAGTAATATTCTTAATCACAAAAGGGTCCAGTCTTGTATTCCACCATATTTCAAGTTAAAGACTACACCTTGTATTTCCTACAAATATACATCGACTATTGCTTCCAAATTTTTTAATTACAAGAAAACTTTACAGTGCCTGGATATCGAATACCTGAAACATAATCCTCCATCGTGTTCATGTTCTTCTTCGCCCTATAACTATAGTCCTGCTGGACACGTTATTACTGGTGACGTTAATATAGTTAATAATGAGGACCTTAGATCACTAATTTTAAAAGGTCTTAAATTTAGGGAACAGCGATCCTTCAACTGGAGTCGGAATTTCATAAATATTATGGATTCTGTAGAGGACTACGCCAGGCGATGGGCCAGACATGAAAAAGAAGACCTTGACACTTTGTCAGAATGGATTAAATGGATCAGATGTATGTTAAAATCACGCATTAAAAGATTGAGGAGCAATATGAGAACCATCTATCCTTCTGTATTCAATAATCCAGAAGTGAAAAAAGAATTAGATAGATTACATGATCAGTACGTACTGGTCCCTGCTGACAAAGCAGGTAACAACATTGTCTTTGTTTGTAAGGCTCATTATATTAAATGTATTTTAGAGGATTTAATTCTACAAGTGGTAATCCAACTTATACTCGTAGTTCCCTTTCTAAGGAAGAAATTCTTCAAAATCATATGTCAGTTTTGAATATTTTTAATATTCCAAACAACCAAAATGAATTTGAATTACCATATTTATATTGGATTCCGAAACTTCATAAAAATCCTTACAAACAAAGATACATAGCGGGTTCCAGTAAATGTTCAACCAAGCCTCTTTCTTTACTCCTCACTAAGATATTAACAGTGGTGAAGGAGAAACTTCAAGAGTACTGTGCAACAATATATTCGAGAAGTGGTGTAAATCAGATGTGGATACTTAAAAATTCCAAGGAACTTTTGGAAAATTTGAAATCGCAAGATTTTACCAAAATCAACAGCTTAAAAACTTATGACTTTTCTACTTTATACACAACCAATCCCCACGATAAATTAAAGTCCAGGCTTTTTGATATAATTGACAGCTGCTTTTTCAATAAAAATGGAACTCGTAAATATACTTACCTTGTCATTGGTCATTTGCAAAATTATTTTGTTAAAAAACATTCTGATTGTACACACAAGTACTCTGAAGTTGACATTAAAAAGATGCTTGAGTTTCTGATTGACAATATCTATGTGGTTTTTGGAGACCAGGTCTTCCAACAATCTATTGGAATTCCCATAGGTACCAATTGCGCCCCGTTATTAGCAGACCTTTTTTTGTATTCATATGAAGCAGAATTTGTCCAAAATCTTGTACGTGAAAAGAAGAAAACACTTGCTGTGGCCTTCAACTCGACATTTAGATATATCGACGATGCATTGTCAATTAACAATGGCTATTTTCATTCTTATGTCGATACGATATATCCCGGTGAGCTTGAGATAAAAGATACAACAAGAGTCCGACACATCTGTTTCATATTTGGATATTTTACTTGAAAAATACGTTAATGGTAATCTAACAAAGAAGCTTTATGATAAACGTGATGATTTTAACTTTTCAATCGTCAACTTCCCTTACTTATGCAGCAATATACCTTCATCACCTGCGTACGGGGTATATATCTCTCAGTTGATTCGATACGCAAGAGCATGCTCTTCGTATGAACAATTTCTTAAACGAGGTAAATTATTGACAAACAAGTTTATGAAACAAGAATATCAGCTGTCTCGTTTAAAGTCATCATTTCGTAAGTTCTATGGTCGATACAATGACCTTGTCAGCAAATACAATTTATCATTGAGTCAAATGCTGACTGACGTTTTTCATACTTATTGTTAGGCCATTATTTACACACTGAATTGTCGACGGATTTTTCCGTTATTTCCCGATCATGACAAGGAGCACATGGCGGGTGTGACCGGTCGGCAGGGGATGCTCACTCCTCCATGGCACCTGATCCCACCTCTGATGTTTAGAGGTCCGTGTTTGCTTTGCTCCTATTTTGTATTGTTTAATGGACTTTTGAGCTTGAATACTGTTCGTTATCTCCATATATTTCATGTAGAGTCATGGCAGTTGAAATTTTTAAAAAATTATTCTTGTCACTGAACACAATTCCCCCTCCTTTCCTCTCTTATTTCTGTATGCCCCAGCTATAGCTGATGTCTGTGATCACTGATTAGGCTCTTGGAAACTTCCTGATTTCAGAATAAATATGTTACAATTAGTCAGAAACTAGTTCATGTTGTATGAAGCATATTGACAATGAAGCAAATGAATGAGTAAATGAAAAAAATCATGACCTTCAAATGTCAACTCATCAGTGGGAAAAGCTTTTTGTTTTGGGTAACAGAGACTAAGTGACCCATATCCACTCCCATCCCAACAGGCGAGAAGTCTTGACAGATTTAATTACTGCACTAGAAATACTTACTCAGTTACAAATTTGCTTTAAAATGAAGTGAACTAAATATAACTGGTTTTTTACAGCTGGGCGTAGTTTACAATTTGGAATCTATATAAGAATTACAGTAAAAAATATAATCAGACATTGAATACACAATAATTTTTTCAAGTTCGACAGTACCGGGTCACATACATGTACTTGTAATCAGGGACCTATATACTATAGGTCCCTGTTGTAACCTAATAAAAATTTCACCATTATTCAGGAATGTTCTGGGTTATACTTTTAACAGCAAACATGGGCTGTAGTGAAAAAAGCATTTAACAAGGGCACCGCAAAGCAGAGCATCCCCTCGCAAAGAGCATATCTATAAATCAAGACAGCATTCGACATCTCTACTAAAGCAAATTACACAAGGACAAACTTACAAACACACTAGAACACACACAAGCGAGTTACTATATCCCCTCCAACTCCGTTGCGAGGGGATAATAGCTGATAAGACAGATAATTGAGACCTGATTCTTCAATGGACGATAAAATCTCTGGATATTTCAAACCATGGGCATTTTTTTATGAAACTTCTAAGACATTCTTTGAAATAGGGCAAATAATGTTTATAAGATTTTTTTTTGGTCTGTTTCACAAAAGAACTTATGACTAAGACCAAAATATAATTTTGAGATTAACTTTCTTTTTAACATTGATTTGAAAATGATTTTAATCCTTTTAAAATTATTTTAGATAGATATTTTTATACAAGCAATTTTTAACAGAGTCATTGATTTTGCAAGATTATATTATCATCTAAAGTGTTTGGTCTTAGTAATAAGTTCTTTTGTAAAACATGCTCTTAGTAAATGTTGCAGGATTTTTGAAAATAAAACTTATAGGTACCATATATACCCACTAAGGTAAATATTGGCAGCCTCAGCAACATCAAAAACAAAATAAAATAAATTTAATTGAATGATATTAAAAAAATAAACATTTTGTCCGTTGTAGCAAACCATGTAACTTATTTTAATAACTGAATGAAGTTGACAGCATCTTGCTTGAGTCGTCTTTATAAAACAATATTAATGAGTATATAACCAAATATATTTCAGCACATCATTATGGGGGTTGACATTCTTTTAAAGTTCTCATCCTTCAATTATATTAATTATATTAATTCTGTCAAAAAGTCTTCATTTTTGTTTACAACAAACAGCTGCATTAGTGATGCTTGTACTGAATGATAGACTGCATGTGAAACATTGATCAGCAAAGTACAAAGAAAGCAATAACTCAACTAGTTACGTATTTCTAATCATATATATATAATTTCTGTTCTGAGTCACATTTATAAAATAAAAAGATTTTCTTTGTTCAAATATTGGTGAAACTAATTACAGGTAAGAATTAAAACTGCCCCCTCCCCAAGAAACAAAGGTAAAATCATTTAAAATGCACAATGTGTACTTCAATGTGTACTTCAAAATATTAAAAATAACTACATGAGCTGTTGAGTTTATTTCCATAAATATTTCCTTTTGATATCTTATACTAGTAATTAATCCTTGACATTTAACTTTGATAGACCCAATTGACAAATACATGTAGGCTATACACCTAGATTCTGTAGCATTTCCCCCAATTTAACCAGAAAAAGGTATATGTGTATGTTAATATCAACAAATCAAGAGGAATGATATTCAGAAAAAAAAATTGTGACCTTCAAATATCAACAAAGAGGGTTGAATGCACTTCAAAAGTAAAACCTAAAAATAAAGGTAATTATGTGCCTTTATAATTCAATTGTTGTCATCAGTTCTGCAGTGCAGTTGTTTACCCTCTATCTGTTTGATATTATAAAGCTGTCAACACCTCTTACTAGGTTTGTCTGTTTTGGATAGGTGAGCTGGGTCATATATCTGAGCTTAGTTTAGATGTTGTTAATGTATTACCTAGTCTTTGTTTTAAGAAAGAATTTCTGTTTGAAATTTAAAGGTCAATAGTTTTTTGGCTGCACAGATTTCTTTTGTTCCTTGTATTATTGGTGTTACGCAAAGCCAAAATGACATTGCAGGGGAGAGATTGTATGCAAAAGAAATTGTTTTGTTCTCAAACTGACTGTACTGTTATGATACAGACTCCACTCCATGACTCCACTCCACTCCACTCCACTCAGCTTTTTACCCCAAGCCACTAGTTGTTAGGCCATTATTCACAAACTGAATTGTCATGTAATGTCATGTCCTTTGGATAGCAGGACCCAACCTTCTTAAAAGAATTCTATAATACTCTTTTAAACTTCGCTTGTGGGGAATATTATAAGTCGTAATATTTAGAATTAAGGTGGATTTCTGTGAGTACTTTTTGATTCATCCCGAAGTGCATCAACTGATGAGGCCAAATGAAGGTTTGATGTTTTGAAGCCTCTTAGTATCTAAAATGTTGAGCTCATATATTTCGAAATGGAATAGCACAGGCACTTATTTCGTATATGGGGCAATCCCTACTTATTCTTACCAAAAGGTACCTAATTCAATTTCAGGCACCCCCACTTCAAACTCGTATTTTGTTAATATATCAATCATTAACCTACATAAAATTGACATCGTTTGCTTCGAGAGAGTCAAATAGCTTACTGCAAGCACTTCTAGACATAGACTAAACTTACAAAGGACTACGATGTATTTGTAAGTTTAGTCTATGTCTAGAAGTGCTTGCAGTAAGCTATTCATTATTTTTACTGCTTAATTAAACTTTTCCGAACACAAAATATGTAACAAGTAATATGTTTTCAAAAATTAAACTATCTTTATTTTTCCAGGAATGAAGACTAAAGGCAGGCAACATGCAGACTATACAAACTAGAAAAAAATTCTAACACACCACCTGTTATTCTCGTTTGTTAATTGAACATTTTACTAATCGGCACTAGAATATCTAATATGCCATCATTTCCAATACAGTGGATTTGACAAATGTCTTGTGGTTTCATGACAAGACCCTCAAATGACCTTGTCCCAAAACCAATTTCCTGACGTGCACTGCGTTTTTAGTCAGATATGAAGTTGGTTACAACAGCAGCAGTGTCCCAGTCTCCAGAGCCTTAACTTTGTGTCTATACCCAGCCCAACAAACTCCAGGTTGCCCCAGATTTGTTAAAAAATATTGAAATTGTCATATAATGACAACTTAATGCCGTGGTTATCTGTAGAAAATATTTTTATGTTTGTTAATCTAATTGAATCAATTTTTCACTAGAAGTAAGAATTATCTTTAAATTGATTTTATTTTTACAAATTACTTCAAATGAACACCCTGCAGACACAATACTTATTGCTTTAGCGCTTTTCTACGGTCAACGCTGCATTCGGTGCATTTCTTTTCACAGTTATTATTCATACAAACATAATATTACAAAGAAAAACACAAATTTATTCCTCCAAAAAATGTGAGCACGATTTTCAATTTTTCTATGAAATGGTTACACATCGGTCACCCAGGAGGATACACTGATATAGGGGAGAATGTACTCATTGGTCACCAAGGAGGATACACTGATATAGGGGAGAATGTACTCATCGATCACCAAGGAGGATACACTGATATAGGGGAGAATGTACTCATCGGAGAAATTACATGTGACAAGGCCATTGTCCATAGATTTTTTTGAAATGTCTATACATGTTCATAATGGTAATATCTGTGTTTTCTTTTTCTATAATCATCCAGTCATTTTATACTAAATTAAAGCTACAACAGAAGAAATCCTTATCCGAGATTCCTCCGACTCTAACCCCCGCTTCAATATTTTGACATGTGTAATCATCCAATCACTTCATTCTGAACTTATTCTACTGCACAACCAACCTTAATCAGCACTGGTTTCTACAATCATCCAGTTACTATACTTAACTGAACTTAAACCACTGCAGGGTCAAACCTAGCCAAAACCGGCTTCTATAATCACCCAGTCACTTCACACCTAATTACAGCTACTGAAGAACTACACAGCACAATTGAGGCTACAAAAAGGGGGCGGAGCCTAATTTGTACGGGAAATATTAACTATGACATCATACAAAACCATTAATTCTTAAAAATACCACAGAATGAAATCATTTGCTATTTTAAACTGTAGGAGACCATCAAACTACATCAAAACATATTATAACATGCTGTTTTATCTTTAGTTAAATCCCACATAGGCATAAATAAGTCAATGATCGCGATGCACTTGCAGATGTGACGTCATTTCGTAAAACTTGACGCAGATTGTATGCAGTGAGGGGCGGATCAGCAATGTTTTTACAACGAAAATGTATTTCAAAATTAAATAAAATATTATTTGCATATATTTAAGAGGCAGTTAACTTGGTTGCAATGTCTTCTTTATGATTCTATTAATATATTTTCCGTACATTTCCTATTTAAGTGATACTGTCGTATATTCGTATATAAGTACATCGGAGAGTAATGTAAGGGTCTTAATAAATCGATCTAGTGCAAGGGCATACACTCAATGGATCATAGTAAGCTTTTACAAATAAACTCTAGAGGTATTAATGTATCTGAAAAGTGCTGCGATCCTGGTGAAATCTTGAAAATGAATTAACTGTATCTATATTTAATGCCGTTGACCAGCAAAAAATACAGCATGCGGTCATACAAAAATGATTTTAACAATGAAATAGCAGAATCTATATAGGATCGCAGCACTTTTCAGAAACTACAATGCGTGTTGAAAATATTTATAAACTAAACTCAGAATTTTAACTTGGTTATGCCATTGCACTAGTGTTGTTTATAGGTGACCTCAATACTGCAAGTATATGTGCTATAATCACGTGATTACCGCATCACGTGACAAGTCTAAATATAAAATCTTATCGTCCACAATATGTCGTTATTAACCATAATTACATTTGTCCGATATAAAAAAAGTACTATAAAGAATCGCCATCCTGATTAAGAATATATTTTTTAATCACAAAAATTGCCTATATTTCCATTGGACACCTTAACTGTACTGCGTAGTTTTAGAACACCACCTTCTATAATCATTCAGTCACTTCATACTGACATAGTGCTTCTACAAAACCAGCCCTAGTCAACACTGGACTTTATAAACATCCAGTCCATCCATCCGATACAATGCTCCTAAAAAACCAGTTCAATTTAACATTGGCATCTTTAGTCATCCAGTCACTTCATCTTAAACTTATGCTACTGCAGAAACAACTATAGCCAATACTAGCTTCTAGAAACATCTAGTCACTTTACACTTAATAACAGCTACTGCAGAACCATCCTTAGCCAACACCGGATTCTATAAACATCCAGTCTCTTTATCCTTAACTAATACTACTGCAGACCCAACCCTAGACAACATTGGCCTCTATAGACATCAAGTCTCTTTATCCTTAAAGATGCTTAGACACAGATTTGAAGTTCATATTTATTCAAATTTTCTGAATGATTTTATGACTTTTATATTGATATAATATTTCATACGAAAATTTGATAAAAATCTTATTTTATCTGGAAGTTATTGAAACTTCGAATTTTTGGACGCGTTTGGTAGACACATCCTTGCACATTCACAAATTTTAACTTTATCCTTATTACTTTAGAAAAGTAGCAATTTTGTTGTTTATTAATGAAAAAGATTAAAACTATAATGCAGAAATTTCAGAGTAGAAATGTAGACAACAAAATCATCTCGCCAGTATTGTCAGTCCGTGCTCAGTGGTGTGTGCAGAGTTTAACAATTGAAGACACCCGGTGAAACGTAAACATTAACAACAACAGAGCTCGTGCCCTGTTTACAAAAACAGTTTACGTTTCACGGGTGTATTCAACTTGTTAAACTCTGTACACAATTACACAACACTGACAATATTTAAGTGAGTTGGTTTTGCTTTCGCACATTTTTACTCTGAATTTTCTGGATTATAAATGTAATATTATTCATTAATACACAACAAAATTGCTACTTTTCTTAAGTACTAAGGATAAAGTTAAAAATTGTGAAAGTGCAAGGATGTGTTAATCAAACGCCTCCCGAAATTCGTAGTTTCAATAATTGCCAGATTTAATAAGTTTTTAATTTTATTTTCGTGTGAAATGCCATAGCAACATATAAGTTGTGATATTATACAGAAAAATTGAGAAAATATAAACTTCAAATCTGTGTCTAAGCACCTTTAACTAATACTACAGCAGATCCAACCCTAGACAACACGGGCTTCTATAAACATTCAGTCTATTTATCCTAAACTAATGCTTCTGAACCAACAAGCCAACAACATTGTAAACATCTTCGATTCCTTTTTTTCTCTATCCAAACAATCATTTATGATTAAGAAGATAACAAGTATTTATTGTGTTTATTGATAGGTATAGTATTTTTTTTCAATATTTAAAATGGTCAAATTAGTGATGATATAATAGGAGTGTACAAAGGAATATAATGAGGATAATTATCACAGTCTGTTTCAGACTACGTTTATTGTCACACACACACACACACACACACAAGGTACAATCGAGTATGGAATGTTTTAAGATGAGTGTGTAACATCTTAAAGCTCAAGGCAATGTAACATCAATGTAATTTTCTATGGTAATAAAAGATCTAAATTTTAGATAGAATATCTCAATTTCAGTCCTAGAACATCCTATGGTAATAGTTCGTTAGTTTAATCTGAATTTACAATATATTTTACAATATATTTCATTCTTACAATAAATGTATTTCTACATTATGACTCCATGAAACATTAGCACCCATCGTGTTTTCCAGTGGGTGTTTTTGCTTTGTGCAGATTTTTGTTAAAACTCAAAATAATACTACACTTAAACTCAAGCTACATTCCATGAAAAACCTTTATAAAACAAATAAGTCTAAGTTTTAGAACTGATATTAGGTTGTCATCTTAATTTGCTTTTAAAAAAGATTCAGGCAGGAGTATTTTTAAAATCATTTAATCAATGATAAATCAGATAAGATACAATTTTGGCAATTTTTTATGACACCGTTTGTTATATTCTGCCAAAGAAAAATATAGTAGATCATTAAAAGTACAATGTCTGTTTTGTGTAACATGTTTGTATGAAATATGGAGATAACGAACAGTATTCAAGCTCAAAAGTCCATTCAAACAATACAAATCGGGAGCAGAGGAAACACGGACCTCCAAAAACATCAGAGGTGGGATCAGGTGCCATGGAGGAGTGAGCATTCCCTGCCGGCCTGTCACACCCGCCGTATCCTCCTTATCATGATCGGGAAAAACCGGAAAAATCCCTAAACAATTCAGTGTGTACATAATGGCCTAACAATTAGCATGAAAAACGTCAGTCACCATTTGACTTTACAATAGATTGTATTTGATGACATGGTCAATGTATCGACAATAGAATTTGCAAAATGATCACTTCAAAGGAGATTGTTGATATTCTTGTTTTATCAACTTGTTTGTCAATAGCTTGCCTCGTTTTAGAAATTGTTCGTAGGTAGAGCATGCTCTTGCGGATCGAATCAACTGAGAGATATACACCCCGTATGCAGGTGATAAAGGTATATTGTTACATAAGTATGCTCTACGTATGTACAATTTCTAAAACGAAATAAATTATTGACAAACAAGTTTATGAAACAAGAATATCAGCAGTCTCGTTTAAAGTCATCATTTCGTAAGTTCTATGGTCGATACAATGACCTTGTCAGTAAATACAATTTATCATTGAGTCAAATGCTGACTGACGTTTTTCATACTCATTGTTAGGCCATTATTTACACACTGAATTGTCGACGGATTTCTCCGTTATTTTCCGATCATGACAAGGAGCACACGGCGGGTGTGACCGGTCGGCAGGGGATGCTCACTCCTCCATGACACCTGATCCCACCTCTGATGTTTTGGAGGTCCGTGTTTGCTCTGCTCCTATTTTGTATTGTTTAATGGACTTTTGAGCTTGAATACTGTTCGTTATCACCATATATTTCTTTTTTTTTTCGTTTTTTTTATATTAACAATTTTTAAATTTCTGTTTTGTTTTGTTTGGGTTTTTTTTTTTTTTTGTTTTTGTTTTTTTTTTTTTTGTTTTTTTTTTTTTTTTTTTTTTTTTGTTTTTTGTTTTTTTGTTTTTTTTTTGTTGTTTTTTTTTTTGTTTTTTGTTTTTTGTTTTTTTTTTTTGGTAATCTATTTAATGTCAATCGTAGCTTGAGTTATTGAGTTAAACCACGTGTTCGAAGTAAAATGTAAACATATAGGTGTCAGGTAAACATTGCTATTCATTCAATGATTGGTCAATTGTTGGTGGTAAGATCCTATCTGTGCGCATTAATAACAATAGCCATATAAGGTAAACAAAGGTTTGTCATATACATTTTTTCCACTAGCGTATCGGGCGATTTTGGAAAAATCAATACTACTAAGGCCCAATTTTCGCCGTATATTATCACAAAAGCGAAGATTAATTAAGTAGATTGTGCTTTTTTTAAATCCCACCCATTTCTGTTTAAAATCTTGAAAATCTTTCAGAAAGATCTGGAAACACATTTTTAAAGTTTATGTTTTCAAAAGAAACAGATAATAGCAATTTCCTGTTTGCTGCCAAATTTATTCATAAAACCGGTTCTACTTTATAACCTTTGAATGGATCAACCTACACCACGTGCCTTGAATTTGAATAACAATAACATTAAGTTCATGGACGTAGCATCGTTTTTGAAAGTGGGGAGGGGGGGGGGGGTCAGAAAAAAATTCAACTTACCTAAAAAAACTTGACAAGCAAAAAAAAAGGGAAATCGTCCAAACTCGAAAATCCTATTTCGAGGCTGGTGTGGGGTGGTTGGGGGTTGGGGGTTGGGGGGGGTGTAGGTTCCAACTTCTTTCAGTACCAAACTTTATACATACACTACTACACTACCCATATTTGACTATACTGTAACAAAAAGTGGAGGGGAGGGGGCAACCACATTTTCATGAACATTTTCAATAGTAAAAAGTTATGTTTGGAAAAAAGGGGGGCAGGCCACCTTGTCCCCCCCCCCTTGATGCTACGTGCCTGAAGTAGGGGTGAATTAGTGCCCATCGGAATTCCAACCGTGTGTTGAAAGACCTGTCTCCGAAGACTGCATAAACGTTTTCAATAGGGAACTCCAGCATCCCTTTAATATCAACTTAGAATACTAATACTTGTGATCGAGTAGAATAGATAGTGATTTTTAACAAAGAAATTTTGTTATTGACCAATCACAAGATAGGAAAATTTTCAACTCCCATTTTTATTGAAGAAGCAGTTGTCAATGATATCAAAAAGCCTTGTTTTAAATTTATCATGAGAATGGTTATCATATGATTTACACTACTGCTAGAATATGCTGTAGAACAGTACGTCTAAAGCAGTTAATATTTTTTGTAAGGAGTAAGGATGGGGGCTTATTATAAACATTTAGATACTTGTCTACTTTTGTGATATGTACTGCAGTATACTTATTAAACAATTGCTGTTACCGTTGCTGTTTTAGTTCATAGAATGAATTTTATATAACCATAGGGGGTTTAGTAAAAAAGTATAATGATCTCATGGATAGACAGGATGCTTTCAGCGTTTAAATCATTAACACCCAAATTTAATAGCATTCACTATCTATCAATGGAATATGGAGATGACGAACACTATTCAAGCCAAGAAGTCCATTGAAACAAAACAAATCGGGAACAGAGCAAACACGCGACTTCTAAATACATAGAGGTGGGATTAGGTGACACGGAGAATTAAGCATTCCTGCTGATCGAACACATCCGCTGGGTGTACATTGCCATGATCAATCCTTCGATCTATCCCACCACAGGTGTGGTGTTTTGCTACTCTTACATTTATACTGTTTTTACAAAAATATTCAATAAAATAACGCATCAATCTTATTTTTTATTAATTATAAGATGATAACAAACATCTGATTATTTGTCCTTTTTGCACTCTAATTTTTATACTGAAATTCATTTTTTTTCAGTCCAAACAAAACGAAGCAAGTAGAAAGGCACACATATATAATGTCTATTGAGTAGGGAAAATAACGAACAACAATCATGTTCCAGATGTTCAGTCAATTAATATATATATGTATATAGTGCATGTTGCCAAAGAATGACGGAATCATGGTGCCTTAAAGAAAACAATTTCAGGGTCTGTATTTTCATTTATGTAGCAGTTTGTATTTTGTTAAATGGTTCTTGTCTGAATGATTGGTGGTATGAGTTTAGAGCAGCCTGGAGGTTCCCTGTCACCTGTTGACACATCCCCAGAATCTGCCAGGATGTCTCTGGAAGGTAAAGGTATAAGCTGCCCCAGACCATAGGTAACTAGAGTCTGTAGATCATCCGGAACTGTTTGTACTCTCATTGTGTCTACATGTCTGTAGCACAGGATCTCTAGTATGTATAAAAGTATATAGGATGGAGTATATAAGACATCTTGGTATATTGTTCTCTAGACTATAATTTCTATTGAGTAGTGAAGATAACAAACAACAATAGTGCTCACCTGTTCTGTCAAGCAATATATATACAGGTACATATTGTGCATGTGAACAGCGCAAATCAATGACGGAATCAGGTGTCATGACATAATGAATTCCTTGTATTCTCAGTCTTGCAGCTGTTTGTATTTTGTTGATTGGTTCTTGACTGAGAGATTGTTTGTATGAGTATAGGGCAGCATGGGGGTTCCCCATCACATGTTGACAGATCCCCAGAATCTGCCAGGATATATCTCTGTACAGTAAAGATACAAGCTTTCCCTGATCATCATGAACTAGGGTCTGTAGTTCACCTAGAGCTGTTTGAGCTCTCATTGTGTCTACATGTCTGTAGCACAAGATCTCTAGCATGTATAACAGTATAAAGGGAGGGACATATAATTCAGGCCCCTTGTTATCTAGAGCGGACTCTTATTCTGGTATCAATTCACTGAGGTTATGGATTTCATTGTCAAGTATGATATTCCGTGCTACAGTCTTTGTAGACCAAGACTGTCCCCCTACAGCCTCAGTATACATCCTTCTATCTTCATTACCGTTATATGTCACATATGGCTTTGCTAACTTGAACCTTGTTCATCCCTATAATAGATAAAGCTTCCATGTATCTAAGTGTCTAGTAATAATACATGGCTATGTACAGCATGTCAGTAATACAACCAAACTTGGCTGCTAATTTCAGCATGTGACTGGAGATTTTGTCAGCTCTATACCCCAGTTTTTTTTTTATGTGTGTAAGTTTCCCAGTGTACTATAAAAGCTGTTTTCTGAAGGACAGAAGCTGTAAGCTTCTGTAGCATAATGGCTTGATACTGTGTCAGCAAGGGTAAATCTATCATCTGTTTTATGGTGTTCAAATTGCTCATACAGTTTTGAAGGTTTAATGAGGATAGTGAATCACAGACGTTTATTTCATGAAATAGGAGTACGTCAAACTCAGCCTCAGAAATCAGAGTGTGTTCATCTGTACAGATGGAGAGTCTGGGGTTATGAAATATATTTATATTATGAGACCTAATAGAGGGAATGTGTAGCAGGAATGCTATACCCTTCTCGAATAACCCATACAGTCTAATAAATAGTTGATGTTGTGCTTCGCCATGAATTTTACTCAGAAACATGTTGTTTTCTGGAATGAAAAAATTTGGACAGACCCCCTCATACACCAATTAGGATGAGATTAAAACAGACCCAGAAACCCTCCAGGAGATTTTGTTGACATCAGTGAGGCATTGTATTTTGTTGAATTACCCAGAAAACTGCTGTCTTCATGTGATAGGAATTCAGTAGTTTCTCATCATCATCTAGTTCATTGTTAATTATTTCCGTTAAAAACAATTTAAGCAAACCATAAGTTAAGAACTGACTGTGGTTTATTGCAAACACAAGTTTTTGCTCTGCTTGAGAGAAAGAAATTCTCCATTCAAGGTCTTCATAATTTCCTAGCTTATGTCCAATCGCTACAAAGTGACATCCATTCTCTACTATGTCATCAACAACATGAGGGTGGGGCCATGAGTGACATCTGTTTATCCACGAAGAGGCAGATATAGGCCAAAAGTCACAAACAAAAGAGTGGGCATGGTCATAATTTATTGGTCCAAGAGTTCCGCTGGCGCAGGGTCCATTTAGAGTGGAATCTGGAACTACTTCTGTGCGCATAATCTCTCTGTACCTAGAGCTAGATACATAATTCATTATAACACAAGCTCTCGGAATGTCCACGTTTGGTGTCAGTAAAAATAACAAAGTGTATCCTGGTGGACTATCGGAACAGTCACAGAGGATCAGTGTTTGTCTGTGTGTATTGTAATACTGAGACTGAGATAATTCCCAGATCACACGGTGATTATTCTGCCAGAACATAACGTCTACATCTGATCCTTCAAGTCTGAATCCTTCTCTACGACTTCCATTTTCCATCTTTCTCGTATTACTTTTTGTTGCTTGACTATGAATCATTTCACTGATGTCCACCAAATCTCTCCTCATGGCCACCTGTTGTGAGGTCCCCAATGTACTACACAGTCCCATGAACACTGACTTTGATATGTGTTGTATGGCTGTCTCACTAGTGGTGATAAAGGCAAATTCAATATATCTCATAGATTGTCACTTTTGTTGATCATTTATCACAATTGATACTTTTATTTATATTGTACCAAAATATTTTCTATAAATCCACTCTTTATTTAAAGATTGCTTACATGTATTATTTCCTCTAAACTTATCATTAATTTTTAAAGGTATATGATTTGAAGAAATAAAATAATAAGGTTAGTTTGTATAATATGTATACAGTGTCAAAATAGTCAAATAGTCAATAGTTTTTTTTTTTTTTTCAAAACAAGTAGGATTTTAAGTGTAATATATTCATGTCAATAAAACTTACATTTCTGAGCTTCTAATGGTGTCCATTTTGACGTGTACTTGAGATCTGAAAATTTTCAAGTGCTTTAATTAGTAAGAAGAAAACCACAATGCAACCTTTATGTGTCATTGTAACTAAGACATTTGTCTCAACTTGGCAACAGTCCCTTTAGTTCACCTTGACTGACTACAAATAACAGGGTCTCGTGATAAAAACAACAGCGCCATATCACTGTGTATTCATTCAAAGCTATTCAAGAGTTCCACTTCCTTGACAATTACGCACTTGGTAAACTGATCCCACTGTCAATAAATGACTGCCTTTTGATTGGATTTCTTCGACTAATATCATTGTCCTTCAGAGTAGTAAATAATCAAGAGAAGGTAAAAATATGTGGGGTCATTAAAAAAATTATTTCAAGAACCACTAGGAAAAACAAGAAGCCTATGGGCCATAATGCTTACCTAAGTCAAATATGTCCTACTGTTCTGCATTAGATTTTTACCCAATGTACATATATTCGTATGTTAAATTTTGATCGACTTTTGTGGCCTCATCCTATATACAGGTGCCATGATTTGAACAAAAATGAATGTACACTACCAGAGGATGCTTCCACATTACAGCTTTGCTGTTCTTTAGTAGAGGAGTATTAAAGATATTTTCCCAATGTAATCCCTATCATGGCTCCACCCTACCCGTTGGGACCATGATCTGAACAATTAACAATCAACACTACCTAAAAAAGCTTTAACTTAAGTTTTAGCTTTTCTGGTTCAGCAGTACTTGAGAAGAAGGTTATTAAAAATTTTTCCTATATATTTCAATGTAAACCTTTGATTCTATGACCCCTGCCTCTTCCCAAGGGATCGTGAACTGAATAACCTAAAATCTGTACTACTTAAGGAGGCATAAATTTGATTTTTTTTCTCGCCTAAGGGTTCTTGAGAAGAAAATTTTTGAAGATTGTTCCTATATATTTCAGTGTAAAATTTTGATTCCTTATTTTGGCTCCACCCTAACTCTGACGACCATGATTTAAACAATTTAGAGTCAACACTACTTCAGGAAGCTTCCACTTAGTTTCAGCTTTTCTGACCCAGTGGTTCTTAAAGAGATTTTTTAATGAAGTCATCCTATTTTGCCTTTTCTTGATTATTTTTTCCTGGAAGGGGGAGGGGGGCAAGTGGCTACATATTGTCGTTCTGTATATATTGTCATCGGCGACAATATGTACCTACCCTCACAGCAAATTTCGTCGTCCTTCGGTACATACTGTCTGCGGCAACAATATATACCAAGACGAGCCTTTTTTCCTCTGCATAATGGACGACATAATGTACAGTTACGCATTGGTACAATTTTTCGTCGACGACAATATTTACTGTGAACATGCGCAAATTTTATCGACGCGTTGAAGAATATTTACTAATGTCCTGAAGAGAGAGAGAGAGAGAGAGAGAGAGAGTTAGTGATTGACAGAGAGAGAGACAGAAGGATAGACAAAGTTTATGGCCGATAAATAACTAAACATTGATGCTATATTTATTTCGTATTACTCGCAATAGTGTAGGGAGAAAAAGTTTTGCTCAGAAAATAGTGTCCAGAATTGGTGTACATCACTATGATATGTCAAGATACCGTAATTCTTGAGATATTTGATAAATCAGTCTATTCTTTCTTCTCGTTATATATACTTGGAGATTTCTTGACTTTGATTTTGGAGTTAGACCCACTTTTGCAAAAATTTACCAACTTTAACCTTGGTCAAACTATATTTCACATATTTATAACATTTTCAACAGTGAAATACTGTAATTTATTTACTGAATAAAAGTGATATTCTTACACAGTGTGAAAGCATGGTATTCTCACTTGTGAGAATATCAGAAGTGCGGCAAAACTTACGATTTTCGTTCCCTTCACGAAGAGTGTTTTTAGATAAATCCCTGGCCTGTTATAAGATAGAGTTAATGAGCCATCCTGACAGAGACTAATAGTTATTCTGCCAAAGTTTTTTTTTCCAAATATGTTGTTAAAAATCCATGTGAACAACGTTTTTCAATCTCGCAATCGCTTAGCTATGACGTCTCAACCGCTCAACTATGACGTCACAGCCTATGACCCTGTGTTACGAAAAGACAGAGTGAAAGGGATAATCTAAGAAAATGTAATAAACAGAAAATTCAATGTTTTGTAGATGAATATGGAATTTATTTGACGAGTGCTTCGCACTCGTGAAAATATCAAAACATCATGTCCCACTCGTGAAATAAATTCCAGATTCATCTACAAAACATTGTATATCCTCTATGTATTCACCAGGACAAAACCTTTCTATGGGTGAAATATATTTTCGACCTTTTGACCTTGGCTTAAAGTTTGACCCACTTTTAAAAAATTTAACCTTGGCCATAACTCTTTAATAGTTAGTACTAAGGCTGTCAAATATCACAGGTATATATTTTGAGACAAGACCTTCCCTTGGATACCAATAATATTTACTTTTACCTTGGAGTTTGATCTACTTTTGGAAACCTTTTACCTATGCCATAATTTTTGAACAGTTGGTTCTAGGGTTTTTATATTTTGAATGCATATTTCTGATGACAAGGTCCTTCCCACGTACCATTAATTTTAACCCTTTGATTTTGGAGTTTGACATACTTTTAGAAAACATAAAGCTTGACCATAATGTTTGGATGGTTGGTGCTTGGGATTTCATATTTACAGGTAAATACATTGACAAAAGTGGAAATAACATTTTTGATCCATTGAACTTGACGCTGGATTTGGTCTTGCATTTAAGAAACTAATTTCCGACATAAAATGCCATATGGGGGCGTCAGTGTTTGCTTCCGTTAAAAACAATTTAACGATTGCTGTTTTTTTTTTTTCATAGAATGAGTAACTGAATTTTATATAACCACAGTAGGTTTGGGAAAAATGTATAATGATCTCATGGATACGGCTTAGATGTTTTCAGCATCAATAAAACTCATACTAAATAGAATTCACTATCTATCAATGAAATATGGAGATAACGAACACTATAATCAAGCTCGAAAGTCCATAAAAACAATAAAAATCGGAAACAGTGCAAAAAAGAGGACTTGTAAATAATCAAATGTGGGATCAGGTGCCACGGAGAATTAAGTATTCCTGGTGACCGAACACATCCGCTGCGTGTACATTGTCGTGATCAATCCTTCGATCTATCCAACCACAGGTGTGGTGGTTTTGTTACTCTTACATTTATACTGTTTAAACAAAAATATTCAATGTCATGACACATCAATCTTATTCTTTATCAATTATAAGAAGATGACAAACTTCTTATAAAATGTTTTCAATAAGGTACAGTTTGTTTGTTGTTTAACGTCCCTTTCGAAATTTTTTTTCTCTCATATTTAAACACCATCATTTGACGATGGAGAGCTACAAATTTAAACGTATTTTCGGCACTCAAGGCCATTGAACAGTGAGGATTTGGTCTCGTGCAAGCACATATTATGACACGGGACCTTAGTTTATAGGGTCGTTCGAAGGATCCGCCCCCACGTCTCATAGTGGGATTCGAACCAAAAACATAAAAATCGACTCCTAACTCCGCGACTCTAGAGCAGTCGCTCTAACCAATGTACAATACAAGGAACAGTAAATAAAAGTCTGAGGCAAATTTCTATTTGCAATTCATTTCATTAACCCTATTCATTCATTTGGTAGATTTGAGATGATTTAAAACACGCCTACAATCATTCAGTCACTTCATACTTAATCATAGCTACTGCAGAAAATTGGGTTCTACGATCATTCAGCCACTTCATACTCAATTATAGGTACTGCAGAACTAGCTTTAGCCAACATGGCTTCTATAGTCATCCAGTCTCTCCACACTGATCTGATGTTACTGCAGAACGAGTCCTAGTCAACTGTGGCTTCAATTACATGCAATCACTAATTGCATGAACTAATGCTAGTGGACTAACAAGCCAACATTGTAAACATCTTCCTTTCTTTTGTTTATCCAATCAATCATCTATGATTAAGAAGATAACAAGTATTCATTGTGTTTATTGATATAGTATTCAAGTTATTTTTCAATATTTAGAATGATTAAATAAGTGATGTAATAAAAGGAGTGTACAAAGGAATATGATCAGGATAGTTATCACAGTCTGTTTCAGACTACGTTACTGTCACACACACACAAGGTACAACCGAGTATGGAATGTTTTAAGATGAGAGAGTGTGTAACATCTTAAAGCTCAAGGTAATGTAACATCAAAGTTATTTGTATGGTAGTACAAGATGTAACTTGGACAGAATATCTCAATTTCAGTCCTGGAACATCCTATGGTAAAATGCTTATGTTAGTTCAATCTGATTTTTACACTATATTTTACAATACATATTTTCATTTTTACAATAAATTTATTTCTACACTATGACTCCATGAAACATAACAACCCATGATCTTTTCCAATGGGTGTTTTTGTTTTGTGCAGATTTTTGTTAAACGCTCAGAATAAAAATACACAAACTTAATCTATTTTCCATTGGGAAACCTTTACAAAACAATCAAGGCTGAGTAAAATTGATATTAGCTTCTCAGGTCAATTTTCTTCAAAACAGATGAAGTTTTTTTTAACATTTTAATCGGTGATAAATTAAATGCAGAGGGCATTTTTTTATTCCAGAATTCTCTACAAAAATAATGAAAATTCTTCCTTCATAGTTATACTGGAGTCATTCTGAAGATATATTTCACATCTCACAAAATTACCAAATATATGAATTTTTTTCATGAACAAAGTGTCCTTGTCGAATGGTTGTCAACGACTACATTAATAAAAAGGCTACCAGAAATGAAAATTCGGTGCAGAAGTATGAGAAAATGAGGGCTGAACTTTTTTCTCGGATTGGTCTCAGCATTGTCAACTTTTTATTTTGCTGGAAAAAAAACAACAGAAATTGCAACGGGGCTACCTCAAAATGGATGCACATGGACCCGAGAACGGTAATTTCAATTTTATATAACCTTGATAACAAACCTCTATATATTCTTATTCAATTAATTCATTTTGAGTTATAATTTGTGGATAAAAGTGAGTCAATATTTAATATCTCAACACAGAGCAAGTCATCTAAGAGACCCACATCTTGTAAGAGTGAGAGAGATAAAGTGTCAGGAATAGAATTCAGTGGAAAAAAAATGGAAAAACACTGCCAGAAATGCCAACATAAACACCAACTGAAATTAGTGTCAAAATAAACATCTACTGAAATTTAATCATTTCCTCGATTTGAATTGAATGTTAAAAGAATGACTTCATTTAGGAAACGAAAACTGCATTCATAAGAATAAATATTCCCTCCATTTTAAAACAATAACAAAGAAATTACGAGCAAAAATATGATATTGCACATACAAGACACAATCATGGTTCTTCCTAACCAAAAGGTACCGTTCACAGTAGCTCAGTCGGTAGAGCGCTCGCTCCGTGATCGGGAGGACGTGAGTTCGAATCTCGGCCGCGACTGACCTAAGTCGATAAAAAATGGGTAGCAACTGTTCCTTCGCCATGCGCTCGGCACTTTGAAGTGAAAGTTGCGGGTCCTTCGGATGAGACCTTAAAAACCGAGGCCCCGTGTCACGGCAGGCGTTGGCACGATAAAGATCCCTCACTGCTCAATGGTCCTGAGTGCCGAGTAAAGGTCAAAATTTGAAGCCCTTCACCGGTATATGGTGACGTCTCTATATGAGTGAAAAATTCTCGAATGGGACGTAAAACAACATACAATCAATCAATCAATCCTAACCAAAAGGCGACATCTCACGCTAGTCACTGAAACATAAAAAAACATATTTATGACAATAACATGTTTATGGATATTGATATGTTACTTAGTTTGAATTTGGCGCTGATTTCTAAATGTAGAGCGCTAGCTGTTGGCCGCGCATGCGCATAACGGCAGTCGCCATTTTTCCATGGTAAATAGAAGTCTGGGGAAGTCTTGTTAGTGTGTTTTTGTGTTTTTATGCGACTGCGATCCAGGTATCCTTTAGATTTTCATGCACCGGACGTGAGACGCAATCTCAGTGATCAAATCCAGTACTTCTAGGTAACGTTACAAGTAACTTTTCGCTTAAAAAATTTCTGTGTATTTTTGTGCCCTCATCTGCATCAAAACAGAGCTGTGTAGTGCGTGTAAATACATTCGAAACTGCACTGTGTTACATTACAGGACGTGCAACATTAATTCGTTTTACATTTATATGTGACTTGTTTCTGTGGAACAGACTTTTACATCGGTTTTCTTAATTTAATGTGTGGTGTTACATTCATGAACGATTTGATCACGTGACCCCGCATCAACAGCTACGGAATATGACTACTCTCTGCATTGGCAGCTCACATGTTAGACGTTTCAACCAATTTATCGGTTCTCACAGAGCATCTCATGACATTTTCAACATTGAACACCTACCCCCTGTTACTTTTTTCGGTATCGGTGGAGCCAGATTAGGAAATCCCCGTCACCTACAGGAATTCAGTTACGCAATTCAGCATCATAGGCCAAGCCATCTCATTGTTCATTTGGGGGGTAATGACCTAGATGACGTAGTTGACCTGGTGGAAAGAACTGTTCACGGATTGATAGCCTTTCTTACACAAGTTAAAAGACAAAATAGTTTTATATTAATAATTACCATCATAAGACTTTTGCCCAGACAGGGAACCCGCCATATCAGTGCATCGTTATACAACGAAAGGCTAATTAGAGCGAATGCCCTTTTAAAAGAACTGTGTCACAGTGTGAATTTCAGTTACTGGCGACTCAAGGGATTTACTAATTGTAATGACATTTTCTTGGACGGCGTACACTTAAATTCCTGGGGAATGCGTAAATATTATCGCCAATTAAGGGGAATCCTGTTACAAAATCACAAGTGTATTTGAGCCATGATGTCAGGTGCGTCTGGCTAACTGGATTTCTTTTCAGGGAATGAATGGGACAAATATAGTGTTATTACTTATTCTGAAATACATATTCTTTGTATACAAACATATAGTTATATAGATAGATATTTTATACATTTATTGCTATAGACTTACAAATGTTGGGTAATATATGTCACGCCTAGCAGTACTATAATTATTAATAATATTATCACCTTGTTGACATTCTTACTTTCATTTTGTAGCTCCCTGTATGTTTATTGGACACGTCTACATAGTTTATTTTCTGGACAGTTCAGTTATTACAGGTAAGGTAGGCTAAATACTCTATGACACACAAGGCACTACTGAGTGATATCGTGCTTCTTAGGGACAAGTCTACATAGCAGCAGGGTTTAAGCAGCATAAGCTAGTAACCCTGCCTAGAATTTTTTTTAAGTAGCTCTGGCTACTCAATTTATTATGTAATTGTTTTAAGAAACTAATAAGTAGCACTAGCTACAGAATATAGCTTATAATGAAATAGTAGCTCTGGCTACAGAATTAAGTTGTAGCTCTGACTACAGAATGTTAGTAGCTCTGGCTACAGTATGGAATAGTAGCTCTGGCTACAGTATGAAATAGTAGTATGAATAGTAGCTCTGGCTACAGTATGAAATAGTAGCTCTGGCTACAGTATAAATAGTAGCTCTGGCTACAGTACAAAATAGTAGCTCTGGCTACAGTATGAAATAACATAGCTCTGACTACAGAATGTAATAGTAGCTCTGGCTACAGTATTCATTAGTAGTTCTGGATATCATGATTAAGTAGTAGCCCTGGCTACAGACATAAATGTAGTAGATCCGGCTACAAAACGTTAATAACGTTATCAATTTAAGCTAGGTAGACTTAGTCTACCAGTTAGCTCTGGCTATTTTTAATTTCAACTGTATATAGCTATCACTACAAGGGTAGTGAAGCCAAACCATACAGGGTTGCTTGCATATATCATTGCATTTATTCAATTTTACGGGATGGCATCCAACCCAAAACGACGCCGCACACGTAAGAACAGCAATGCTACACCACAAGAACACAGCCAGCCGGATGAGATGCGCGAACTGGTGGAGAAGTGTATGGCCGCCACAATACCCCTAGTTCAGGAAACAGTCTTAAAATGCCTTGAAAACTTCAGACAAACTGCCACTGCCACTGCTACATCATCTAATACTACGGACTCTACAGTCACCCAAACCTCAGTGGCCTTGACACCACAGTCAACAACTAACGGTGCAACTTTGAACCAAGAAGCACGGTCTTTGACAACTGGATCATCAATCTTCTCAGAGATCACTTCTGCAGGTACAAGCATAGCTGACCCCCTACATGCTCACAATCCCTATCCACCCCAGGAATTGCTAAACCAGTGAGTCTCGGGGTTGACCCAAAAAAAAAAAAAGCAAAAATCTTTGCTAACGAATATGTCAAGCTAAGCGTACTGATTCCCAAAACTGATTTTGACAATGAATCCAAATTTAAGACGGTGGAACAAGATGGCAACCTAATTTTTGTTAAAACAACTGACACTACTAAGATCAAAACCCTTGCTCAGTGGACAGACGCATTTCATGTGTTTGTCGCAATTTACTGCCAAAAATATCCAGAGGAGGTTAGTCACCTTATGACATATGCCCAGATTATACGCGGTATTGCCAAGTCTTGTGGGGAGGATGCCGCGATTGAGTATGATGAGAAATTCCGTCAGTGGCCACAAGTCACACCAACTGCATGTCCCTGGAATCAAAAAAATGCTGAGCTTTTTCAAGAAGCAATTATGGCTGGGGTAGATGTCAAGGCCAAATTTCGGAAACAGCCCTTTCGTGCAAGCCCATGGAAGCATAAATACTGCTTCTTATACAATAACAAAGGTTCCTGCACCAAACCAAACTGCACATATGCACATATCTGCCAAAACTGTGCAGGACGACACTCTAAAATGCAGTGCACCAAAGGTCGCCATACCTTGTCAAGTACCAGCCAATCTAAATCAACCCGTGTCGAACTCCCACGTAAACAGGCTGCTCAGCCAAAAAAAGATTGATTGCTCAATATCTACACCAATTAATGCGAATGCATTGGCAAATTATTTACAAGGATATGATCGAGAATCCACTCACTTCCTAGTGGAAGGCTTCTCCTGTGGTTTTAAAATTCCCTATGTAGGTCAGCAGCAGTTTCGCTTGTCTAAAAACTTACCTTCTGTTAACAAAAACAAAGTTGTTGGCCAACAAAAAATCGAACAAGAGCTTCAGGCTGGCAGAATAGCAGGGCCTTACACATTACCTCCTTTTCAAAATTTACAAGTCTCACCTCTGGGAATAGTTCCTAAAAAGAATCCTGGGGAGTTCCGAATGATTCACCACCTTTCATACCCCAGTGGGTCCTCCATCAACGATAATATACCACAAAAATTTTGTGCAGTTCATTATCAATCTATTGATGATGCAATAAAAATAATAAGACAGATTGGGGTAGGAGCACTATTGGCTAAATCTGACCTTGAAAATGCATACAAACAGGTCCCTATTCACCCGGATGACTTTGAATTGTTAGGTTTTCAAATGGAGGGGTTGTTTTACTTTGATAAAACCTTGCCTTTTGGGCTCAGCTATTCATGCCATCTTTTTGAAAAGTTTACTTCCGCTCTTCAGTGGATACTACACACAAAATTTTTGGTTCCTCACTGTGTTCATGTTTTAGATGACTTTTTGTTTATTGGGGCCCCTAATTCTAAAGAATGTTATGATGCATTACTATCCTTCTATACGCTCGCTACTGAGATTAACCTTCCCATTAAATCTGAAAAAAACGGTCCTACCAACAACTACAATAACCTTTTTGGGTTTTGAGTTGGACTCGGTCAAGTTCGAAATAAGATTACCTGAAGATAAACTTTTAGATCTACAAAACAAATTAAACAATTTCAAAAAGAAACGTTCTGCTACCTTGCGGGAGTTGCAGTCATTAATTGGTCTGCTAAACTTTGCGTGTGCAGTCGTGCCCCCAGGTAGAGCTTTCTTGAGAAGAATAATTGACTTAACCCTTGGGTTAACAAAACCCTACCATCATCGAGACTAAATAGGGAAGCACGAGCAGACTTGCAAGCATGGTAGATTTTTATTGAGCATTTCAATGGGAGAGCCCTTTTTCACTCAGGAATAACTCATACATCTGAGTCCCTTCATCTATATACTGATGCTAGTAACTCTGGGTATGGTGGGGTCTTTGGTCATAGGTGGTTTTATGGACCTTTCACAGGAAAGTGGGTGGAACTTCACATTTCTGTAAGGGAATTCTTTCCAATTGTGTTAGCCATGGAAATGTGGGGACCATACGTAGCTAATACTTCCATTGTATTCCATTCTGATAATATTGCTGTGGTCCATGTCATCAATAAGAATACACCAAAGGACCCCAATCTTATGAAGCTAATGAGACGTCTAATGGTCACATCTCTGAAATATAATTTTCATTTTTATGCTGAACACATTCCTGGCCTCCTAGACACAGCTGCAGATTTTTTTTTATCTCGTTTACAGATTCAGCAATTCAGAGCACATTGCCCCAATATGGAAGAAAAACCAACAACAGTTCCACTGGATCTGCTTTCTCTCTAGTCTCTACAGCAGACTTTTTGATTGCTGGATCTCTTTCCATAGAATCCCGGTTTATGTACAAGAAAATTTTTAAAATGTACCAACAGTTTTTGTATGACAAAGTGGACAAAGGGGCAACGCCTCTCCCACCATCTTTGTCCCATCTGGTCCTTTATATTGCATATTGTTTCACCAAAGGTCTGGCCGCAACCACAACCCGGACACACATATCAGCCTTAGGCTTCATTTTTCAGTTGGGGGGATATCCAGATTTAACTCAACATTTCATTATTAAGAAACAACTTCAAGGGTACACCAAGGTTGCACCCTCTCAAGATGCAAGATTACCAATTACCCCATCAATATTATCAAAAATTGTAGCCTCCATTCCCCATGTAACAAACTCTGCTTTTATTAATGCACTTCTTCACGCAATGTACTTATTGGCTTTTCGTGCTTTTTTGCGGGTGGATGAAGTTACTAAAACTGGGAAGTCGAACCAACATTACTTGCTGGCAAAATATATATCCTTTCTGGCATCTCCCACAGGAAAATCAATAGAGTTGACAGTGCCTCACTCAAAGCATTCGATTAGGCCTACAACCCTTCACATCTCAGCAAACTTAGAAAATCCACTTATGTGCCCAGTTAGTGCTGTGCAAAAATTCATGCAGTTAAGACAATATAAATCTAAAGATGAACCTTTATTTTCCTACATGGACGGTTCACCAGTGTCCCGCCAATTCTTTACAGACCAACTTCGGCTTTCTCTTTCTTTTTGTGGATTAGATACAAAATTATATCAAACACACAGTTTTCGTATTGGGGCAGCTACAGCTGCTGCAAATTCAGGTGCCACCGACATCCAAATTCAAAACATGGGAAGATGGAAGTCTACAGCTTTCAAGAAAAATATTCGGGTTCCAATTTTAACATTATAGATATCACACCAAAGATACAAGCACCTGGCAATTATTGTATAACAAGTCATTCACTCTCTAGGCCATGAAACAGGGGTTTCTGGTCTTCCCGTTTCTTCAACATTTTTGAGTATCAGACATGTATGTGTTATCATGAACATTTGTGAGCGAACAGGTAACTTTGTGGTACTGTTAAACCTTGGAGTCAGGGGCTCCTGGTTTATACAAAGTTTTGCTACGTCATTTGATGTTTTGTAGATATGTTTTAAAATTCATTGGCAATAATACTGTTAGCTAATTATTCAAAGTTTTAGGATTGGTATATTTTCTTGAATGAACAGTACCATAGAACCATGGAGTCAGGGGCTCCTGGTTCAAACATGATGTGGTTACATTGTTTTGATCATTCTGTTGCTTATGCATATTTTACGTATGTTTTTCAATTGATGAAAGGGTGATGGATGGGGAATATCAACACCGCTTCGGTCTTGATATGTGGCGGGAATTGCCCCATCTTTGACACGTTAAAGAACTTAACATTAAAGAGTTTTGGACAATATAATGTCAAACCATCTTTAGTCATCATTATTGTACTAGTCCTTATGTTTTTGATTGTCAAGTCATTGAACACAACTCTGTATATAACTGTTATTGTATGATTTGAGTTATATTGTTGTTTAGCTACATTGTTCTTTCTGTCATTTATTTCCTCAATAAATGACCATTCTAATTCCTACTGAATGTGTTGTGTTAATGCTTGGGTTTTGTTAAGGTAATATGAAGCCACATAACGTGCCAAACAGAGCATCACCCTATCAGTTATCCATAAATAATTCTACACTGGAACTACAAACTTCCAGTATTCCTAACATACAAAAAAACTCATGGTTAGTTGTAGCACTTTTCATTTGATAAGACTGGATAAATACTCTGTAGAACAGATTCCTAAATGCCAGTTCAATCTAATGCAGCTGCTATCGTTTAGATCACATTATATAAATAGTGCACATTTTTGAGGGTAACAGCTGACGTTTCGGTTGACAATGGTTTTCCTTGGGGTGTCAATTTCAACTGTTACCCTCAAAAAACGTGCACTATTTATTTTATTATACTGAATGTCTTATTGATTTCTGATGTCATAAAAAAAATCTGAGATCATCTATAAATTCTAATACTGCAAGGGCATAACCAAGTTAAAATTCTAAGTTTAACATATAATTATTTTCAACACTCTTTGTAGTTTGTGAAAAGTGCTGCGAACCTATATAGATTTTACTATCTAATTGCTAAAATTACATTTGTTAGACCGTATGTTGAATATTTTGCTGGTCAAGTACATTAAATAAAGCTATAATTAATTCATTTGCAAGATTTCAACAGGTTCGCAGCACTTTTCAAATATCTTCGTACTTCTTCAGTTTATATGTAAAAGCTTGTCATAATTCACTGAGGGTATGCCCTTGCAATATATCGATTTATTACGACCCTTCCATTACCCTTCAATGAATCTGCATAAAAATATACGACAGTATCGTTTGTCTAGGGAATGTACGGGAAGTATATGAATAAAATCATAAAACAGACATCGCATCCAAGTTAATGGCCTGTTATATATCTACAATTTGTACAATAAACTTTTAATATACGATGTCTCTTTTGATTCATTACTACCTTACGTAAATCAACAGTTAGGTCTACATCATATTCGCACCAAACTTTACTCTGTCCCTTTGAAATTTTTAAATAGTCTTCTTGAAAAGGTCAAGGAAAGTCCATTTTTTGATTCCTCGACACCAGAATATAGGCTCGGATCTGTGATTATGGATATTGCAAAAACATAGGCTTTTTAAACCCCCGCGTTTTACTGAAGAAAATGCAGCTAAAACAATCTGTTTTTTCCCTAAACTTTAATATGCCAACAAAGGAATTGACGCGGTTAATATAAGTAATATTCTTAATCACAAAAGGGTCCAGTCTTGTATTCCACCATATTTCAAGTTAAAGACTACACCTTGTATTTCCCACAAATATACATCGACTATTGCTCTCAAACTTTTTAATTACAAGAAAACTTTACAGGGCCTGGATATCGAATACCTGAAACATAATCCTCCATCGTGTTCATGTTCTTCTTCGCCCTATAACTATAGTCCTGCTGGACACGTTATTACTGGTGACGTTAATATAGTTAATAATGAGGACCTTAGATCACTAATTTTAAAAGGTCCTAAATTTAGGGAACAGCGATCCTTCAACTGGCGTCGGAATTTCATAAATATTATGGATTCTGTAGAGGACTCAGCTAGGCGATGGGCCAGACATGAAAAAGAAGACCTTGACACTTTGTCAGAATGGATTAAATGTATCAGATGTATGTTAAAATCACGCATTAAAAGATTGAGAGGCAATATGAGAACCATCTATCCTTCTGTATTCAATAATCCAGAAGTGAAAAAAGAATTAGATAGATTACATGATCAGTACGTACTGGTCCCTGCTGACAAAGCAGGTAACAACATTGTCTTTGTTTGTAAGGCTCATTATATTAAATGTATTTTAGAGGAACTTGGATTTAATTCTACAAGTGGTTATCCAACTTATACTCGTAGTTCCCTTTCTAAGGAAGAAATTCTTCAAAATCATATGTCAGTTTTGAAAATTTTTAATATTCCAAACAACCAAAATGAATTTGAATTACCATATTTATATTGGATTCCGAAACTTCATAAAAATCCTTACAAACAAAGATACATAGCGGGTTCCAGTAAATGTTCAACCAAGCCTCTTTCTTTACTCCTCACTAAGATATTAACAGTGGTGAAGGAGAAACTTCAAGAGTACTGTGCAACAATATATTCGAGAAGTGGTGTAAATCAGATGTTGATACTTAAAAATTCCAAGGAACTTTTGGAAAATTTGAAATCGCAAGATTTTACCAAAATCAACAGCTTAAAAACTTATGACTTTTCTACTTTATACACAAACATTCCCCACGATAAATTAAAGTCCAGGCTTTTTGATATAATTGACAGCTGCTTTTTCAATAAAAATGGAACTCGTAAATATACTTACCTTGTCATTGGTCATTTGCAAAATTATTTTGTTAAAAAACATTCTGATTGTACACACAAGTACTCTGAAGTTGACATTAAAAAGATGCTTGAGTTTCTGATTGACAATATCTATGTGGTTTTTGGAGACCAGGTCTTCCAACAATCTATTGGAATTCCCATGGGTACCAATTGCGCCCCGTTATTAGCAGACCTTTTTTGTATTCATATGAAGCAGTCCAAAATCTTGTACGTGAAAAGAAGAAAACACTTGCTGTAGCCTTCAACTTGACATTTAGATATATCGACGATGTATTGTCAAATAACAATGGCTATTTTCATTGTTATGTCGATACGATATATCCTGGTGAGCTTGAGATAAAAGATACCACAAAGTCTGACACATCTGTTTCATATTTGGATATTTTACTTGAAAAAGACGTTAATGGTAATCTAACAACCAAACTTTATGATAAACGTGATGACTTTAACTTTTCAATCGTCAACTTCCCTTACTTATGCAGCAATATACCTTCATCACCTGCATACGGGGTATATATCTCTCAGTTGATTCGATACGCAAGAGCATGCTCTACGTATGAACAATTTCTTAAACGAGGTAAATTATTGACAAACAAGTTGATGAAACAAGAATATCAGTAGTCTCGTTTAAAGTCATCATTTCGTAAGTTCTATGGTCGATACAATGACCTTGTCAGCAAATACAATTTATCATTGAGTCAAATGCTGACTGATGTTTTTCATACTAATTGTTAGGCCATTATTTACACACTGAATTGTCGACGGATTTTTCCGTTATTTCCCGATCATGACAATGAGCACACGGCGGGTGTGACCGGTCGGCAGGAGATGCTTACTCCTCCATGGCACCTGATCCCACCTCTGATGTTTAGAGGTCCATGTTTGCTCTGCTCCTATTTTGTATTGTTTAATGGACTTTTGAGCTTGAATACTGTTCGTTATCTCCATATATTTCATATTTTATTTAATCACAAAATATACTTTTCATTGTATAAATATAACTTGATCCGCCTCTCACTGCATACAAACTGCGTCAAATTTTACAATATGACGTCACATTGACAAGTGCATTGCGATCAGTGAATTGTTTATATATTGCTGTGTGGAATTTAACCAGCAACAATAATGCATACACTAGTTAGTATTGATGTAGTTTAAAGCTATTCAACAGTTTGAAATAGCAAATCATTTCATTTTGTGGTAATTTGAAGAACTTATATTTTTGTGTGATGTCATAGTAAGCATTTCCCGTATAAATTAGGCCCCGCCTTCTTACTGCAGCCTTAACTGTGCTGCGCATCTAAAGTTTGCACTCGCAAGGATGTTACGTCTGTCGTTTGTTGTTTTCAAGTAAGCTACATCGGACGCAAGTTTTTTTTTATTGACGTCGTTTATTCGGCTTCTTTCAAACGCACAACCGACGTTTTGAGAATTCTACGGTGAACCGTACGCGCATGATTTGAACGCATGTGATATTTTCGTGATGTTACCCGTTGTCAAGTGTGTTGCTAACGCTGAGGGTAACATTGCGGATTGTTAAATGCGTCTAAACCAATCAGATTTCAATATTTGTCATGAAAGTTTAATAAAAAAATACCTGTAGCTACAATGATGAACACTTCTTACCAAAAAATCACATCGCTCTAACATTAAGAACCAAAATTAGATGTCAAACAAATATCTACTTGTACATGTTTGTTACAAGTTAAATATTGTACAGGAAATGGACATCACAGTATATTCTGAAGTTAAAAATTTTAACAGTAAGTAGACAATTAAGATTTATTTCCCTTGCTTCCTCACTCCAAGGATAAATCACCCGTACATCCTCTGCTGTCTTTGACTGGAATTCTGGGACATTCCTACTCCATTAGTAAGTTGCATTGTGGTCAATTGACTTAAGTTTGTGAATGAGGTAATTGTCACTGTCACCCCATTGGTAATTGGATAAAACTAGATCCCAAACATGGTCAAACTGGGGCCTCCGGATCCACCAAATATTTACCTTTGATAAAAATAAAATACTTAGAAATAGTGCATGAATTAATGGTTTCATTTTAAAACAAATTAGAGGTTAGACTTCTAAGCAAGTACATGTATATTTATTGCAGAAAATCTTCCGTAAATGCAATAAATCAATATAATATACTTTTCTACCAGTTAACAAGCAATTTTTGTACTTCATGAAAAAAATAACTGTCCTAAACAGTATTCCATATCAAAACATCTATGGGTAAATACGGATAACTTACCTGCACCAAACCTCTTTTTCAGTAGGGATATCCTGTACTGGCCCTACCATCTCCATCTCCAGGCCAGACAGACACGCCCCCTCACACAGGAACTGGATGGCTGAGGGTGAGGGCCGGGAGGGGCCTGACTTCAACTCAAACTTGGCTCTGATGCTGCATTGACTTCCTTCCTCACTAAGTTCTGATAAATCGTTAAGCCTCCATGTCGCCCGCTGGTTGTCTTCTTTCCTAGAAAAATACATTAATACTTGAAATACATAAGGGCTATTCCATTTAAAATCTACCTGACCCCTGGACATAAAAAATTCTCTTTTATCAATGGGTATGCTTATGAATAAATTGATTTTATGGTTGGTTGTTAAATTGGGATAATTTACATCTCTCCATTGCACTCCTTTCATGAATATCTTCTAACCATACATGTTTGGGTTAATAAACATGGTTATAAGTTAAACAGAGGCAAGTTTCATGCCTTTCATGGAAACTTTGGAATTCTGAGCAAATTCCAACAAAAAAATAAAGAGAATGTGGAATCTCGAGCAAGATTTATTTTTTCAGTTACTTCAGATCATGTTTTAAGAAGCCTTGATGCTGAGGGAGGAGGAGGAGGGTCATTCAAGATATCCTGAGACTAAAGAAAGAACCTACTCACCAGTTACCAGCGTAGGGATATCCTAAGACAGATGAGATAACCTACTAATTAGTCACCAGGGGGTATACTCTGAGACAGAAGAGAGAACCTACTCAAAAAGCCAGTGGGTGCATTCAAGATTGTAGTGACTATGAAGATAAAAAACCTACTTACCAGTCACCAGGGGGAATACTCTGCATGTTGCTGACACCTCCACTTACAGCTGCCATTACTTGAACATTTTTGAGAGTTGACGGTGATGACATGGGGTTGTATTTGTAGTCCAGGTAGTAGTCAGTGGTATTCTCTTTACATTTCCAGTACGCCACCACTGTCAGTGGAGTACTTTCTACTCCAGGCTGGGGCAACAACTGTCAATCCAGTCTTTATAATACCATTCAAAATCCAGTACAAGTTTAAAGTAAATTTTCATAATTGATAAGTACATATATATGCATTTGTTTACTTTTGACTTGATATTCTTTTTAGAAAATTGACTTTTCAGCCACTGGTGTGGAATAAGAATATATATAACAATTTTCATTTATAGAATCTTATTGCCTTATACGGGAACCAGACAGAAATGAATAAGAAAACAATACTCTGGCAAATATTTTTTGGTTATTTCTGGTAAAATTTTCCCCATGAAATCTTTTAAAGATCAGAAATAAAATTTGATCTCCTACGACAATTTTACACATGCACATGTGAATGTAAAGGAGCAGTCAGATGTAATTCTAGTGAATTTTAGGATAAAAAAAATCATGTGGTACTGCATGTCAAGTTTCAATGGACATTACACTGTAAAAGTATGTTGAATAGAAGTGACATATAAGTACCTGATATTTGAGAATGTCGATGTTAAAGTAGGAGGCTGTCTTGTTCTGTTCTCCTTGATATTTTAGATGGTCAATCAAAGCAGACATGTTGAAGATGTAGAAATTTGATTCAGGTTCCTGTTGACTCATATCCCTAGGAGAACAAAGACATCTTTATCAGTGATTATACAAATAAATTCATAACAATGATTTAATTCTGGTTCTAATAGGCTATTTCATTGGATAAAAAATTTACTTTTTATTGCATTAACTATGTTGCGTATGTCACGACTTGAGTCGAAAAATGTATTGATCTGTCTGATGTTACATTTATATTTTGTACAATTTGAAGTCATTTCTTAAATCATCTTATTTTCTTACATTAAATGAATGAAAATTAAATTATAAGGAATGAATTTAAAAGCTACCCAATTTTTACAGTATAAAACTGGGTTGGAACCGTTTGTGCTTTTGTATGAACTGCTTCACAGTTTATAAAGCATGGACTGAACTATCCCAATGCATGCCATATAAACTTGATAGCCTTTTAAATTCATTCCTTAAATAACTAGGTAACTCATACAAGTAGACATCACAAAAGCTAGAAGATTTGACTTTAAGATGTATACTTATATTTCCACCAGTTGTTTACTGAGCATAGTGTTCTCTAACTTGGAGATGTTTTTGAGTTTGAAGCTCAGTAATGCAGGATTAGGATTCTCTGTAAAAACTCGAACAACTCCAGCAAGAAATGACATCATCATATTTCCTGTAATCTTAACCATGCATCTAAAAATAGAAAATAACAATAGATCTCAAGATATTTTAAATCTTCAACATCAAGGATGAAACTCACAAATCGGTAAAGTCTTAAAACAAATATCACAATGTAAACGCATTTAAAGAAACTGATTGCTTGATTAAATGAACTTTATTAATCTGAATACTGTAAATCACTTTTTATTTGCAAGAACTTTATTTTTGGTCATTACTCATGGCCATCTTCTCAGGAAAAATTTATTAACCAAATATTTGTATTATTACAAATTTATAGCATTAACCAAAATTCAAAAAAGGGGTAAAATAGGGGATAAAACTGGGAAACAAAGCCTCATTTCTCATTTCCTAATCAAGTAAGCATCACGACAGGTAAATTTAAAACAGTTTACATCTGCTCCTTAAGTTTGAATCTGACCTTGTAGCATCAGTTCTTTTGAAATAGGCGTTGTTTGTTTCTGTGAAAGCGATGGCTAATGGAATGGTGTCTGACATGCCAATGGTAAGAGGACTTGATCCTCGGGGGGATCCAACAGGCATGGATGTCGTGTTGAAGGTCACACTGCTACTACTGTCTGATCGAGACGTGAAGGAGGCTGGACTGGAGCGACCAGAGATTGGACGCGAGGGAAGCTACAGAAAAAAGGTCAGACATTAGTATGTGACCAGAGACCAGGTGCGAAGGAAGCTATCAAATAAAAACAAAGTCAAGGACATTAGTATGATGATCAGAGATTGAAAGTGAGTGAAGTTGCAGCAAAAAATCATTCAAGGAAGTTGGTTGTGACAAAAGATACAGCATCAGAATAATACAATTTTTCTGTAAACAACCAGACAAGTTAAGTTCCTGTTTATTTCAATGGGTTCAGATGTGGCACTTTGTGTTTACTGACTGACCTGGGGTACGCTGGACTTGACTCTGGGTTAGGAGACTGGCCGTTGTGGGATAGATTGAGGTGCTCCTGGGAGTGAGTTGTTTAGACTTGAGCCGTCTTTTGAACTGTTACTATTGTTAATTACTTCATTTCCACCTAAAAAATAACATACATGAAGGATCAATCTGAAAAAGATCTAAATTAGGACTTTAAAGTGAAAAATTTGAGGAAAATCTTATCAAGCCTATAATTCAACAGAATGTTAAATTACTAAAATTTTTCAATTTTTCTTTTTATAATATCAAATAAAATGGGAAAGTAATGAATTTTAAAGAGCAGCACTGTTGACTGTCTAGAAATTCTGAGGGGTATTAAAGTTATATTGTGTACCCTTGAGTATGAGAAATTGTTTAGTTCTGTGGTATATAAACCATTGGGTGTATCATTTTTGTGTTAAGTATTAAAAGTTGAATTGATGGATCTATTCAATTTTCTAAAATTCTTGAGTGGTGTTCTAGCAATATTTTAGATGGTGTCCTGTAATCTGTTTGTTGAACTTCTAGAATTGAGTAGTTTTGTAGCAATTCTATGGCTGGGTTTGATTTGTACTGGGTATGTTGACTTACTAGAATTGTGGAGTGATGTTGAAGCAATACTATGGCTGGTGTTGTTTTGTAGACTGGTGTCGCAAGGGGAAATAATGGTGACGGGAGATTGTACCGGCTGCCTGTTGGGGTGGAAGCACTTGTAGAGGAAAAGAAATCCAAGTTTAACAGGTCCTGGTTTGGTTTTACTGGACTAAAATGAAACAGACAAACAAAACTAAACACCTTTTCAAATGCAATTAGTGCTTGAACATTTAAGATAGGAATTTCATCCAAGAGTTTTTGGACACTTATGAGTGTCTGAATATGATCTATGGACATGTACTTACTCAAGATTGTCTGAATCTGTGATCCCTGGACAAGTACTTACTTTAGAGAACATTATTCCCATTTCTTCATTATCTGTTGTTTATACAAGTACTTACTCCTGAGTATCTATACAAGTACTTACTCTGTATTTGATTCTGATTTTTTCATCTATTGTTATATTAAAGGACGGATCGCTGATTTGATTTTCCTTTTTGATTCATCATCTGTAATATCAAAATAAGTACATGTATTGATATTAACAGGTACGATACAAAATTCTTCGTGCTTCAGCTATGTTTTTTTTTTCAATTGTCTTGGTCAATGACAAATTTCTAAAGTTAAAATTTAAAAAAAAAAAAAAAATTTGTTAATATTTAATTTTTATATTGCAAAATTCTTAATTTTTCCTTTTCTTATGTATAGATAACAATACAGGACAAAATAATTACATTTTCTATATCAAAGATTATCTATGTGGTTCCTATAAGCTTATTTTTACAATCAAAACATTCTTTTCTTGCTGCTACATGTACTAGTCAATTTATCGTGTCACAAATTATTATCTACCTCACATATGATATGCATTTTAATTTACCATCTCAACCTTCTGATGTATCTAAGATGAATTTCTATTAATATCATGTTTAACTTAAACGAATTACCTTAGTCACAATAATAATAACCAAGTATTCTCCCGGCTGACTTACCCGAGTCACTGTTTTTACCTGAGTCATAATGACCCGGTATTCTCCTTGCTGACTTACCTGAGTCACCTTTTTACCCGAGTCACTGACTTATCTGAGTCACTGTTTAACGTGAGTCACTGACTTACCTGATTCATAATGACCTAGTTTCCTGGCTGACTTACCTGAGTCACTGTTTTTACCTGAGTCACTGTTTTTACCCGAGTCATTATGACCCAGTACTGTAGATTCCTAAATATACGCGAGGAATTAATTATCGTGTAATTTCGCGAGAAGCACCACTCGTGAAATAAAATTACTCGCTTTTATTTTTATGGTGCTGAAACCAATGTAAAATCTCTTGATCAACTGTTCACTCACCAATTATTGTTCTCGCCATTTGTCGTTTAAGAGCCATTTCGAGATAATAAGTACTCGCGAAAAATAAGGAATCTACAGTATTCTTCTTGCTGAATTTATACATGAGTCACCGTTTTACTTGAGTCACTGACTTACCTGAGTCATAATGACCCAGTATTCTCCTGGCTGACTTATAGAGTCACCGTCACTCTCGCTGGACCAGCCATTTTTATCACAGCTGTTCTCCATGGGTTCTTCAAGTTGAATAGAATAGCCCTCCTTATCCACATCTGGAGTTGTCTGTAAAAACCTTCTTCTATCAATAAGGTTAAATCATCTAAAAAGCACTAATATATGATTGCTGCATAAAAAAAAATAAAAATGTGCCTTATCTTGAATTCAATATCAGTTTCAGAATTTTATTCAATATTCATGTACATTCATACACATGCATTATCTTTACTTATTATACAATAATAAATACATATGGCAAAAGGCAAATAATAAAAGTGAGGAGGACTTACATTGTGTGTCTGAGGACTGTGTGAGGAGGACTTACACTGACGGTGTGTCTGCATGAGAACTGTGTGAGGAGGACTCACACTGTATGTCTGAGGACAGTGTGGGGAGACTTACACTGTGTGTCTGGGGACTGTGTGAGGAGGACTTACACTGACTGAATGTATGAGGACTTTTTGAAGAGAACTTATACTGTGTCTGAGGACTGTGTTTGGAGGATTTACACTCACTGTGTGTCTGAGGACTGTGTGAGGAGAACTTGCATTGTGTGTCTGCGGACTGTGTGAGGAGGACTTACACTGTGTGTCTCCGGACTGTGTGAGGAGGACTTATACTGTGTGTCTGAGGGCTATGTGAGGAGGAATTACACTGACTGTGTGTCTGAGGACCGCGTAAGGAGGACTTACACTGTATCTGGGGACTGTGTGTCTCAGGACTGTGTGGGAAGGATTTACACTGACTGTGTGTCTGAGGACTGTGTGAGGAGGACTTACTCTGTGTGTCTGAGGACTGTGTGAAGAGGACTTATACTGACTGTGTGTCTGAGGATTGTGTGAGGAGGACTTACTCTGACTCTGTGTCTGAGGACTGTGCGAGGAGGACTTACACTGTTTGTGTGTCTGAGGACTGTGTGATGAAGACTTACACTGAGTGTCTGAGCTGAGGATTGTGTGATGAAGACTTACACTGAGTGTCTGGGGACTGTGGGGGTTGTTTGTCATAATGGTGGGGCCCATCTTAACGAACACAAAGTAGGAGGCACAGATGATGAGGCTGGGCCAGGGAGATGACATCATAAACCATCCATCCACTCATGGATATGAAAGTAAACTGAATCAATGGTAGAAATGAACACATAATAACAGCAGCCATTGTTAATAAGTTATTTATGTTACATGTAATGTTCAATTAAAAATAAATACTGTGGAGTAATTTTTATCCCGAGTCAATGTTAATTCACAATCAGACATTGTTTTTGTGGGGACCTAAGTTGTGTGAAAAACTCATGTATACAGAAAATGTTATGAACCCATATTATGAAAGTTTATATTGTTCATGGGGATGCAAGTTCGTGGAGAAGTGAAACATAAAAAAAATCTTGAAACCCCATGGCCCATGAAAAATGATGTTTCCACACATACATGTAAGAGGAGTCAATCTAAAATTGGAGAAAAAATGTATCTACAGGAAATATATGTCATCAAGTCAGAAAAAAAGAAATTGTCGAGTCCAGTTTCATACCATTTATTAGTTCGTTGCATTTTTACTAAAAATGACTACAGAGGACTCTGTCTACTTGTACAATACACAGGAATCGTCAGGGGATGCTTACTCCTTCTAGGGAGGATGATTTAAATGTCCTGATACTGTAAACCAAATAAAGCTTTACACTTCTTTCTTTTTTAAATTTAAAAAAGTATTCTATAAATACTTTGTCAAAACATTGTAAGCCTAAACTCAATAATGACAACTAGTTGTAGAACATAAAAATTGCTCATTTTTCAATCATATTAGATATTTTTGTTTACTGATTTGAGGCTTTTTTTTCCTTGAACAAAAATCATTTTATAATGCATGTAGTTATTTTGAATGGCAAAGATAATATTAGTACTATAAAATGAAAGAAGATGTATTGGAATTTATCTATACTAGTTATAGCACTTGAAACTTTTCATTTCAAAATGGACTCCAAGTTCACAAACGTACGTTTTAATGAAAGGGATATATATCTCTAAAAATGCCTAAATTATCTGAATCGGTGCATTTTATTGAAAGTAAAATTAGTTATAACTCTTTACACAATTGTATGTGAACATCAGGCACAAATCAAAACAGTTAAGAGAGAATGTCACGAATCATCAAGCTTACTCAGTGTAATTGATGGAAACTATAAAATTTAAAAATTTTGGGATTTTTGCGTTAATAAACTTCTTTAACATTTTTATCATTTGTGGTAAAATTTTACAATGATTAGCCAAATCGTTTCCATGGTAACCATACATCAAAGTAAGTAAAATACACACTTTAGAAAAATCAGATTCAGTCAGTTTGTAGTACTTTTGCATAGTACAACAAATAAAAAATCAATAAATATTAATAAAACAGATTAAAACTATTTAAAAAAAAACTAGTTAAGGTCTTCCGTTTCCAACGGATACCTTCTACAGATTCTGATGATTAAGATTATTAAGGTCTTCAGTTCCAACGGAAGACCTTCTACTGATTCTGATGGTTAAGATTATTAAGGTCTTCCGTCTTCAGCGGAAGACCTTCTTGTTATTCTTAGGTTTCTTTTTCACTTTTATTAAGGTCTTTCGTCTTCAGCGGAAGACCTTCTTGTTATTCTTCGGTTTCTTTTTCACTTTTATTATTATTGTTTTTTTTCTTACCGATTTTGTGCACGCGATTTCTCGAAAACGGCTCGATGGATTTCCATGAAACTTTCAGGGCTTATGTAACATCATTTGAACCTTATGCGTTTTTTTCTGTTTTGATGACGTCACTTCCGGTCTGGAGATATTGCCGATTTAATGGTTTTCGAAGGGTCGGGTTGTCTCCAGATTTTCTCATATACGGCTTTAGTTAGAAACATGAAACTTTCAGGTATGGTAGACCTATCTCTGTAGATATGCATAACGCATTTCATTTTTACCGGAAGTGCCGCACGTCGGCGCTCGCTATGGCCCGAAAAAAGTCCTATCGGGAATTTTAAATTTTCTAACACTTTTTCTATAATATCTTTTTACCTGTAAATATTTTGTTAAAACATATAAATCAAAAGTTGTGTAGAATGTTACGATCTTTCAAAGGATACCAACAATAAGGGCCTGGCCCCTAACATTAGGGAGCTAGAGGGGCCAAAAGTGTTTTCATGATATCTCAAAAAGTATTGAGAATTTGTATAGCTTCATAGAAGCAAAGTTGTTCAAAATGATAAGTAGCAGCTAAGGAGACCATTAAAAGTCGTCAAAATGACGTCACTTCCGGTCACACCGAGAGTAATGGCAAATGGCTCATTTTTGCACATATGACCGTAGAAGTCTCTCGATCTCAATCTCATCTCCTTCAAATTTAGACGGAAGACTTATTTGTTGCTTTGCAACAAGCTCGTCTAGTTATTATTATTTTTTTCTTACCGATTTTGTGCAGGCGATTTCTCGAGAACGCCTCGATAGATTTTCACGAAACTTTCAGCAATGATGGCAAATTATCTGAACTTTATGCGTTTTTTTTTTTAATTTTGTCGTCGTCACTTCCGGTCGCGAGATATGGCCAATTTTCCATTTTTAAAATGGCATTTTGTCCGCGAGTGTTCTCAAAAACGGTTAGAGATTGAGTCTTGAAACTTTCAGGGATGATAGATTGTGACTCGTAGATTTGGGAAACTTGTATAGTTTTTGTTGCCGTGACGTCCGTTGTCCACCGGAAGTAGTTTAAAAAATGCAAATTTTCATTTTTTTTTCTTATTGAAATGTTTTTAATAGAGGCAAATAGACTGTTTCCAGTCATATTATTTCCACAGGAAGTTATTTCTTCTGAACCGGAAGTAGTCGAAAAAATGCACATTTTTCCTCGAAACTTTGAGGGATGATTCCTCCACACTCAGTGAGGTGTTAAAAGTCATTTTGAGTGCTTCCGGTCATAACAGAAGTGAATAAAAAATACCGGAAGTTGTTTGATATTGATAGATTTCACTCTTTTATGAGTTTTATGAGTTGCTAAACAATTTTGAAGAATTGATATGAATATTTTTTTACATTTAAAGTTGTTTTACTTTCTTTTATCAATCAAAATTTCTCAATTAAGATTTTATCAGAAATCTAACGAAAGACCTACTCGTTGCTCGCAACGAGATCTCATCTAGTTATTCTTTTTTTTTCCTTCTTTTTCCTAGACGCCAACTTTGAGACCTCATATCTCGCTCATTTCTCAACGGATTTTGCTCAAATTTGCAGAGTTTATAGACGTCACAAAACTCTATCAGAATGTTGTCAAACAGTTCAAAAAGTCACTTCCGCTTTTGAGTTATTTCCCTTTAAATGAAAATTTCGGAGGCTTTATTTCCAGACAAAGGCTCCGAGACTACAAAAGCTGGAGCGGAAACTCTGCCGAATTTAAATCATAGAAGGATTGAAGTTGTGCACATCGGTTTCTGTTTTACATTTCTGTATTCAAAATGGCGCTATATAGGGGTTAAAAATTAGAACGCCTAAAAGAGCGAAAATTTAGACATATTTTCCTTTGTATCTTTAAAACTAAGAATATTTTGATAAGACATGTAGAATAAAAGTTGTGCACAATTTTAGGGCATTTCATTTGACTCCACTAAAAAGGGCTGGCCCCTCAAATTAGGGATCTAGAGCCCTTTAAAGTTTTTGCTTTATAACTCAAAAACGGTAAATATTTCGAAATGGCTATCGTTGTTCTTTAACATCTTATTGATCTCATGAAAATGTTATTTTGTTCGAGTCTTGTGTTTTAAATGCGTCAGAAGCTTGACCCATATACAGGTAACTATTTTCATTCAGGAAGTAAACGAGAGCTCTTCATGCGTGTAACTAATATAAACTTACTATAAATAATAAACCTGGCTACATTAGATGCTAATATTCTTTAGAATAAAGTTCTTGAAGTGTTTTGTGCTTTATTTCCAAGTTATTTTTTGACAACTTTTCCTTTTATTTCATGTTTTTCAAAGTCGAATAAGCCAGTCTACTAAAAAAAAGGAAAAAAAGATAACCTTTTCTTCTTATCATATAAAAAACAAACAATATAGTGAGAAAATAAAACATAACTTTGAAGCATGGACTATTCACAGCCATTAAATGCACGCCTTTTACATTCACCTTGTGTGTTTACAATTATGTAACACCTCCCTCGATAGCGCGTGGCAAAAGAGGTCACCAGGGATCAATCGGCGTGTGTTCCAGCGACCTAGTCATACACAAAACAAATCATAGAATGGCCATTCAAAATTCATTTTGTAAACTAAGTCATGAGTGGATAAATATGTTGGATCTTTCAGATTATTTCATAATATCTTTGATTAAATCGCTAGTTCATTTCATTTAATATTTTATTCGCTGAATTAAAGGAAAGTTGCATAATTATTTTTATAAACAATTTATTTCTCGATATCGAGGTAATTGTCTGTTTTATTTAAAATAGAATTCAAAATATGTTACCTTAATTAATTCCTACTAGTGATGGAACTTTTGAAACTTAAATGTACATGTATGTAATCTAATATACGTTCTTTTGTCGACGCCCTTAAAATGTACAACTGTATATATACAAAGCGCCCCAAATATACGCATATCGAGCGTGTGGAAATACAAAATCCCTCATTCACACGCGCCTCCAAAATACATGTATGTAGAATGAGACATACATATATGCATGCGTAACTGTATTTGAATATTACAAATTTATTAGACACCTAGCCTTGAACAAATTATTTTTTTCTACTAGTTATTGTATGCGAACAGAATGATAAACATGTAATTATTTATAGGTTCCCATTATTTTTTCTGAAAATCAGAACACGTTTATCAGCTCTCTTAAGGTTTTACGGACACGTACAATGTACACGCATGCAAGTACAGAACATGCACGTTTTATAAGTGCATATGCAAGAGCGCCCCAAATATATGCATGTCGAGCGTTTAAAATACAGAAAAATTCTAAATCCCAAATCTTTTTTTCCATTATCTTTGCAATAAAATATCGGATAAACTGAAATGATTTTATTGATTTACAACATATATTAAAGTGAATCATAGGTCTGCTGAGTTGATCATGAGTTGTTTTTGTAACGGGTAGTCCTCCTGGCCAGTCATCGTCACGGTTTGTAACATCGTAATTACACAGGTAAATACTTAGATGTCAACCTATATATTTCCCATAAGAAATGAATTACTGGGAGTTGTCTCGTTTTCTCTGATCATATATTGACAGCGTTTATGAACAGCTTTAAAACACAGGCCTATGTAAACCGGTAAATCACAAAAAAGAAAAAATTTAATCCGAGACATAAAAAAACAGAAAATATACATTCATTGATGTGTACCTGTACAGGCAGTGTGTCACTTTTTTTTAAGCCTTCGTCCAAACGAACAATATAATAAATCTTGAATGAATTAACTAACCCCTTCAGTACACACACATTCGCCTACACCTGAAATCTAATCATAATCAGATCTTTCTTACGGCCCGAAATTCTGATAGTCGCTGTATTTCTAATCTGATTGATTATACATTTACCTTTTACAAAATTTAATATTATTTAATTTTCTTCGGGACCCCTGCATCACTATTCAGGTGCTGTACCGACTGAGCTACTCAGGCCGATATCCACGACCCAAACCACTACAGTTTTATTAACTAATATCTTCATTTTCTTTTCTTTAAATCTTTTTCATTTAAATTTATTTTTTTTTAATAAATTTTGTAACTTAATTATAAGAAATCCATGCAGGTGTTCCACGTGTCAATTATTGTGATAGAAGTACTTACCATGTGACCTGATCATAATGCATTTATATTGGTCAAATCTGTGATGCATGGTGTGTATTTATCAAACCTTTCAAAATCTTTCCTCTTGACCACATCTTTAAGTGTATTAAAAAGTCAAACGACTTCCTGTCAATTTTGAATATCGCCACCGCACGTGTATTTTGAACTTTGATTACCAATTTCATTATTTTCATCAATAATACATATCCTTTTAGCCTGTCATTTTCGGATTTTTAAAACTAAACTTCACACAAAAAATCACGGACTTCTTGTTAGGTTATAATGCAAACAAACGACTGAAGCATCTTAAACACAAGAAGGGTGGATGGGGTGCATAACTAAATGTATAAAATTAAAAAAAAAAAAAGCAAAGGCGGATCCAGGGCCGGCGCGCCGGGCGCACCCCCCCCCCCTCCGTTTGAATTTTTTGTATTATTTGTAGGAATTTGTCAACTTCTGGGGGCTTCGCCCCTGAATACCCACCAGGGCTTTGTCATAGACCCACTGGGGGCTTTAATGCAGCCCCCCCAGACCCTTCCCCTGCCTTCTACTGTGCCCCCCGTTATAAAATTCCTGGATCCGCTACTGCAAGGGGCGTAATAAGCAAGAATAATAAAGCTTTGAAGGGTTGTGATCTTTGGTATTGGTACTTTTACCTATGATATATACACAAAGACCTCTCGATCTACACGACAGAAATAAAGCTTGAGCGGCAGCTCTGCTTTAAAATATGTATCTACTTTTCGGTACAATCATAGAAAATTATACGTATTTAGCAAATCCTCGCTACAAAGCACAAACACCATAATATTAAACTTGACATGTAACTAAAATTATTCCAACAATAATTTACGAACATACATTAAAAGGATTATAAATATCTGTAGAAATTAAAAAGCAATTTGGAATTTAAAAAAAAAACTGTCGGCGAGTTTTCTTATTGCTGCGATTGCGTTGAACATGCCATTTGATTGACAATCTCTCTATACTTAGTATATGCCAGGACAGACATCACTACATGTTACTTTTCAGGGACGTAGCATCGTTTTTGAAAGGGGGGGGAACCAGAAAAAAAATCAACTTACCTTAAAAAACTTCACAACCAAAACCAAAAAAGGAAAACTGCTCAAAATCCTATTTCCTGGCGGAAGGGGGCGGGGGCACCGGGACTATACTGCAACAAAAAGTGGGGGTCAACGAGACTTTCAATGAACATTACTAAAGTAGAAAGTTAGGTCTGAAAAAAGGGGGGGGGGGGTGATGCTACGTGCCTGCTCTTATAGCTCATGCTTTATTTGATTTGCAATATCATAAGTTTACTTGACTGAATACCTCGGAGTCTCTCTTATCCTTTCGACAGCATTTTAGTTTGACCAACTATGCAAAATTTAGCCTTTTGAACAGTTGGCGTTAGGGCTTTCATACTTCACATCCGAAATTCTTTGTGACAAGACCTTTCCTTGGGAATAAATATTTTTGACCGTGTGACCTTCACCTTGGAGTTTGACCCACTTTTTAAAAAAATTTAACCTTGGCAATACATTTTGAACGGTTGGGACTAGCGTTTTCACATTCACAGGTGTATTCCTTGTGACAACGCCGTTCATTGGATATCAACAATTTTTACTATTTGACCCTGACCTTGGAGTTTGATGTACTTTAAAAAAAATTAAAAGTTTTGACTTTTTACCTTTGACCTTAGAGTTTGACCTACCTTTGAAACATTTTAATCTCATTCATAACTTTTCAACGGTTAGTGTTAGGGTTTTCATATTTTTACATGTGTGTTTCTTGTGACAAGACCCTCCCTTGAGTACCGACAGTTTTTGACTTTTGTTCTTGACCTTGGAGTTTGACCTACTTTTGAAAAAAAAAAAGTTGACCTTTGTCATAACTTTTGAATAATTAATGCTAGGGCTTTCATATTTCAATGTCTATTTCTTGTGACAAGGCATTCCTTTGGACACCGTTAATCTATCCTTGACCTTGACATTTGACTTGAGTATAAAAAGAAAATTAACCTTTGCCATACTTTTCAATAGTTAGTCCTAGCGGTTTCATATTTTACAGTTATAATCCCTGAGACGAGATCTTTCTTTTGGTAACATAATTTTTTTTATCTCTTGACTTTGACCTTGGAGTTCGATACGGATTTGAGAAACTTAAACCTTTGCCATAAACTGCAATACCGGGGCATCAGTGTTTCACAAACACATCTTGTTCAATATCCAAACTGGACAAAAACATTCACAATGAATCCTTAAATCATTGTGTGGAACCTGATAAATTATTTGACTTGATCTATGGTCTGAAATAACATGGCTGAACTTATCCAGTCAATAACTCACAGATTGGGATTTTTCTTAACTAGTGTGTGTTATGGTCTTGATGAAAGGTCATTTGGATGATCGAGTTTGGATGAGAAACTATAAATTCGTTACCGTCTTTTTCTAGTGAAACATTGTTGTATCATGCAGAGTGTGACATGGCCTAAACTCAACTTCAAGGTCACCAAGGACAAGATATTTTGACTGGATGTATGGACCGTATGAACATGTGTGAATTTGAGAAGTCAGTAATACACAGATGGGGTTTGCTCATAACCAGAGTGTGTCATGGCTCTCACAAGGTCATTTGGACAAGTTCAAGGTTACATACATTCCTTAATCGTCTTTTTACTACAGAGTGAAACATTGTTAGTTGATACCCCTTACAAGATTGCTTATAACCTTATGATGTGGCATGACCTTGACTCAAGGTCACTTCTTCCTGCCTGCAGCTCCAACGGAAGACCTACTCGTTGCTTTGCAACGAGCTCGGCTCTAGTTCTTCTTATTCTTTTTTTTTCCTAGACGCCAACTTTGAAGCTTCATATCTTCCTCATTTCTGAACGGATTTTGTTCAAATTTTCAGAGCTTTTAGACTTTACAAAACACTCTAAGAATACTGTAATACAATTCGGAAATTACCTTCTGTTCACGAGTTATTCCCCTTTGATTGAAATTTTAATGCCTCTGGTTTCCAGACAAAGGCTTTGAGACTGTAATAATTGGAGCATAAAACCCTTTGAAATTGAAAAGAAGAAGCATTGAACTTGTGTATATTGGTTTTTGTTTTTTGATTTTGGCATTAAAAATGGCGCTAGAGAGGGGTCAAAAGTTAGAACGCGGAAAAGAGCAAAAATTTTGACATATTTTCCTTTATATCTTTAAAACTAAAAATATTTTGTTAAAACATGTAGAAAAAAAGTTGTGCATAATAGTAAGAGCTTTCATTTGATATCATTTAAAAGGGGCTGGCCCCTAAAATTAGGGATCTAGAGCGCTTGAAAGTTTTCGCTTTATAACTCAAAAAGGTAAATATTTCGATATGGCTTTCGGAATTAAAGTTGCTCTTTAACACCTTATTGATCTCATACAAATGTTGTTTTGTTCGAGTATTGCGTAATATGTCGTAATATGTAGGTAAAAAGCAGGTCCCGTAAACAGGTAAGCATTTTCATACGGCAAGTAAATCAGAATTCTTCATGTGTATAACTTAAACAAACTTGCAATTAATTATATATCCTACTGTATTTAATGCTAATTATCTTCTAAATAAGATTTTAAACGTGTTCTGTGGTTCACTCATAAATTATTTTTTTACAACTTTCTTTTCTTTTTTAATTTAAATTTAAAGGGAACACGTCTTCAAATAAAGGAAGGAATTAAATGTATCTATATAACTATATAAGTAATATTAAACTTTAAGCATCGAATAATTAATGATCATGAACTGTACACATTTTACCAGATTACGTTCTCTATGTTCACCTCGATGTTTATAGTTATGTAACACAACCCGCGATCCCACGTTGCCGAGGTCACCAGTGTACCAGCCACCTGCGGTCAAAAACAAACATCTGAGAAGACAAATCCATTGTGTAGAAACAACGATTAATGAAACATTTTTTTTTTTATTATTATTTATATCGAATCTTTAAGATAACTTAATCTCATCTTTGATTTAATCTTAATTCCAAACACTTGAGTGCATAAAATCATTACGAATTTTAATCGCTTTCACCGACCTGGTCACTGTCGACACAACAATACGATTTAAAAAAACAAACAATTTATTTCTCTATCCCGTGTTATTGTGTTCTATTTCAATTGTAATTGAAAAGGTGCTATGGCAAATAATAATTGCAATTAGCGATGGAAATATTAAGTATTAATACTTGTGTAAAGTATAATTTTTACTATCAGTCTCTTGTTTCTTCATTTAATATTAAATAAACTATATACAAAAAATAATACTTTTAAACATACAATAATTCACGCCTTCTTACAGCAGGCAGTTTGCATTTCGCTCTGTCTCTGTGTTTAACTTTAAAATTTGTAACCCACTCGTCGTTCACACGTGGCCGCAGAGATTAGCGAGCCGCGGTCATATTGGTGTTAAAATGCAATGTGTACTCATAGCGATTAATGGAAAATTGTGTTTGAAATCATTTAAAATCTTAAATATTATTTTATTTCACTCTATCTCACGCTTATTTTTATCATTATCTTACCCGCTTGTGCATTTATTCATTTTAAGTTTTATGCTTTTTAATTGCCGACTTAACTACTTTGTAGCAATTTATGTAACAATTTATTTTTCTGTCTCATGTTTTAAACTGCATGTACACATGCATAATAACTGTAAGTGGAGGTGACATTTCAATTCTCGGGAAAATCGAAAATTAAATTAATTACTTCTGAGTTTGCATTATTTGCTACCAAACTTATAATTGTTTTGTACAGAATGATATACTTATGCATTTCTTTTATTTCGTCGAATAAAAAGAATATCCCAGTACATGATCTTACGGATACATGCTTGTAAGTACATGCAGTTTTACATGGAAGAGCGCCCAAACTAAAAACATCCTGAGCTTTCAGAATACACATGCTTGTGTACAAAGCAAACGTGTAATTCACAGATAAGGAAAAACAGAAAAAAAACATGTCTCCATAAATTTAATACACAATCGCAATGATGTGTTTTGATTGATCAGCATACGGTTTTTTATCCTTCGTCCATGCATTTCGACTATACGGAAAAAAGATCCGATTCGGTAAAATTATAGCAAACGAGGTTGAAAATTGTCGGACTTTTTATCCAAATTAAAAAAAAATGTGCTAGTCCTTTGAATGGCAATATATCCGAATAGTAATTAAACAGCCTATCAAATATATCACGGCGTCCATATACGGATGAAACTTTGTTTGGTAAATAAAGTGGTTCTTACAAATATGTAACAAATCTTAAACATCTAAATAATTATTTAATTTTTCTAACAAATACTAATTTGGTTCTAAGAAAGCCATGCAGTTGTATACAAATCTTCCAAAATAATCTTTCATGTTTAATGGACTGACAGGTGATCAAATTTCCTCTCATCACCATACGTACACCCCCCCCCCTTTAAAGAATACAATGTTTTTCTTTAGAGTCGAAAATGTTAATCGGTTGGTTTGTTCAGGTACTTATACATATAGGTGAGGGCTGGTGTTGAATTCATAGAGAAATCCACAACCTATTTTAATGTAAACCAATAATCATACGCGACATTTGTTATTCGCGAATCGTCAAATGAATGAAAAACAAGGTCTGCAACGATTAATATCCTTGACTAAGCTTTCCTATTTTATAAACTTTTTAAGGTCTTTTATTTTATTTCTAAAACTTAAAAAATCTAACGATTTAATGTGTTCATTGGAGTGGTCAATTGAGCGTCGAAGTGTGTACTATTAGTTTCTTTGGGTGGGGGAGGTACCATTTTCGGTGCATTTGATTTCCGGAATTTTGCATTGCACTTCCGACAATACATAAATTTCACTTCTAACATTTATCATTTTCATTCCGGATTTTTTGACTATATTTCCAGCAATTTAATGTTAACAAAATAGATGAAATTAAAATTTTAATAGGATATAAATAGTGAATGGCTGAAAATTTATACATTTTATAATGTACATGGTACTTACGGCCTTTGAGCAGTAAGGGATGGAATACGGAGAAAATGATCAGCATTCCCCAGGTGAAATGTTAAGGAACTTTTGTACTTTTTCTTTGTGGAAAAGAGTGAAAGAAAATAATCTAAATGTGGAGACTACACTCTCTTTATTTGATACATATGTATGTTCTGTTCTTCATTATGGATGTGAGACGTGGGGATTTCATAAAGCCCCACATGTTGAGCAAGTACATATTAACTTTATGAAGAAAATTATGTCGCTTCGAAAATCTACAAATAACTTAATGGTTTATTTCGAATTTGGTAGATGCCCAATGTATGTTCAAAGAAATATTGGTGTAATTTGCTCAATACAAATAATTGCATTCTGCGGACATGTAATAAACAATTGTTATGTGAGTATTAAGAACAACAGAAAAATTGTAGAAACTGGTTAAGTGCAGTTAGAAAGTGTTTTTAAAACGCTATTTGGTTTGAGTGATAAAATCCTTTAAAAAAATATTTATGACTACCCTAATTCATCTGGAAAATCTGCAGCAAAATTTAAATTCTAATGAATTGATTTCGACTTCTTTATCAAAATTTTCCCGAACTTTTCCGTAGACCTCTGGCTTTTCTCTTAATTCTGTTACACTCGGAACTCGAGAGTTACCAGCTAGGTGTCGTTTCTGCATCACTTCCGTATAATTTCTACTTTGACATTTCCAAATCTTACATTCTTTACGTTTGACGATGAATACTCGGATTATTGTGGAATGCGCGGATATGATTTTTTAACAAAACGTTAATTTTACGTTATTTTTTGGATTTTTCATATGGAATACATTGTAAATGTGTACTAGAAGATTAATTTATGGAAAAAAAAACGAATAAAGATATTCTTGGACCCAGGGTGTATATTGGTGGGGGGGGGGGTCCTGTCCACAAGCACCTGTGCAGCATTCAAGCTTAAAAGACCATTCAAACAATACAAATCAGGAGCAGTGCAAATTTTTTGAAATCAGAGGTAGAATCAAGTGCCATGGATCTGTCATGTTGTAAAATTTGAACTTACCGGTTGTCAGTAAATACAAAATTTACATGTCATGTTGTAAATTTTGTATTTACTGCCACCCGGTAAATTCAAAATTTATAGCATGAGAGATCCTTTTCATCCTGGCACTTACCCCGACACGAGACCTTATACGGTCTCATCCAAAGGACCGATCTCCACGTTTTACTACTTATTAAAAATGGACATAAAACATTCTCAATGAATTTTTAAATCATTGTGTTGAACCTAACAAATTATTCCGACTCACTGTATGGTCTGAAAAAACATGGCTGAACTTATCGATTCAGAAACCCACAGATTGGGATTGCTCTTAACCAGTGTGTGTTATGGCCTTGATGCAAGGTCATTTGGTCGAGTCAAGGTCACTGACAGAGAAACTATAATTTCGCTACCGTATTTGTACTAGTGAAACATTGCTGGTATCAAGCAGAGTGTGACATGGCCTTGACTCAAGTTCAAGGTCACTAAGGATAAGATGTTTTGACTGTATGTATGGATAAAAGAACATGTGTCACTGTGAACTTTTCAAGTCGGTAATACACAGATTGGGTTTTATGACGAGAGTGTGTCATGGCTTGACGCAAGGTCATTTGGAATGTTCAAGGTCACGTTCATTCCTTTACAGTTTTTCCTAGCAAAATATTGTGAGTTCCTTCCCATTACAAGACTGCTTACATGTATAACTTTAGAATGTGGCATGACATTGACTCAAGGTCACTTCTTCCTTCCGCAGCTCCAACGGAAGACCTATTCGTTGCTTTGCAACGAGCTCGCTCTAGTATTTTTTAAGCGCAAAGCGCTTACTGTCATCTTAATACTACTTCCGTTTGCGATCCAGCGCCACTTAGCAAGTAAGATAACTCCACCGAGTCTTCTAAAAATATGCAATTGGAAATCCCCAACTCGCTTTCGGCTATTTTAGAGTAATACTGTGTTACGCACAGGTCTAATAATAGGTGTCAATTAGTGAGGTAGACAGTATACATTGTACGAAAATCTGCTGTTAGGTGATAAAGGCGGTTCTTATCTCTATACACTGTAGTTCATTAAAAAATCATGTCGGCACTGTGTAACATGTAGCTAACAATTGCTGCAGTGATAATACATGTATCGAAGAAGTATTTAAAAAACCATCAATGGTGCAAATACCTTAAAAACGGTTTATTATATGTCATGTATATAGTGATTGTTTAAAACTCATATGGGATTATAATAAGTATTTAAAACTCAAACTAGAAATAAGTTATTTAATAGAAAATTTCGCATAAAATTGATATACAATTTTCTTATGATCTATATAATTTATATCCATATTAACTAACTTTTTTTCTTCTAGACCCTTATTTCAGACAATGTAACTAAAAACAAGTCTTTCTATTATCACCCTTGCACCATGCAGAGAGCTATCAATGATGGTTGATTTTCGCATCTCAGTATCAATTATTAACAGACGTAAATGCATTCATGAACTGTCTATATTCGTGTAATCCAGTCTTGTTTCGCAAGGAAAGGCAGTTTACGGCTGCACGTACATGTAGGACACGTAGTGGCTGAATCCACTTAGAGAAGAAAAACTAATTTCTCGGAAATATTGATGACAAATATGGCGCTTTGTGTGTGCTGTGCGCAAGATATGTCGAAAATGTAAAACCTAACTAAAACGTTCTCAGTAACGGGACAGGTATGTTTGAGTTGCCGATTTGTCTGCTTAGCAACTTTATGAGCACTAAATAAAAACAGAATGAAACAATGTTGTATATCTTCATGAAAATCAGAAAATAGAGCTTCATATTTGTTCATATTTGAGATTAATATACTATCTTTTCTTTTTTGGGTTGTTGAATTATTTATCATGGAACTAGCACGAAAATTACTGGTCAATTATTTTCAGGATTTCTTTTCAAGGAACACACTAGTGCTGTGGATATTTTATTGTATTCCTATCAGCATGTTTTGAGTGGTAGTTGATATCATACCTAAACAAGATTAAGCTTAAGCATCAAATGTCCGTAAAAAAATTACCGATTCATTTTAAAGTATTTTAACAAGAAAGATAAAAAAAAAATACTCGAGTTTTTAACGACATATTTTTATTCCGAAGAAAAAAGTATAAAATTTTTATTTAAAAATGTGATATTTACAAATCAGCTACACATATTGTGAGATCAACAGAAAAGACTAATTTTCGACGCAAATACATTATAAATCATGTATATGAAAGTCAAAGATTAAAGAATAGCACTGAATGTTTTTTCATCAAACGAAGAAGACAAATATAATATACTTATACTCAAATTGTATATATACCTATTATCTCTGACAAAACTACGAAAACTCTTCAAGTGCTAATTTCCTAGATTTTGTCACTTGTTGATGCCGATTTGTTGCACAGCGCGATGAATGTGAAGTGTTAAAAATGTGTAATGCACAGCTGTAGCATATTCAAAACAAAATGTAATAGTCTAAGTCTTATTTATCATTAATTAATACCGGCGATTGTGTAAATATCTTACACACTCCATTGAATGTACTTCTTGTAAAATCCTTTCTATGAAATCGAAAATTTATAAATCGCTTATGAATATGAGAAAAAATTGAGATATGATAAAAAAAAAAACAATTCAGACAGAATATTTCGTTATTGTAAAGATCTTTTATTCATAACTTTAATAAATATTATCAATAAGGTTTTTTTTTATCGATATGCAGTATTGTATGCAATAAGAAATAACATCTACATTTTCTAACAAATAAAATGACAGTCGCCAACCATAGGCGCTTGGTTTCAGTTCAAATCGGCAAAATATTGAAGGGCGTTATTCAATCATTTTTGAAGCTAGATCTCATCTGACAACGGTAGGAAACGTGTAGATATTGATTAAAATCAAGTGTGAACCGATACACCCCCTGAAATCTAAGATGGCAACTGTCGTACCTTGGTTCTTTTATATTCAGTAGATATGATATTTTTGAAACGTGCTGATTTCAGCGATTTTCGATTTTTATTTTAATGAGTGTATTCAGACACACCTAGAAAAACACATATTACACAAAATACACCATCCATGCACCTGAAACCAAACGCCTATATATCACCAACAGCCATTCTTCATTTTGAAACACAAAATGAATTTATTATTAAAAATTATCACAGTGCTGTAGTGTTTCAGTCTAATAAACTGAAACTGAAAGCAACGGATGTGACGATTTCTAATAATGTAAAATGTAGAGGTGCCTCGGAATTACACGAAAAGCCTAGAGAGGTCAGATTTGTTCTATCTGCATAGATTTAATGTCGTATTTTTTATTAATGGGTGATAAATTTAGGGTTCTCGCTCTCTTGTCTTTTGTCGTCTATTCTTTAATTGGAATGAAAAATACATTTAACATTTAAAATTGGATTGAGGTTGGCATGTTTTGTATTATCCGCAACGCCATGCTGTCCCAGTGAGACGACCAAACGCGCCTCTAATTTTGAAGAGTTCACTAATGGAAATCAAATGTCTTGACACCTGCATTTCAAATTCCTAGCGTATGATAACGGGGAAAATGCTCCGAGTAAAAATATGTAGGGCTAACATTCCAAGATATTAGATTGTGTAGATTTGTAGAACTTTCTATTAAATATCTTTCCACCACAAGAAACAGTCCCCCATATATCTTGTTCTTTATGATTTTATGGCCAGTTTTTAAATTGAATGTTTTATAATTTGTATAATTCAAATATGTTATAGAAAATGAAATTGTAATAAATAGTTTTGAAGTGAGAGGTTATTACTGAACTTTTCTTAAAAGCTAACGAGTGACATACCTTAAATAGCAACGTATATACGACGTCATGGGATGTCAGTCTCGAATCTTCAAATATATCCTCGTACGGTTTAAGTAAATGTGTATCAAACAACTGTGCTCGCCACTAGCGTTTGCACTGTCAACATATTACTTATTCCAATATAATAGGCAATTTAAATTCAAAATAATTCTGATGAATGTCAAATTGCAAACATTGCTTAGCGGTTTCCAGTACTTTCAGTACTTTGATATCTATTTTGTCTGCATGTTAACAAAAACTTTTAATGAAATAAATTTCTGTTAGTTTTTCTACATTCACTTAGCCTATTTTTGACCCTGTTTCGGTGACTGAATTCTCAAATCTACAACAAGAAAATAAATATCTGATGCTATTCTAAAAAAGGTGAACATTATTGTCATCTCTCTCGAGAGATGACACATTAAGTTTGTAACCCCGGATATGAAGCCCCAGTGTAAGCTGCCATTGATAAGCTGGTGGTCTGGCAAATGACACGATTTCTAAATATAGAGATGTAAACAAAACTGCTAAATGACAAAGAATGGGCGATCTGTCAAACAGGCCATCTTAAAAAAGAAAAACTACACATAAATCATAGAGAGTCACAGCATAGGAGTTCGCAATTTTATCAATAAAGTCAATAAAAATCACTCGATTGACCAAGCCATGAGCTATGCGTTAGCATAGCGAACAGGAATGCAACGCGTTTTTGGAGAAATCGACCAATTTGCTTTTACCCACCGCTTATTCAATACAGCTCGTCAGCATTCGTATCAAACAACATTTCTCTACTAAAATTTGCTTTCTAACCCTTCTCGAATGCTGTCAATACCCACTTTCTTCGATTTCGCGTAAACAATCGTTTTACCGAGAAGCCATTGCGTGACGTCACATGAAAACCGAACCCGATAAATAATTATTAAATAAAAAAAAGATAGAGAATAAACTTTAAATTATTTCCTGTTGCTTTAAATTATCACCAACTTACCAAAGTGCATCAGCAAAGTTGTTCGACACGACGAATTTCTTTTTACTTACTCAATATTTCAATTTGCGCGCACATGCAACTGAAATTATCGCCCTTTGTTTTTGAACAACTCGACATGGTTTCTCGCCATAAAAAAATAATCGGGGGATATTAAGTATTATGATTTATTCAATTTATTTATAAAATAAAATATGTACAATAATTGACAACGTATTTATTATTTTTTTATTTAAAACAATCGAAATAATTATTTGTCGGGTTCGGGTTTGATGTGACGTCACGCAATGGCTTCTCGGTAAAACGAATGTTTACGCGAAATCGAAGAAAGTGGGTATTGACAGCATTCGAGAAGGGTTAGAAAGCAAATTTTAGTAGAGAAATGTTGTTTGATACGAATGCTGACGAGCTGTATTGAATAAGCGGTGGGTAAAAGCAAATTGGTCGATTTCTCCAAAAACGCGTTGCATTCCTGTTCGCTATGCTAACGCATAGCTCATGGCTTGGTCAATCGAGTGATTTTTATTGACTTTATTGATAAAATTGCGAACTCCTGTGGTCACAGAGACAATATCGCTTTGGTAGTGGTGGGCCTTCAATCTAATCATGGTCAACGCGTGTGTATCAGAATGCACTAAACATCATGGCATCGATTAGAACGGCCAAGGCGTGGATCAAAGTATTTACAGAAAAGCAAAGTGGCGGGTCTTCAAATAGCATGCAGTTATCTAGGTTATTACGTAAATGATGGCCAGTGCGTGTGTATCAAAGTACACTTTACATGGCATCGATTAGATCAGCCAAGGCGTGGATCTAAGAATTTACAGAAAAACAAAATCAAAGTAAATACTCGCATTAAAAGTTTATTAAATACGACTGATGTGAATTGATGTCGAAAATTTTACCTTTATGTGTATCTTAGTCATTCAATAACCTGATGCCATTTTTAAAATATTTTTTTTAAACAAATAGTTAATGTTAAAACTACAGGCATTGGAAGAAAAATTATATAATCATTGTGAATTTTTACGCATGTCTGCACTATTCTTTGTTTTTGTTCTATAAAAAATAAATGTCAGAAATACAATATTGTTACCTTTGTATAAAAGACGCAATTTCTTTACCCGACTCGTATTTTGAGAATTTATAATTATAGCATCTGCAATCATTTTCTTTGTGTAATTTTAAATTGCATTATTGGTAAGTAAATACTCGCATTAAAAGTTTATTAAATACGACTGATGTGAATTGATGTCGAAAATTTTACCTTTATGTGTATCTTAGTCATTCAATAACCTGATGCCATTTTTAAAATATTTTTTTTAAACAAATAGTTAATGCTAAAACTACAGGCATTGGAAGAAAGATTATGTAATCATTGTGAATTTTTACGCATGTCTGCACTATTCTTTGTTTTTGTTCTATAAAAAATAAATGTCAGAAATACAATATTGTTACCTTTGTATAAAAGACGCAATTTCTTTACCCGACTCGTATTTTGAGAATTTATAATTATAGCATCTGCAATCATTTTCTTTGTGTAATTTTAAATTGCATTATTGGTAAGTGGCAAAAAAGCTATCAAATCACTTCTCTTATTCTTGAAATATTATTATATAAAATGATTGTTTCCTTGAACAGCCTAAATATCAGGGTTGGTAAATTGGTACTCTTTCAGATAATTTGTAAATGCCTAATTTTAGCTTATACCGTGTAAATTTTAATTACTGACCTATATTTAAATGCATGTGAGGGTTATTTTTTTGGATAAACCATATATTTAAAAGTGGAAAATCTTTCGAAATCAATTGAGGGTCAGTGTCGTATAGTGAGACTTCCCCATAGTGAGATTTCCCCGGAAGACTAGCTATATAGTGAGATATACCCCGGGAAGACTGGCTATATAGTGAGACTTCCCCCCGGAAGATCGACTGGCAATAGAGTGAGACTTCTCCCGGGGAGGTCTCACTATATAGCCAGTCTCTCCCCCCTTTCATAGTGAGACTTCCCCTCAAATGTAGTTTCCGGAATATTTTATTTCATTGTAAAACAATATTTTTCAGTATATGAATACAAGTTCTCCGTTAATTAATAATTAAAACATCTTAATAGCGAGCGCAGCGAGCGGCGCGAAGCGCCGCTCGTCACTGCGAGCTCTAACGACAACGCCTGGGCAAAGAGAAAATTCGGACTACTGCACATTCATTCAATAGTATTTTTTTCCGCAGTAATCCTGACCCACAATGCATCGCTTCTTGTTCTCGCTGCTAACTTCGTTCACGCGGTGACAACAACTAAAATTTCACAAAAAATAAACTCACCTTAATTTAATGGCTATTGCATGCAGATAGTAGATTAAACGTTCTTTGTTAAAATATTTGCACTTTTTAAACTTTGTTTATGGAAATGCAGCTAACATACGACGTCATGTGACGTCACAGTTTAGACGTTCCAAATGTCTCGTGCGGTTTGAAGAGGCGGATCTTAAAATGAAGTGAACAATGCGCTCGCCCCAACGGTCGCACCGTCAACATATTAGCCTTTTAACAGTTTGTTAGCCAAAAAAAAATTATGGGATGACATGTACATGTATATTGATGTGATATAACTGAATGAAATATGTACGTTATTGTTACAAGTATACATCTTTCTTTACTATATTGTATTTATTGCATTCCCCATGAAGGTTAACATAAGCAAATTCCAAGAGTCCACGAGTAGTGATCTATTAATTGTTAAATGTATTTCTTTTGATAAGAATTATTTTGGAACAATTCAATTATTTACTGTGCACAATAAATTTTTAATGCGCATTTCTATATTTATTCATACATGTATCTAATTTATAAGATCATTATCAAAATGCAAATATATATACATCGTCGATGTAAATAAAATACTACTGAACATGGAAGGGGGAAGCCTCACTATGGTCGTTTAGGGGGGAAGACTCACTATATAGTAATTCTCCCCTCCCCCCCCCCCCACCGGGGAGTCTTACCGCTATATATAGCCGTATTTCCGGGGGGAAGTCTCACTATGGGGGTGTGAGTCTCACTATATGACACCGGACTTATTCAAGTTAGCGCTTTAAACTTCTTGGCTGCTGTCCTAGTAAGCTGCTGTGATGTAAAGTCAATAGGAACGCTAAGGTTTTACCCATCCTCTTGTAAAACAATTGTTTACAAATTTTACGAATACTGCTCAGTGGTTACATTTTTTAAACACATGTACAAAAAATATTTGAAATTACTGTTGCAAATGTTTACTGAAAGGCAGCTTGCCTCTACCTTACCCACATTTTTTGTTGCAGAATATTCATACCCCCCCCCCCCCCAATGTGTTTTCGAGAGAGTCAAAAAGTTTAAATATTCCCTCCCATCCACGAAATAAAAATTTCGAATTTGAACACCCCCTTTTTTTTCCTAGTGAAAGATTATTCAGGTAAGTTGTAATTTTTTTTCTGACTACCCCCCCCCCCTCCTTTTTTGAAAAAAAAAAAGTTCTTCAGCTGCTTGTAATCGCTGAGGAAAAAAATGTTACATTCCACTGTTTATTCTGTGCCCCCCCCCCCTTTTGAAGAATAGTTCTGTCTGTAATAGCTGAGGAAAAAATGTTACATTCCACTGTTTATTCTGTCCCCCCCCCCCTTTGGAAAAAAGTTCTTCTGTCTGTAATAACTGAGGAAAAAATGTTACATTCCACTGTTTATTCTGTGACATTAATGAAGCCAAAGAGATGACATTTCAGGCTTTCTGGAAAGCCAAACTTGTTACTGTTAATATCAAAATTAAAATTGAGAAGCATTCTTAAGTGGGCTTACTTGAAAGGATTTTTTATCATACTGATGGGTACTTTTCCCATCTTTTATTGTCATGAATTACCTCCCTTGGAAGCTCTTCTGTGATAGAAACAAAAAATGTCGGCAACCTTTTAATGTTCTGTAGTCTGTATCATCCAGACGTTTGCGATTACCTCCACAAACGAAGTTTGTGGAGGTAAACGCAAACGTCTGGATGATACAGACTAAATGTTCTGGAGCACTGACTCAAGGAAATCAAGAGGGAAAAAGATTCATAAGCTTGGAATCTTGCCAACAACAAAAACTTTACGACAAATCAGGTAATACAATTAAAAAAATATTTGTTTCTAAAACCGATCACTTTCTTCCTTATCCGAATGTTCTCCATTCAGCTGTTTACAGTAAACTGGTAACTATTCAAATGAATTAGTTTCCTTTGTTTATTATCCAAAAAATCGCCACACACATTACTTCAATATATAAATATTTTTCCTTTTTGCAGAAGTATGCAGAAACAATTATATTCATTTGATGCAAATATTTTAATTCGAATATTATACACAGCTAATGCAGTGGCAATCAAGACCGACACCTATCGAACAGGTACATGTATGTATTTTCTCTATATTTATTTGTTAATGAAATGCCTAATATATCTATGTACTTGTTATATTCACAGATTTTTTTTAATCATTATTTAAATTTATTTAAGAGTACTTTAAAATGTTCTTAAAGCGAAACATTAATTTGTATAAATACATTTTTTAAAAAAAAAACATTGAAATTCAGGTTGCGGATCAAAGATATTTTTTTTTGCAGTGGATAGAGTGGAGGTGGGATGTTTCACATTAAATTTAACAAACATAAAAATTTTGACATGCAAGAAAAAAATTAAAAAATCCCTGAAAAACCTTTTCAATTTCAGGATGGGGGGGGGGGGGGGGAGTATGAAAAGATACTTTCTTAAGTCAATTCATTCAGATATATATTACTATGCTTACCAATATAAGAAGGATCCTTGTTTCCTTGGCAAAGGTCATTTTACTGTTACTTTTAATATGAAATTCTGTAGATCAGATTTGCACATGGAAATTGCAAATTGCAATACATTAATTAATTTTGCAGGATGACAGTGTCAAACTGATTTGTTTTCAGATAAACGATAATGCATAAATGTATTATAAATGTATTCCTCTACTTTTTTCCTTTTTTCCTCTACAAAAGCCAAGAAAAACTCTTGTTAGCAGCAGTACAGAACTTCATGTAAATTTATATACATGGTAGCAATTGCAGATACATATACTCTATACTCTACAGATTCAACAGAATATTTAAAAATGCTGCTAGCATCTAGAAAAAATACAATTTAGCCTTTTGCAGTTATTCACTGGCATTAGCAGTCATTTACTTTTAAATAGAAAGACTTATTAAATAAGAACAGAAATATAAATCATTATTTATTTATTTGCTGTTTATGTCTCTGATCAGAAGAAAAGAAATATTGTAAAATATATATATATTTTAATTTTGAGGGGTCAAATTTTCAAGGTTTGAGAAAAAATACTGAATTTCATGGTTGAAGAAGTGTGGCATTGTTAAAATTTATAAAACTCCATAAAATTAATGTTTCCACAGTACAATACTGCATCATAATGTACATGCCCATGAATCGAATGTAAAACCTTCCAATAGTGATCACTGAATTTTAATTCCCTCTGTCCATTAAAAAAAAACATGTTCTTAAATGTATTTTATTTCTTCCATTAAATATTTCTCAATTTTCAAGTTAAAGGATGTGTGTCATAACATTTTGACATTCATGGAAAAGTCAGTATTAATAACGGGCATATTTTCAAGGTCAAACCTATAATTTTAATCTTTTTTTATACTTTCATAGAGAGAATGAAGAAATTATCTTTTGAAACCAGTATCAGTTATATTAGGCACAGATGGATCTTAAGATAATCTAAGTATATTATCATGTATAATAATTATTGTTGTTTTTCATTTGCACCTTTTAGCTCACCTGAGCTGTAAGCTCAAGTGTTCACATTTGTTCAGTGTTTGTATGTCTGTCAAGTTGTAAACTTTTTAACTTCCTCTCCAGAAAAACTAGGCCAGTTTCAACCACAAGTGTTACATAGCATCCCTGGGTAAAGGAAATCCAAGTTTATTCATGGAAAGGCCACAGAATCTTTCAAGAGGTAGAAAACCTAGTGAAAATTTAGTGGCATCTTTTTAAAAAAAAAAGAACTACTTGGCCAGATACATGTAAGTTGAAACTTTAATTGCATAGTGTAGATCCAGTTCTGTTCAAATCTTGACCTTTTTGGGGTAGGATGGGGCCAAAAAGGGCAATCAAAGTCTTACATAGGGATATATAGGAAAAAATCTTTAAAAATCTTCTTCTCTAAAACAGCAAGACCTTGATCAGTCATATTGATATGGAAGCATCCTCAGGTACCCCTATGTACATTTAGATTTATTCAAATCACATTTCTTAAAATAAATTGTGTGAAGCATCCAAATTCATGTCCTTATGAATTCTCAAAAGTTGAATTTATTTCTTAAATGAACTCATTGTATCCTATTGTGCCAATAATAAGCAAAATTATAAATGGTGTGCAATATATTTCATGAGAAAATCAAAATTCCATATGAATTCTCAAAAGTTGAATTCATTTCTTAAATGAACTCATTGTCTCCTATTGTGCCAATAACAAGCAAAATTATAAATGGTGTGCAATATATTTCATGAGAAAATCAAAATTCCCAAGTCTTGTAGATACAAGCTGGGTTGAATGGGGCTAAAATATGGAAGCAAATTTCACATTATACAGATCAGCTACATAAGTCATATAGCTGTCCAGCATATCCATTCGTTTCTGGTGGATTCAAGTATGCATAAGGCATGGCCTCTTGATGCTAGGGTACAGCCCCAGTAAGAACATGAATGTTTCATGAGAATATAGATTGGAATGTTTTTCAAAAACTTCTAAAAAAAAAAATAATAGCTTTGCTTAGATGGCTCAGGTGAGCAGTGTGGCCTATGGAACTCTTCTTCTTATTTTTTTTTCTTTTAATTCATAAATTGCTAATTTGAACCCAAGTTAATATTTTAATTTTAATCAGATTAAAGGAAAAAACTATACTTTGAGATTGTCAATTTTTCTCCAAATTAAGGAAATGTAGTTTGGGCAACTTTGTTTCATATTGTTTTTTTTTATTTTTTAAGTTTTTACATAGCAGTCAGATTCTCATGAAAGACTGTGATTGCCAGGGAGTCAAGACACAGACATGACTGAGACAAGTGAGATGACAGAAGCCACCAGCAGTATGGGTCTCTCTGATTATGTTCCAAAAAGTACAGTTTGAGATGATTTCTTTGAATGCTGTAAACATGAGCATTGCCCTATCAAGAAACAGATGAAAATTAAACATATTGAAGCTTTCATTGAATGTGGAATGACTAATTTAATTTAAGACAAATTATGTAAAGGTTAAACCTAAAAAAAAATTCTCATAAATAAATCGATCATGCATTTTTCTGAAATTTCATAAATGGTTCATTGGAGTGTTACCAAAACTCTTCAGCTCTGTTGCTGTGGACCTCATTTGGTTGCTATACACAGATTACATAACTGATGCAGAAAATTGAATATGTTTTTATAATTCATAAGTAAGATGAAGCTTAAATATCTTGTTTTCTGTATATAAATACATATTCTCCTTCATTTTTTTTCAGTGTTTTGAAAATACATTGGTTACTATGCAGTAAAATTGGTTGCTAAGGGCACATTACATAATTATTTCCACATTATATCATTTTATTTATTGATGTTGCAAGAGTATATTAGCAAATATACATGAAATAATATCAATGTGGAAGAAATTGAAGGTTTTTCCCTTAAAATTTGATGTGTGTTTTTAACTTTTATTTGGTGTAAAAACTTAAAATTTAACTTTTGTTATGGACATCATTTGGTTGCTATGCACAGAATATGATTGATGCTGAAATTTAAGTATGTTTTATTATTCCTAAGTGAAATGAAGCTTGTTTATCAATTTTTTTATATTTAAATACATGTTCTCCTTTCTTTTTCGACACAATCTGCCTTGGTTGCTATGCAGTAAAATTGGTTGCTATGGGCACATTACAGGATTTCTATCTCATAATATCACTATATTTATGGATAATGCAAGAGTATATTAGCAAATATACATAAACAATTATCAATTTGGAAGAAATTGAAAGTTTTCCTTTAAATTTGCTGCGTATTTTTAACATTTTTTAAGAGTAAAAACATAAAATTTAACCGTTTTTTTTTTCACAAAAACAATAAAAATGCTTCTCAATTTTATATGTCTTACTTAAAGATCAACATGTATTGTGTAAGAATCAAATTCATTTTAATGCTCAGCTTGTTGTAGATTTTATATATATAAGTTTAAATTTGAGAGGTATATTTTCAATTTTTCAAACTGTAAAACTGTACAATATTTGTGTTGCCATGGCAACAGATGCCAAGGTTTTAGATTTGCTTTTAAACTTTTTTGTATACTTTATATCGTTAATAATTAGCATAAAGTCTATTGTAGGTGATATCTGTATTCTTTTTGTAAAAATATTCTTTAAAAAAGGTTAAAATGGAAGTTTTTTTTCTTAACTTACGATAGTTTCCATGGCAACACACAATAAGGGGAAAAAAATAATAGTTTTGTTGGTTAAACATCATTTTCATATATGTGAAAGTTGTTTACTATGAACACTTTTTACAACCAATAAAAGAAAACAGTAGGTTAAAATTTTCAGTTTCCATCTGAAGCTTGATGATTCGTGACATTCTCTCTTAATCTAAGTTTTATTTTATTTCTGAAAAATTAATAATTTAGCTGAGAAAAATATGATTTTAACTCATCAATGATAATAATTATAAAACTGATTTACAAAATAGACACAAACGTGTTTAAATTATACAAAGATATAAATTTGCCTTAAATCATTGTCGGGAAGACAGCCATACAACGTATGTAAGAGTTTGTGTTTATGTGGTGGACATCAAGGATGTAGTGGAAAATAAAGAGATCAGTGTGATGTTGAGTGTAAGTTACAGAGAAGGATCAGACTGGAAGGATCAGATGTAGACGTGATGGTACTGGCCAAATAATCACTGTGTGATCTGGGAATTATCTTAGTATAGGTATTAAAACACACATAAACAAACACTGATCCTCTGTGACTGTTCTGGTAATCTGGATTTACTTTGTTATATTTACTGTCACTAAGCATTTACCTAGGAATTCAGAGATCTTGTGTTAGAATGAATAACAGACATTGTATATCTAAATACAGACAGATTTTGTGTTCTGTATCACAAATCAACTCCACTGCATATGGACCTTGTGCCAGTGGAACATTTAGATCACTAGAATGAAATATATGAAGATAACGAACAGTATTCAGGCTCAAAAGTCCATCAAACAATACAAAATATAAGCAGAGCAAACACGGACCTCCAAACATCAGAGGTGGGATCAGGTGCCATGGAGGAGTGAGCATCCCCTGCCGACCGGTCACACCCGCCGTGCGCTCCTTGTCATGATCGGGAAATAACGGAAAAATCCGTCGACAATTCAGTGTGTAAATAATGGCCTAGCAATTAATATGAAAAACGTCAGTCAGCATTGACTCAATGATAAATTGTATTTGCTGAAAGGTCATTGTATCGACCAAAGAACTTAAGAAATGATGACTTTAAACGAGACAGCTGATATTCTTGTTTCATCAACTTGTTTGTCAATAAATTACCTCGTTTTAAAAATTGTACATACGTAGAGCATGCTCTTGCGTATCGAATCAGCTGAGAGATATATACCCCGTATGCAGGTGATGAAGGTATATTGCTGCATCAGTAAGGGAAGTTGACGATTGAAAAGTTAAAGTCATCACGTTTATCATAAAGCTTGGTTGTTAGATTACCATTAACGTCTTTTTCAAGTAAAATATCCAAATATAAAAAGATATGTCAAACTCTGTGGTATCTTTTATCTCATGCTCACCAGAATATATCGTATCGACATAAGAATGGAAATAGCCATTGTTAATTGACAACACGTCGTCGATATAACTAAATGTCGAGTTGAAGGCCACAGCAAGTGTTTTCTTCTTTTCACGTACAAGATTTTGGACAAATTCTGCTTCATATGAATACAAAAAAAGGTCTGCTAATAACGGGGCGCAATTGGTACCCATGGGAATTCCAATAGATTGTTGGAAGACCTGGTCTCCAAAAACCACATAGATATTGTCAATCAGAAACTCAAGCATCTTTTTCATGTCAACTTCAGAGTACTTGTGTGTACAATCAGAATGTTTTTTAACAAAATAATTTTGCAAATGACCAATGACAAGGTTAGTAAATTTACGAGTTTCATTTTTATTGAAAAAGCAGCTGTCAATGATATAAAAAAGTCTGGACTTTAATTTATCGTGGGGAATGGTTGTGTATAAAGTTGAAAAGTAAGTTTTTAAGCTGTTGATTTTGGTAAAATCTTGCGATTTCAAATTTTCCAAAAGTTCCTTGGAATTTTTAAGTATCCACATCTGATTTACACCACTTTTCGAATATATTGTTGCACAGTACTATTGAAGATTCTCCTTCACCACTGTTAATATCTTAGTGAGAAGTAAAGAAAGAGGCTTGGTTGAACATTTACTGGAACCCGCTATGTATCTTTGTTTGTAAGGATTTTTATGAAGTTTCGGAATCCAATATAAATATGGTAATTCAAATTCATTTTGGTTGTTTGGAAGTTTAAAAATATTCAAAACTGACATATGATTTTGAAGAATTTCTTCCTTAGAAAGAGAACTATGAGTATAAGTTGGATTACCACTTGTAGAATTAAATCCAAGTTCCTCTAAAATACATTTAATATAATGAGCCTTACAAACAAAGACAATGTTGTTACCTGCTTTGTCAGCAGGGACCAGTACGTACTGATCATGTAATCTATCTAATTCTTTTTTCATTTCTGGATTATTGAATACAGAAGGATAGATGGTTCTCATATTGCCCTCAATCTTTTTATGCGCGATTTTAACATAAAACTGATACAATTAATCCATTCTGACAAAGTGTCAAGGTCTTCTTATTCATGTCTCACCCATTGCCTGGCGTTGTCCTCTACAGAATCCATAATATTTATGAAATTTCGACGCCAGTTGAAGGATCTGGGTTCCCTATATTTAGGACCTTTTAAAATTAGTGATCTAAGGTCCTCATTATTACTATATTTACGTCACCAGTAATAACGTGTCCAGCAGGACTATAGTTATAGGGTGAAGAAGAACATGAACACGATGGAGGATTATGTTTCGGATATTCGATATCCAGGCCCTGTAAAGTTTTCTTGTAATTAAAAAGTTTGGAAGCAATAGTCGATGTATATTTGTAGGAAATACAAGGTGTAGTCTTTAACTTGAAATATGGTGGAATACAAGACTGGACCCTTTTGTGATTAAGAATATTACTTATATTAACCGCGTCAATTCCTTTGATGGCATATTGTAGTTTAAGGAAAAAACGGATTGTTTTAGCTGCATTTTCCTCAGTAAAACGTTGGGGTTTAAAAAGCCTATGATTTGCAATATCCATAACCACAGATCCGAGCCTATATTCTGATGTCGAGGAATCAAAAAATGTACTTTTCTTGACCTTTTCAAGAAGACTATTTAAAAGTGTCAAAGGGATAGAGTAAAGTTTGGTGCGGATATGATGTAGACCTAACTGTTGATTTACGTAAGGTAGTGACATCGTATATTAAAGGTTTATTATAAGACCGATGCCCATAACTACGCTTACGTCTCTGCGTATGGTTAAAAAGTCCCATCACATTTACATTGTTACACTGTGGACTGGAAAGATTTCCAACACTATCGACATTGTCATTACATCCATAGGGAAAGGCTGTCCCTAGCTTTCTAATCCAAACTTCTTCTCGTTGTCTACGGAAAGTTGTACTCAGTGATGGACTGTTTGTGTGGTGGTAAATCTTTTCTAGAATTCAAACTTTCATTGACAAAATAGAATGATCAGGTAAATTAAAATGCTTGTATAAAAGTTGCCCATTATTTATCTGAAATCTATGACCTGATATTCTTTTATTGAGTGATTCCTTGGTTTCACCAACGTAAACAAGTCCACAAAGACTACATTCTATTCCGTAGACAACATTCGAAGATTTACAGTTCAGATTTTCCCAAGTTTTGGTACAGAAGCTCTGTCCAGTATATGATTAAGCTTACAGTTTTGCTTGTCACTTTTGGCCTCCATATGCCTCCTCATGGATAGACAGATGTCACTCATGGCCCCAGCCTCATGTTGTTGATGGTATAGTAAAAAATGGATGTTATTTTGTAGCAACTGGACCTAAGCTAAGAAATCATGAAGACCATGAATGAAGAATATCTTTCTCTCTGGCAGAACAAAATCTAGTGTATGCAATGAATCACTCAATTCCTAGCTTACGGCATACTTAAATTATTCTTAACAGAAATAATTAACAATGAGCTAGAGGATGATGATAAATTACTGTGTTCCTATCACATGAAGACAACGGTTTTCTGGATTATTCAACAAAATACAATACCTCGCTGGTGTCCACAAAATCTCCTGGGCTGTTTCTGGGTCTGTTTTAAACTCATTCTCAAATGGATATATGAGGGGGTTTGTACTAACTTTTTCATTCCAGATAACAACATGTTTCTGAGTAAAATTCATGGCAACAAACAACACAATTATTTATGAACTTTATTGGTTATATGAGAAGGGTTTAGCATTCCTGCTTCACATCCCTCAATTAAGTCTTATATTATAAATGTCCTTCACAACCCCCATAACCTCATCTGTACAGATGAACAAACTCTGGTTTCTGAGCCTAAATTTGATTTTAACCTATTTCGTGAAATAGACAAACATGACACACTTTACAATTTCAACATAAAAAACTGTATGAGGTGTCTACTTTCAATAGTACAGATGATAGGTCCCCCCTCCTGACACAGTATCAAGTCATTATGCTACATAAAAAAACATACAACTTCTGTCCTTCGTGAAACTGCTTTAATATTACACATGGAACTTACACACATAAAACACAAACTGAGGTATAGAGTTGACAAAATCTCCTGTCACATGCTGAAATTAACAGGCAAGTTTGGTTATATTGCTGACATGCTTTACAGATCATTACAAGACACTGAGACTCATGAAAGCTTGATCTATTATAGAGATGCCCAAGGTCAAGTCAGCAAAGCCATATATGATGTATAACGGTAATGTAGATAGAAAGGTGTATACTGAGGCTGTAGGGGGACAGTCCTTTTCTACAAAGAGGAGACGGGCTGTGGCAGAGGATATCACACTTGTCAATGAAATTCATTACATCAGTGAATTAATACCAGAACAACAGTCTGCTCTACAGAATCATTTGACTGTATTATATATCCCACCCTTGATACTGTTATACATGCTAGAGATCTTGTGCTACAGACATGTAGACATAATGAGAGCACAAACAGCTCTCGATGATCTACAGTTCACCATGATCAGGGACAGTTTATACCTTTACCTCTCAGAGACATATCGTGGCAGATACTGTGGATCTGTCAACAGGTGACAGGGAGCCTCCAGGCTGCTCTGTACTCATACCAATAATCTCTCAGACAAAAACCATCCAAGGAAATACGAACAGCTACAGAAATAAGAATAGAGCAGGTTGATGGAATCCCTTATGGAGTAATATCCCTCTGGTAAAAGAGATAACTTTCCAAGGAATTTAATCCAAGCAATTCAATGAATTGTCTTACCAGAGTTTAATAATGAGGACCATTATATCAAGTCTGGACGATTTCCAAATATGGAAGTCAAGAACGATAACTGAAAGTTGCTATAAATATACTTCATATAAACGTTTTTTTCTTTTTTTGCCCAATCAGAAAACAGCATTTTTACACACCCCAAAACAGATTTCAGAGAATTACAAAAGAGAACACGTGCTTTTGTTTTTTTTTTTTTCCTCAAAAAGATTTTTTTGACAAAATATCTTTAGTACTAAGATGAAAAGCTTGGAAGAATAGGGTATTCCCAACATATTTACCTTGATTAAAGTTGACATTTTACTTTCGGAGAAAAAACATAAACGCCTGTAACTGTGTAACAAAATGTGATCTTTAATGGTGGAATAGATCACATCGTCAAATTATTATAAATTACAATAACGATGTTTACCAGAAAATGTTCTATGTTGGTAAATATGATTTTGCTTAGCCATCCAATTTTCATCGATTACTTGAACTGTCCATGTGTAGAGATCTATTACATGTACAGTACACGAGTGTTGATCGTAAAACGTTTTAAAATATCACGAGTTTCATGAGTGCGGGCTGTTATAAGGAAAGTTTTAAAATATTAGGGAAAGGGAATGAAGACAAGTTTGTCTTTCCAGAAAGCCTTAAATGTCATCTCTTTGGCTTTATTAATGTCACAGAATAAACAGTGGAATGCATTATTTTCTGAGCTATTACAGACAGTAGTATTGCTTTTGAAAATATGGGGATGGAAGACAGAAAAAAAAATCGACGACTTATCTGAACAATTTTTGACAAAGGGAAAAAGGGGGCTATCCAAACTCAACATATTCATTTCTTTGAAGGAGGGATTACAACATTTCCGACAAACATATTTTATATTACAAAACATTCCCATGGGATGATTTGACGTACTGCAACAAAAGGTGGAAGAGGGGGCAAGGGTGTGCCTTTTCAATAGTTTGGGGGAAAAAGTGGAAAGGGGCGGCCCTCCTGATGCTACGTGCCTGTATTATTTTACCTATTGTAAATATGCTTTTTTCATTTTAAATATATTTTGTATAAATGTCTGTAAAAAAATTCTAACCACTGAGAAATATTCGTAAGTATTTTTCTGAATAAGTTCAGACTACCTAAATTAAAAAGATCTTTCTATTTGTTTTATTACCTTATATAAAAAATAGAACTTTCCTGTAAATTACACAATTTAAATCAATCACGTTTCAAAGATATTAGAAATTTAAAACAATAACCGATTTATTTACCGATTCCGCATTTAATTAACAGACATAGTTTAATTTTTTTTTTAAATCAATCTAACTATGGAAACATGAGGTTATTCAAGTTTAAAATCGGTGAAAAAAATTAATTTCAACGTAAATAAGATAAATCGTGTTTAGCTATACACTCAATCTCGTAGTTTTATTTTCAGATACGCCATATATAGCTTTAACAATTATTCCGAAAGAAGATGGATAAAAACTTAGCGTTCCTTTTGACTTTAGTTCTACTGTTCACGGTAGATCAGTCGGTAGAGCGCTCGCTCCGTGATCGGGAGGTCGTGAGTTCGAATCTTGGCCGCGACTGACCTAAGTCGATAAAAAAAGGTAGCAACTGTTCCTTCGCCATGCGCTCGGCACTTTGAAGTGAAATTTGCGGGTCCTTCGGATGAGACCTTAAAAACCGAGGCCCCGTGTCACGGCAGGCGTTGGCACGATAAAGATCCCTCACTGCTCAATGGCCCTGAGTGCCGAGTAAAGGTCAAAATTTGAAGCCCTTCACCGGTATATGGTGACGTCTCTATATGAGTGAAAAATTCTCGAATGGGACGTAAAACAATATACAATCAGTCAATCAATTGACTTTAGTTCTTAGCCGCCTACTACGGCAGCAAAGAAAGTTTAAAGCGTCAACTTAAATTAATCTGAACCTCAATTGATTCCAAAGACTTTCCTTATATTCCTTAATCGTATCCTCTGAAGTGACTTGACCATCGAGCCACAGGGAATATCGAGGGAAAAATTGAGAGACTCCTGCATCATGCCTTCTGCTGCCAATGCAGATTCATGTTCTAACGCGATAGAATGTATAAGTATATGTACATGTTTACGCTCCTGGGGAAAAAAATAATGCATAGAAAGATAATAAAATTGAAACGTTACCATTCAAAATTAAGTATTTGCACACTGAAAAGAACCCCAATCTACCAACATCGATTTTATAGGCTGTTCCATGAGACACACATTTTATAATTTTGGCTTTATTTCAAGAATACGAGGAGTAATTTTTTTTTTTTTACTTTTTCTCATTGACAAAAAAAGCAAATTAGAATTGCATAAAGAAAATGATAACAGTTGCTTTGTTTATTAATTTTTAAAATCTGAGCCAGGTAAAGAAAATTGTATCTTTTCCTAAAACTTTTCTACAGGGGTAAAGAACTTTATGCGGTATATGAACATTTTTGCCCCCACAAAAGTCATATTTGAAAATTTCTTGAAATGTGCTGATTTGCATATATTGTGTGAGAAATCTAAATTAACAAAAAATATTATAGTTTCGAAGTAGATTATTAGCAACTTTTGTTTCTATGACGTCACAAACTATTCGGATTTTTTGTTATTTTTCAGAAAAAGAAAAAAAAATGGACAAAATTTGTTCAATTTTTACTACAAAATTTATAGAGCGCAGGCCTGCTCAAGAATAGTATTTACATATTTCATTGATATTATCATTCTACACATTATATCAAAATATTGAGTTGGAGCAGATCTGAGCTAGGTGACCTTTATTCAAACTATCGACGTAATATACACTTTTTCTGCATAAATCATGGAAATTTTGAATTTAAGTCATCTTTCTGACGTCATATCTAACATGTGGCGTAATGGCTTATGAAAATATTCAGTGCTTTGAAGTCTGCAGATATTCCTTGTTTTAGAACATAATTATATATTTCTCCATCAAAATTTGATTTTGGGGGCAAATATTGGTCATTACCGAATATAGTCCTTTAAATAAAAAAAGAATAGTTCACACATCCGAGAAAATACTCATAATGATTCTTTATGATCTTTATTCCAATGCCTGCAGCACTGAGTTACTTAAATTAGAGATATTTATGTTTCTCTGTCTCAATTGTGTTTTAGGTAAAATTTCTTTTCGTCGAAATTTATTTATTTATTTCAAGTTAAAGACTACACCTTGTATTTCCTACAAATATACATCGACTATTGCTTCCAAACTTTTTAATTACAAGAAAACTTTACAGTGCCTGGATATCGAATATCTGAAACATAATCCTCCATCGTGTTCATGTTCTTCTTCGCCCTATAACTATAGTCCTGCTGGACACGTTATAACTGGTGACGTTAATATAGTTAATAATGAGGACCTTAGATCACTAATTTTAAAAGGTCCTAAATTTAGGGAACCCCGATCCTTCAACTGGCGTCGGAATTTCATAAATATTATGGATTCTGTAGAGGACTACGCCAGGCGATGGGCCAGACATGAAAAAGAAGACCTTGACACTTTGTCAGAATGGATTAAATGTATCAGATGTATGTTAAAATCATTAAAAGATTGAGGGGCAATATGAGAACCATCTATCCTTCTGTATTCAATAATCCAGAAGTGAAAAAAGAATTAGATAGATTACATGATCAGTACGTACTGGTCCCTGCTGACAAAGCAGGTAACAACATTGTCTTTGTTTGTAAGGCTCATTATATTAAATGTATTTTAGAGGAACTTGGATTTAATTCTACAAGTGGTAATCCAACTTATACTCATAGTTCCCTTTCTAAGGAAGAAATTCTTCAAAATCATATGTCAGTTTTGAATATTTTTAAACTTCCAAACAACCAAAATGAATTTGAATTACCATATTTATATTGGATTCCGAAACTTCATAAAAATCCTTACAAACAAAGATACATAGCGGGTTCCAGTAAATGTTCAACCAAGCCTCTTTCTTTACTCCTCATTAAGATATTAACAGTGGTGAAGGAGAAACTTCAAGAGTACTGTGCAACAATATATTCGAGAAGTAGTGTAAATCAGATGTGGATACTTAAAAATTCCAAGGAACTTTTGGAAAATTTGAAATCGCAAGATTTTACCAAAATCAACAGCTTAAAAACTTATGACTTTTCTACTTTATACACAACCATTCCCCACGATAAATTAAAGTCCAGGCTTTTTTATATCATTGACAGCTGCTTTTTCAATAAAAATGGAACTCGTAAAAATACTTACCTTGTCATTGGTCATTTGCAAAATTATTTTATTAAAAAACATTCTGATTGTACACACAAGTACTCTGAAGTTGACATTAAAAAGATGCTTGAGTTTCTGATTGACAATATCTATGTGGTTTTTGGAGACCAGGTCTTCCAACAATCTATTGGAATTCCCATGGGTACCAATTGCGCCCCGTTATTAGCAGACCTTTTTTTGTATTCATATGAAGCAGAATTTGTCCAAAATCTTGTACGTGAAAAGAAGAAAACACTTGCTGTGGCCTTCAACTCGACATTTAGATATATCGACGATGTATTGTCAATTAATTTAACAATGGCTATTTTCATTCTTATGTCGATACGATATATCCTGGTGAGCTTGAGATAAAAGATACCACAGAGTCCGACACATCTGTTTCATATTTGGATATTTTACTTGAAAAAGACGTTAATGGTAATCTAACAACCAAGCTTTATGATAAACGTGCATGATGACTTTAACTTTTCAATCGTCAACTTCCCTTGCTGATGCAGCAATATACCTTCATCACCTGCATACGGGGTATATATCTCTCAGTTGATTCGATACGCAAGAGCATGCACTACGTATGAACAATTTCTTAAACGAGGTAATTTATTGACAAACAAGTTGATGAAACAAGAATATCAGCAGTCTCGTTTAAAGTCATCATTTCGTAAGTTCTATGGTCGATACAATGACCTTGTCAGCAAATGCAATTTATCATTGAGTCAAATGCTGACTGACGTTTTTCATACTAATTGTTAGGCCATTATTTACACTGAATTGTCGACGGATTTTTCCGTTATTTCCCGATCATGACAAGGAGCGCACGGCGGGTGTGACCGGTCGGCGGGGGATGCTCACTCCTCCATGGCGCCTGATCCCACCTCTGATGTTTAGAGGTCCGTGTTTGCTCTGCTCCTGTTTTGTATTATTTAATGGACTTTTGGGCTTGAATACTGTTCGTTATCTCCATATGTTTTATTTATTTATTTTAATAAGTTCTGTTTTATTTTTCATATATACGGCAGTAATAGTACACATCAAAGTAAACTTTTTGCCATTGTATATATGCATTTAATGTTAGTTGTTATTTAAATGTTTTCACTGTTTTCATTCGTCAGTAAATCTTTGGATCCACGCCTTGGCTTATACATTCAATATGCCATGTTTTGTGTATTTTGATCCCCGCGCGCTGACCATCGTTTTACGCAATAGCCCACTAGATACAATGTTTATGTGTATTTTGAAGACCCACCACCACCCAAGTGATCCCACCTCTATTACTCTTAATGAACCCTGTGTAGTTTTTACTTTAAGATGGACTTGTTTAATAATAATAAGACAGACTTTGGTGAATTTTGTTTACATCTCTATATTTAGAAATTGTGTCATCATCAGGTCCTTTGCCAGACCACCAGCTTATCAATGGCAGCTTACACTAGGACTTCACTTCCGGATTCAAACTTAATGTGTCATCTCCCGAGGGAGATGACAATAAATGCTTTGTATGATCATAACTTAAAACGCATACCAGAAACTGGATGATTTTGTTATAGAAAACAAACAATAAAGACTGCCATATCCCCAATACCAAAATATTTTTCTGCCGAGGGCTCTAAAAACTGAAGATATATGGGGTATTTATATTAAATTTCTTAACGCGAGTAAGCCATTTGTATCGCTGCCAAATAGTGACAAATATTAATGCCACTTTAAATTTATTCTTAGCTTTTCAAATCGACTTTAGTCACGGTAGAATCGTTATATATACTGTTTTATTCCTAAATATGCATAACGTTTACAAAGAGTTTGTTCTAAAAAATCTTTTCAGCAAAGAAGTTTTAAAGCGGTTGTGTCTAAATATCACGAGCCTAGCGTAATTATGAATATTTATGAGGTGCCTCTAACGACTAAAAGGAATCCGATGCAATACTTTATTTCCGGAATGTTTAGTATCATCGTCAAAAAGAATAACGATCGATAGCAACATTTCAGTCTTTTTTCTTTTTAATGTATTCCACACTGATTTAACCTTATTTATCTTTGCCGATAATAACTGAATTTAATTTTTTTTTTCACATCAAAAGAATTACTGAAAGCTATTGCTTGGTTTTCCTGTGCAGTTGTACATCAAAGAAATAATATAAATAAATTCTAAAAAATATATTTATAAATAAATAAATAAATAAATAACAAGGGCACTGAAGAAAAGAAAAAAATGTGAATGATAATAAGTTAAAAAAAAAAATGAAATTAGATTGTAAATGATGGGAAGATAGACATCAATTTTCTAAACAAAACAACACTAGACAAATTGTAACTATATTTAATAAATAATTCTGAAATTAACAGTATTAAAATAAAACAAACAGGAAGCAAATATGAAACATATTTCAGAAAGTCATCTGATCTAATCTGATAACATTAAGTCCAGCATCCATCTTCCTGATATGCCAAGCTACTGTATTGGTATGTTCTACTGAATACAATATATGTGACGCACCTGTACCCTAGGCTTTTGATAAGGTCATACTACATAACAGCGACCCTCCTGTACCCTAGGCTATTGATACGACAGGACAGGTAAGAGTCCAGTACCCTAGGCTATTGATACGGTGTACTGAGAACTATATGACAGGTAAGACACCAGTACCCTAGGCTATTGATACGGTCTACTGAGTACTACATGACAGGTAAGACACCAGTACCCTAGGCTATTGATACGGTCTACTGAGTACTACATGACAGGTAAGAGTCCAGTACCCTAGGCTATTGATACGATCTACTGAGTACTACAGCACAGGTAAGAGTCAGGAACCCTAGGCTGTTGATACGGTCTTCTGAGTACTACATGACAGGTATGAAACCAGTACCCTAGGCTATTGATACGGTCTACTGAGTACTACATGACAGGTAAGTGACCAGTACCCTAGGCTATTGATACGATCTACTGAGTACTACATGACAGGTAAGAGTTCAGTACCCTAGGCTATTGATACGGTCTACTGAGTACTACATGATAGGTAATAGACCAGTACCCTAGCTAGGCTATTGATACGATCTACTGAGTACTACATGACAGGTAAGAGTCCAGTACCCTAGGCTATTGATACGGTGTACTGAGTACTACATGACAGGTAAGAGACCAGTACCCTAGGCTATTGATACGATGTACTGAGTACTACATGACAGATAAGACCACAGCACCCTAGGCTATTGATATGGTCTACTGAGTACTACATGACAGGTAAGACACCAGTACCCTAGGCTATTGATACGGTGTACTGAGTACTACAGGACTGGTAAGACACCAGTACCCTAGGCTATTGATACGGTCTACTGAGTACTACAGGACAAGTAAGAGTCAGGAACCCTAGGCTATTGATACGGTCTACTGAGTACTACAAGACAGGTAAGAGACCAGCACCCTAGGCTATTGATATGGTCTACTGAGTACTACATGACAGGTAAGAGTCCAGTACCCTAGGCTATTGATATGATCTACTGAGTACTACATGACAGATAAGACCCCAGTACCCTAGGCTATTGATACGGTCTACTGAGTACTACAGGACAGGTAAAAGACCAGTACCCTAGGCTATTGATACGGTCTACTGAGTACTACAGGACAGGTAAGAGTCAGAAACCCTAGGCTATTAATACGGTTTACTGAGTACTACAGGACAGGTAAGAGTCAGAAACCCTAGGCTATTGATACGGTGTACTGAGTACTACAGGACAGGTAAGATACCAGGAACCCTAGGCTATTGATACGGTCTACTGAGTACTACATGACAGGTAAGAGTCCAGTACCCTAGGCTATTGATACGGTCTACTGAGTACTACATGACAGGTAATAGACCAGCACCCTAGGCTATTGATACGATCTACTGAGTACTACAGGGCAGGTATGAAACCAGTACCCTAGGCTATTGATACGGTCTACTGAGTACTACATAATAGGTAAAAGTCCAGTACCCTAGGCTATTGATATGGTCTACTGAGTACTACATGACAGGTTAGAGACCAGTACCCTAGGCTATTGATACGGTCTACTAAGTACTACAGGACAGATAAGAGTCAGGAACCCTAGGCTATTGATACGGTCTACTAAGTACTACATGATAGGTAAGAGACCAGGACCCTAGGCTATTGATACGGTGTACTGAGTACTACAGGACAGGTAAGAGACTAGTACCCTAGGCTATTGATACGATCTACTGAGTTCATATATAAGTGACACACCTGTACTCTAGTGCAAATTGTTAAGTTATTTATGAAAGTTTTATGATATGCATTTCTGTGTTCGTCATTTTTGAATTAAGATATAACTAGAGTTCAGCAATTTCATCCTGTACAGAACGCTCTGTAAGAGTGCATCTTTCATCTGCTTCTTCGTATGGTAAACCTGTTGTCTTACATATCAGATACACTATAGATTCTTTAACCAAAACCAGGTTCATGTAATGTACTCCCATTCTGAAATTATAAAACGTAAAGAAAATTTAAATAAGTTTGAAAGAAATAGAAATAAGATAACATTTTTTCATAGTACAAAGTTAAATTTATAGACTTTTTTTAAAAAAATGTGAAAAAATACTGCATACAGGTTATTTTTAAGTGTTATTTTCTACTTAACACACCTTCAAACAATTTCGTCTAAACACAGCTTTATTCAATGAGATATGACTTTCTCTGAAGTTACCCCTTTTTAATTTCTCCCACAGAATAACACAGAGGCCAAAATATCCTGGTTTACAGTATAAAGAAAAGAAAAACACATACCAAATGTTTTCTCTCAGGATATGTTCTAGGTGTTGATTTTTCAGGTTTTCATATGATCTGTATCTTGTGTAGATGGATCTGAAAGTTGTTCATGACTATAGTGCAAATGGCAAATGTAAATGGAAATACATTGCTTCATTAAAAACTGAAAGAAAAACTAGCTAAATTACCCATGTACTGGCTTGCTGACACACATCTTTTCTGTCAGGACTGTGTGTAAATGCGTCATAACCTTCAAAAGATGAAACAATATTGACTTCTGCACAAAGCACAACAAAAGACAAAAACAGATGATTAATTTTAAGAAAAGAGAGATTCCATCCCAAATCCCATGAAATAATATAAATTTATACTTACCTTTGCGCTAATAAATTTCTCCCCATAACAGTACTTTTTATTGAATTTCTCATACATCGACACAGGATTTTCCATAAATTGATGATGCCGTACATGATCAACTTCTTTACTGTAGAAATATATTTAAAATGAAACATACAAACCTGAATTTCAATAAAAATTAGTATAGTACTTAAGAGACTAAAGTATTATTTCAAGCATCAAGTATCTTAACTATATACCAGTCTTTCATAGTGCAGTTCATAATCTCCTTCAAGTATGCAACAACACTGTTCACCTGCAGATTGCATGGAAATAAAATGAAATTAATACATTCTTTATTTATAACTGAACTCAAGACAAGAATGACAACACTTCTACTATTTAACAGCAACAAGATAATGTGTTAATTTTTTGAAAACTATATATATTCTATTACATTTTACAAATTATGATATACATGTATAACAAATGATATTCTATTATTCTCATATGACTGTTTATGAAATCTGTTTGAATTTCTGAAAGGAAAAGATCATCAGTATTTACACTGTGTGTGATATTAAAGATTTTTAAAACAAAATTTTATTTTTAAAAAACTTTGATATGAAATATTGATCACTCACTGTTCTGGTTTGTTACAGCCTCACTAACACCATCAGCATTGAAATCATCTTCATCATCCTCATCCTCATTATCATCTGTTCTGTCCATCTGTCTGTTCATCACATCATCTTCTTCTCTGTTCTCAGCAATAATAATGATGTCATCTTCCTTCTCATCAACATCATCATTAATGACATCAGCATCTGCACTGACTTTAAATCCATTAACTTTCCTTCCAACACTTCTTTCTTCAACTTCCTCAACACTACCTTTTTCTACAGCAACAGCCCTGTGTCTTCTGAATGCAAATTACAATTCTTTCAATAATCATATGAATAAATTAAATGAAAGTATAAAATTATGCATCTTATTTTATAAATTAATATAACATTAATTAAAGATTAAGTATTAAAGTATAGAAAACCAATGTTATAATAAACAATTGTTGAAGACTTACTGAGACAAATACTACAAGTGAAATATATTGACACAGTTATCTTAAAAGGATATTGATGTTATAATTTACATAATTACTCACAAAACATCATCCTTTACAGTTTCTTCTGGTTTTCCATACCTGAAATATTCAATTCATACTTTACAAATTTACTGTACATGTGGTGCAATATGAATTTCAGAGTTATTTTTCCCTTTGTCCACCTATAGTAATATGTATTAGAAATGGCTTAACAGTTCAACAGTAGATGTTCAAATGTTAACAGAGGGTTGACCACAAGCATTGCGAAGTGCAGACAATTAAAACAGATAACAATATTTCACCCTAAGAGATTTAGGTGACCTGAAAATATCAGTGGTGTATCTGTAATAAAGTCTACATCTGTAATAAAGTCTACACTAAACATGAACATACTTTTCCTAGGAGGTAAACTCATGCTTCTAAAACTAAATCATGTCACATGCCTACAGTTGATTAAAAAATTGTACCGAGTACAGTTACATGACTATCAATGAAATGGGCTTCTATCTAAAGCAATCCATGCAGTTTTTATCAACTATATATCTGCCTTACATCTTGACGAATGTCTTATAAATAGCAATTCAAATACAGCAATACAGGCCACAATTCCCAAAGAGTTTTTGGTCTTTGTTGTAGGGAATGTGGAAACTCTTGTACACATAACTCCTGGACCAGTATTTTTTTTTTCTCTAGGTATTTAAACATGATGTCATGAGTGGAAGGTTGTTAAGTTCATAAATTTTTTTTTTTCATACCCCACTCCTGACTTAAGAACAAAAGGCATAACATTTCTCTTTGTGGTTTAATTGCTACATGTAACTATTCACTAGGGTTGTGCATTTGTGGAATGTTAATGCAAAATGTACCCCCTCCCCCATTTTATTTATTAAAATAGATATTTATAAATTTTCAAATGTATCATACAATGTAAAATCTTCAATTTGATGGGGATTAAAATTAATTACTATGGATTAAAGTTATACAATATATAAAATAAATTCAATTTTCTAAACAAACTACAGTCTTATTAGCTTTTGAAAGCTTCTGATCCAAGAACAGATTTGAGCAAAAAATCAGTAAAAAGTGTTTTTTCTCTCTTACTAAACCGTCAAAACTTTCTGTTTTTGTATCACTTTCTATTTTGGTATGACTACTTAACTATATGTGAAAATAAGAAAAATTTAAATATACGAAGTATATCAAAATAACTATTTTATCCCTAAAAAATTAATTAAAATGAACGAAATTCGGATTTACCTATATTTATTTTAGTTATACTTTTAATCTTAATTTGGTAGTATCATCTGATAGACCTTATATGGTGAGATCATTTTATGCAAAAAGAAAAACATTTAATCTTTTAAAATAAATGGAGGCATTAAATGATTAGCAACAGTAATTTTTTATGCTGGATGTCAAGGAAAAAGATGATGACCTTGACCTGACCTTGCACCAAAAATAAGACGGTGAAATTTAATCTCATTGATATCATCACTAAGTGATATCGGCATCTGAAATCTGTGAAATTTTCATTAATTTTTAAATACAATAAATATGAGAAGAATCCCTCCTTAATTAGATGTTGAATGTTGATTATATGCAGATAACACAAGACTATATGAATAATATGATAGATGCAAATGTTGAACAACAATATGATAATGAAATTAAATTCACAATCACTGTGAAATGTTATCAAAATTAAAGCACCTTCCTTTAATTTAATAAGATTTGCCTGCTTTAATATACATTAAATTTGTGATCTTATAATCATGGCTTAAAAATAATAACAAGCAACACTATTTTGATATCATCATGCAAAATCATTGGAAAATACATTTTGAACAACTAATTCTAAATTTTCAAAACTGAATTAAATGCCATGCGAAATGTATCTTATTTTGACTACCTTCCCCTTAAATCACTATATAAAAAACCGTATCAATAGCCTAGGGTTCCTGGTGTCTTACCTGTCATGTAGTACTCAGTAGACCGTATCAATAGCCTAGGGATCCTGGTGTCTTACCTGTCATGTAGTACTCAGTAGACCGTATCAAAAGCCTAGGGTACTGGTTTCATACCTGCCATATAGTACTCAGTAGACCTTATCAATAGCCTAGGGTACTGGACTCTTACCTGTCATGTAGTACTCAGTAGATCGTATCAATAGCCTAGGGTACTGGTTTCATACCTGTCATGTAGTACTCAGTAGACCGTATCAATAGCCTAGGGTACTGGACTCCTATCTGTCATGTAGTACTCAGTAGACCGTATCAGTAGCCTAGGGTACTGGGGTCTTACCTGTCATGTAGTACTCTGTAGACCGTATCAATAGCCTAGGGTTCCTGGTGTCTTACCTGTCCTGTACTACTCAGTAGACCGTATCAATAGCCTAGGGTTCCTGGTGTCTTACCTGTCATGTAGTACTCAGTAGACCGTATCAATAGCCTAGGGTACTAGACTCTTACCTATCCTGTAGGACTCAGTAGACCGTATCAATAGCCTAGGGTACTGGTGTCTTACCTGTCATGTACTACTCAGTAGATCGTATCAATAGCCTAGGGTACTGGACTCTTACCTGTCCTGTAGTACTCAAAAGACCAGGTCAACAACCTTGCACACTGGTTTCATATCTGTGTAAAAGTTTTTTGTGGATTTTTTTATATCGGTAGCCTTTTAGCCTATTATATATTCTTTCAATGCAAGTCATGCATACCTCTTTGTAATAATTCCATCGTTTTCTGCATTCTCACTCAATCGTTTTATTTTGGCAAAATAATTTAGTTTAAACCTGTTGTTTTTAATTAAATTGTACCTGTTTTTGGAAAAGAACAGCATTCTTCGAAATATAATGTTACTACTCTTACACACACAGATCTATCGTTACGTAATATTATATTGTATAGGTAGTTATAATCAGTTAATACTTCTCCTTACCATCTCCTTCTAGTTCAAAGTGTCGTTTATTGCTGATTCTCTGTGTGATGAACCTTGTTGTTGTTCTTTTTTCTAAATCTTCAAGGAATGCTTGTATTTCTTGGTAGTTCTTAAACTTTCTGACAGCCGGCATGGTTTTGTTTTGATTAGAAACCTCGCGAAAATGTCAAAGTCATTTCTTACATTATTATATTCGTATGGGAAAAAACTTGGATATAAAATAATGAATTGCTTCTTATTTGTATATAAAACAACAATTTAAACGTTGATTAAACTATTAAAAATTATAATAAAGTTTGTTTTCATTCTTCTTTAATTTATTGCGGATACCGGATCTGTTTGAGCTGACCGAGATATTTTTTTCGTTATCAGTACCTCATAAATATTCATAACTACGCTAGGCTCGTGATATTTAGACACAACCTTTTGAAGGTATCACACCGGTAATTGTTTTCACTATGTAATTCTATATAGAATAAAAAATCATTAAAAATCAGGTATTCGAATTCATGAAAAAATATTTAGCAGGAAGTGTTAAACGTTACCAGTCACATCAGCTGACACCAAAAAATAGGGTACCTACACGGCATTTTCTGATTTTTTCCATCCGCAAACAGGAATACCCTCAAAACCACGTGTATTCAATGTGTTTATAAACATCCTGTGTGCACCCCAGGAAGTGGCCTCCTATGCCCCGAAAGAAATAGTTCCTGTCAAAAACCTTTAATATTTTACAAAGTACATAAAATATCCTAAGCACAGATACCAAAAATGTAAAAAATAGAATAAGGGAAATTAAAAAAAATTCTCACAACAAAAAAAATATTTCTTTATCATGTATGGAACTACAATTGACTAAGTTCATTTTGATTGGTCAATTACCGGTGTGATACCTTGAAGGACCTTTGAAGTTGTCAGATTTTTTTCATTTTTGCACCTGAGGTTTCTTAAATAACTGTCACTAACATCCTGAAGTCTGGGGATCTAATTCCCATTATTGCTGGAGATATGATGCATTTATCTCCCTTACTCTAGAGCTGTCAAGAAAACACACTGAGCACTCTGACAGAAGTTTTTTGTGCATATTTTGAAGCAGAATTTCATCCTTAATAGACTAAGCCTGGCAACCAATTTTGTATCCGTGGAGAGTATATGCATTGTTCTTCACCACAAACAAAAAATAATTCACAAGTCGGAGACCATTATGCAATTATTACATAACAAAATTGCATTTTACCCTCCTAAGAATGACAGAATTTACAGAAATTGTTCAATATAAGGCTGATAATAAAATCTGCATCTGGTCAATTTATGTTCCAAATAAAGCCTAGGTACTTGTCTACAACCTGCTATGCAGAAGTTTTTCTAAGAGCTGTGTTGTAACACAGGGCAGTCCAAATGATATCAGCATCTGGGGAAGTTCTGGACAGCTCTGACACTCCATTAAACTTGCTTTGATGATAAGAAAATGGAGAAAACAATTCAGATGTAATTTATTGTTGTGATTTATGTAACTGGCTTTCTCTGCAGACACAAATTAGCCATGAAATTCCAATTGAACATACATAATTATCCTCTTTTCATTGAATTACTCAGGAATTTCAAAGGTGTTTGATGAATTTGCATGATTAATTCAAGATTACAGCTTTTTGTTTCACCAAATTTACATAAAAATTCAACAATTAAATTTAAAAATATAAATCTTAAACATTTTTATGGGTCTTAACACTTTTAAATGTGAATAAATGCAACAAAGAAACTAATATCAGGCCATCCTCCATGATTCTTGGAGGTGGGTGGGTGTACAAAAAATGCTGATAAAATTTATAGGAAGTGACAAAAGAAGAACATGGCACTTTATTAGCTGAATTATGGTTATTCTGATATTTTGATTGTGTAAATATGTCAAATTTCTTCATCACTTTAATTTGTAATTTATTAATATTTCAGTACATTAATGTGTTTAACAAATCATGCTAAAATAAACATCCTGACTGAGACTTAATTTAAAAGAGAGGGTCAACACCTACATAAAAGTGGTAAAATGACAAAAAACATTCTCCGGCAAACTGAAAAATCTTGAATGTCAGCTGCGAAAGCATGGAAAAAGTCTAGAGAACCATAACAGGCATACCATGGTGCTAAGTGACATTCTGTACTATATGTGTGATGCATGGTTGGGACTCAGAATAAGTATTCACTCTCATGCCCTGACAGTATTTATGCATTTTTGGTCATAAGCTTCTTATTTTTGAAAAATTCTTAATAAATTTTATTTGTACATTACTTATATAAGACAAATTTAACTCATTTCATTATTTCTATTCCTCCACTCCAGTAATAAATGAATCACTTAAGGTGAATAAAATGAAAGTAAACCCAGTCTCTGTAAAATTTAACACTTTTTAAAAACATGTTTTACTTCTTCACATTTTATCGCAGTTGTCGCTTTTGTTGAAAACTCATTCGCAAACCCAGAATTAGTCTTTTCTTGAAAAAATCAGCCTAAAGTGCTTTTACGGCAAAGTCTGTAGACACTATAATTGACTGCGGTCAGGTGGTGCACAGAGTTTAAAGTCATCTAAAATAAAAAACCAACATTTTCTAACTTCTTTCTACATGTCAGATGCATAATCCTACTTTGAAAGTCATAATTTGGAGTTTTGAGGGTAAAACATGACATATTATTAGTATTTTACATAGAAATCTGTATAAATTAAAGTCAACCCTGCTTCTAAATTTAAAAATATGTGCTTTCACATAGAAAGTTCATAAAATGACATATTTTGTTGAAATATGCCTTTATAAAATTAAAACTGTCTTTAATATGGGTGTAGATGATTTTACACAATCACCTTGAAGGTATCACACCGGTAATTGTTTTCACTATGTAATTCTATATAGAATAAAAAATCATTAAAAATCAGGTATTCGAATTCATGAAAAAATATTTAGCAGGAAGTGTTAAACGTTACCAGTCACATCAGCTGACACCAAAAAATAGGGTACCTACACGGCATTTTCTGATTTTTTCCATCCGCAAACAGGAATACCCTCAAAACCACGTGTATTCAATGTGTTTATAAACATCCTGTGTGCACCCCAGGAAGTGGCCTCCTATGCCCCGAAAGAAATAGTTCCTGTCAAAAACCTTTAATATTTTACAAAGTACACAAAATATCCTAAGCACAGATACCAAAAATCCAAAAATAGAATAAGGGAAATTAAAAAAATTCTCAAAATAAAAAAAATATTTCTTTATTATGTATGGAACTACAATTGACTAAGTTCATTTTGATTGGTCAATTACCGGTGTGATACCTTAAAGCACGTGTTGTGTCTATATATCACGAGCCTAGCGTAGTTATGAATATTTATGAGGTATTGATAACGAGAAAAAGTATCTCGGTCAGCTCAAAGAGATCCGGTATCCGCAATAAATTAAAGAAGAATAAAAACAAACTTTATTATCATTTTTAATAGTTTAATCAACGTTTAATTTGTTGTTTTATATACAAATAAGACACAATTCATTATTTTATATCCAAGTTTTTTCCCATACGAATATAATAATGTAAGGAATGACTTTGACATTTTCGCGCGGTTTCTAATCAAAACAAAACCATGCCGGCTGTCAGAAAGTTTAAGAACTACCAAGAAATACAAGCATTTCTTGAAGATTTAGAAAAAAAAACAGCAAGATTCATCACACAGAGAATCAGCAATAAACGACACTTTGAACTAGAAGGAGATGGTAAGGAGAAGTATTAACTGATTAACTACCTATACAATATAATATTACGTAACGATAGATCTGTGTGTGTAAGAGTAGTAACATTATATTTCGAAGTATGCTGTTCTTTTCCAAAAACAGGTACCATTTAATTGAAAACAACAGGTGTAATTGAAAACAACAGGTGTAATTGAAAACAACAGGTGTAAACTAAATTATTTTGCCAAAATAAAACGATTGAGTGGGAATGCAGAAAACGATGGAATTATCACAAAGAGGTATGCATGACATGCATTGGAAAAAATATATAATAGGCTACCGATATAAAAAAATCCACAAAAAACTTTTACACAGATATAAAACCAGTGTCCAAGGCTATTGACCTGGTCTTTTGAGTGGTACAGAACAGGTAAGAGTCCAGTACCCTAGGCTATTGATACATTCTACTGAGTACAACATGACAGGTAATAGACCAGTACCCTAGGCTATTGATACGGTGTACTGAGTACTACATGACAGGTAATAGACCAGTACCCTAGGCTATTGATACGGTGTACTGAGTACTACATGACAGGTATGAAACCAGTACCTAGGCTATTGATATGATCTGCTGAGTACTACAGGGCAGGTAAAAGTCCAGTACCCTAGGCTATTGATACGATCTACAGAGTACTACATGACAGGTAAGAGACCAGTTCCCTAGGCTATTGATACGGTCTACTGAGTATTACATGACAGGTATGAGACCATTACCTTATGCCATTGATAAGGTCTACTGAGTACTACAGGAAAGATAAGAGTCCAGTACCCTAGGCTATTGATACGGTCTACTGAGTACTACATAATAGGTAAAAGTCCAGTACCCTAGGCTATTGATACGATCTACTGAGTACTACATGACAGGTAAGAGACCAGTTCCCTAGGCTATTGATACGATCTACTGAGTACTACAGGAAAGATAAGAGTCCAGTACCCTAGGCTATCGATACGGTCTACTGAATACTACCGGACAGGTAAGAGGCCAGAACCCTAGGCTATTGATATGGTCTACTGAGTACTACATGACAGGTAAGAGTCAGGAACCCTAGGCTATTGATACGGTCTACTGAGTACTACATGACAGGTATGAGACCATTACCCTAGGCTATTGATACGGTCTAGTGAGTACTACAGGATAGGTAAGAGACCAGTACCCCAGGCTATTGATACGGTCTACTGAGTACTACAGGATAGGTAAGAGTCCAGTACCCTAGGCTATTGATACATTCTACTGAGTACAACATGAAAGTTAATAGACCAGTACCCTAGGCTATTGATACGGTCTACTGAGTACTACATGACAGGCATGAAACCAGTACCCTAGGCTATTGATATGATCTGCTGAGTACTACAGGGCAGGTAAAAGTCCAGTACCCTAGGCTATTGATTCGATCTACTGAGTACTACATGACAGGTAAGACATCAGTACCCTAGACTATTGATACGGTCTACTGAGTACTACATGACAGGTATGAGACCATTACCTTATGCCATTGATACGGTCTACTGAGTACTAGAGGAAAGATAAGAGTCCAGTTCCCTAGGCTATCGATACGGTCTACTGAATACTACCGGACAGGTAAGAGATCAGTACCCTAGGCTATTGATATGGTCTGCTGAGTACTACAGGGCAGGTAAAAGTCCAGTACCCTAGGCTATTGATTCGATCTACTGAGTACTACATGACAGGTAAGAGATCAGTACCCTAGGCTATTGAGACGGTCTACTGAGTACTACAGGAAAGATAAGAGTCCAGTACCCTAGGCTATCGATACGGTCTACTGAATACTACCGGACAGGTAAGAAGCCAGAACCCTAGGCTATTGATATGGTCTACTGAGTACCACATGACAGGTAAAAGTCCAGTACCCTAAGCTATTGATACAGTCTACTGAGTACTACATGACAGGTATGAGACCATTACCCTAGGCTATTGATACGGTCTACTGAGTACTCCAGGAAAGATAAGAGTCCAGTACCTATTTTAAATGACATTCACCGAGGACCCAAAAATGCATCAATTAACAAAGTTTAATGATTTTCGATAGCAATAGACAGGGGGTCGAGGTATGTTTTTGTCCAATTTCTCAAATTATGAATATATTTTGCCGGAAATTAAGCATATGCCTTCGGAAGACTGTTTGTTTGTTTGAATGTTGTTTAACGTCCCTCTCCAGAATTTTTCACTCATATGGAGACGTCACCACTTGCCGGTGGAGAGTTGCAAATTTTGACCTATGCTCGGCACTCAAGGTCATTGAGAAGTGAGGGATCTTTTTGGTGCCAGAACCTACTGAGACACGGGACCTCGGTTTATACGGTCTCATCCAAAAGACCGGTCTCCACGTTCCACAGTGGGATTCGAACCCGCGACGTAAGGATCAACTCCATACTTCGCAACTCTAGAACAGACGCTCTAACCACTGCGCCACGCGGGCGACTGCCTTCGGAAGACGGAAAAAAACATTATCTACAGAGTATAAGGTTTATACCTATGAATCCACTATACACTTTCTAGTTTTATCAAACACCTCATCACAATTCTGAGGATCAGAACAAGATTGATGCTACATTGTGTTTATGATGAAATACCAGAACAAGGCTTCGCTTTATCATCACTTTCATATATAAATTCAATTTTTGTCTGTCATTAAGAAACAGTTCGAATTTAAAGATATTGACAAAAAATCAATGTTGTGCCCGGGCTGTTTACAGCCTGTTGGACCCTTTGTGTATATCGATTTTTTTTTATTTGTATAATCATGCACTTATTTAACCCTGAAAAAAACGCCGTATATTACACAAAGCCTTTTGATGAGGTCAATCTTATATGGACCTTAGACATCGTGCAGGTACGAAGTGCAAGGTCAATATGCTTTCCCTAAGGTCTATATATCTAGGGATTTTATCGAAACAAAAATCTATATTTGTTTTATAATTTTTTTTTTCTTATCAGTAAAGAAGTAGGTACCCCATAAGATATCGTTGGTTATGGTTAAATTTACACTATAAATGTATATATATTAACTGGTTATTGGTAAATACACTCACAGTTTTTCACTCACGAGGGTGGAGCCCTGAGTGAATAAAAACTGAGTGTATTTACCGGTAACCAATTGATGAAATATCGTGATAACGAACATTCAAGTTCAAAGTCCAATTAAAAAATGCAGATCGGGAGCAGAGGAAAGAGGGGCCTCCTAAAATATCACCGGTTTGGATCAGGTGCCATGAAGGAGTGAGCATCCCCTGCCAACCGGTCACACCCGCCGTGCATGTGCTCCTTGTCATGATCGGGAAAAAACGGAAAAATCTGCAGACAATTCAGTGTGTGAATAATGGCCTAACAAATAGTCAAACGCCAGTCAGCATTTGATTTAATGACCAATAAGATGAAAGCTGGTTGATAATTAGCATCGGCTAATACATCCTGTTAAGCCAAGAGAATGATGAGAATTCGAGATAAAACAGGATATGCTGAGTAAAAATACGAAGCAAATATCAACAAACTAATGTTAGTACTCTTGAAATACTAAATTCATTCATCAGCCATTGCCATGGCCTGGAAATTAACATAATGACTTCTATAAAATCCCAGTCCTGAAATCCTGAACATGCAGCAGACTGGCTTCAATAAATATCTAAGTCACTTCAAAGCTACTGCACAATCAACCTCTAGACAACACTGGCTTTTAATATCGTTCAGTCATTTCATACTAATCTAATGCTCTTGCAGATCCAATTGTAGACAATGCTGGAGTTACATATAAAATTCTCCATCCTGAACTAATGCTAATGCCAAAAAGCATTGTGAATATCTTCATTTCTTTTTGTTATCCAATCAATCATCTATGATTAAGTACGTAACATGTATTTATAGTGTCTATTGATATAGTATTCAAGTTATTTTTCAATATTTAAAATGATTAAATAAGTGATGATATAAAAGGAGTGTACATAGGAATATGATGAGGATAATTATCACAGTCTGTTTCAGACTACATTAACTCTCACACACTCACAGTAAAACTGAGCATGGAATGTTTTAAGATAAGAGAGTGTGGAACATCTTATAGTTCAAGGTAATGTAACATCCAAATCATTTTCTATGGTAGTACAAGATCCAACTTTGACAGAATATTTCAATTACAGTCCTGGAACACCCTTTGGTAAAAGTTACCAGTAGTTCAATCTGAATTTTACAATATATTTTACAATTGTTATATAGTTTCATTTTAACAATAAATTTGTTTCTACACTATGACTCCATGCAGCATTACCACCCATGATCTTTTCCAGTAGGTACTTTTACCCTGTGCAGATTTTTGTTAAACACTCAAAATAATAATACACTTAAACTTAATCTACATTCCATGAGAAAACCTTTTTTCTATAAAAATAAGAATGTAAATTCTTCCTTCATTGTAACACAGGAGTTATTCTATATTTATATATCATATCTTACAAAATTACTAAAAAATGTATGCATATTTGTTATTTTTCGTGAACTTTGTGTCCATGTCGAATGGCTGTCAATGTTCATGTCTATGCTACCAAAAATGAAAATCATATACAACAGAATGAGAAAATGTGGGCTGAGCTTTTTTCATGGTCTTTGCATTGTTAACTTTTTATTTAACTGAAAATACAATAAAAATTACAAAAAAGATGCACACAGGCCCAAGAACTGTAATTTCAATTTTATGTAACCTTAGTAATAATCCCCTACATATTCTTATTCATTGAATTCATTCTGATTCATAATTTCTGGATAAAAGTTAGGCAATATTAAGACCCATCAAGTAAGAGTTTGCAGTAAAGTTTGTTGCCATTTTTCATAATTGATTAGTATATACGTATTTGTTTTCTTTTGGCTTTAGAAAATTGACTTTTCATTCATTGGTATGGCCTGGGAATATATACACATGTACAAGAATTTTCATTTGCAGAATCATATAGCTTTTTGCTGAGAACCAGACAAAACAATATACTACTGGCAAATATTCTGTGGTAATTTCCAGTAAAAGTTTCCCTATGAAAACCATCTTAGAAGATCAGAAATGATATTTGATCTCTTGTAACAATTTTACATATGTACAACCAGTCCAATGAAATTCAAGTGAACTTAAGAGAAAATCATGTGAAAATTAATGTCAAATTTTTAGGGACATTTAACTGTATGTTGAATACAGGATACATACGAGGGTTGTTAGAAAAGTTCGCGGACAAGTTCTATTGTGAGCGCGCTATTTGCATGATACCAGTAAAACTCGGCAGACAAAAACTATACACATTTTCCAATAAATATGCAAATATTTGGTGTTTTCCGATAATCCATAAAAAATTTACTGCTATTTTATTTAGATAAAACACGCTTCACGGAGCATGTCACTTTTTCGCACATTTACATTACATTGACATGTTTTGGAAATTAAAAATTGCACTGTTGTAGGATACAAAGATTTATGATAATTTACCTGCCGCTACAATAATCATGAAACGTCATTTGGCGAAATTTTGAATTAAATTGGAGGGGTCATGACTGTTTTATCGCTTATTATAGATGACCAATGAGTAAAAACAAAGTCAAGAATGGCAACGTCATTTAACGTCTTGGAGCACCGCGTTAATAAAAATATATGTGTGCAGACAGGAAAATACCCAAAAGAGACTAAAATGTTCTAGATGCTGCTGGGAATTGCCTACATGTATTTAGGACAAAATTGTTCAAATGGTAGTAGCTTAATAAGAATGGAAGGAATGACATTTTTGATGATCAACTCTTGTGATACCCCAATACCCCGCTCATTGCATGGACGTTGCGCCTATGGATTTTGCATTGTTTCCATATACTATGTAGACATTGATTTTAAGATCTCACTAATATCCGATATGCCACGATAAGACATTTTAGAAAAAAGTAACATGTCTTTATATAGTTATTTAATTTTTAAGTAGGAAAAAAAACATGAAAAGTCTACAGAAATGAAAGATAATTAGAACTGTGAAAAGGCTTAACACGCTTGGAAACAGGTTGTCACGTCACCTAACGTTAAGCGATTGCTCCGTGAACTCTGTGACCGCACAGTAAAAATCATCGTATATTTTCAAACTTTTAGTAAATGGACTTGATTTTTTACATACTAATAAACAAAAGATAAGAATTTAATCAGACTTACGTCATTTTCCAAAATACATATTACATTTTCCGTAAATTAACGTGTCCGCGAACTTTTCTAACAACCCTCGTACACAGGCAACTTTGCCACATATGATCCACATATGTGTATCATATGTGAATCATATGATTGGTTTCATATGAGAATCATAAAAAAAAGGGCATCATATGTGAATCATATGAAGCAAATCATATGAGTCACATATGATTCACATATGTGAATCATATGAAAAGAATTTCATATGATTTGCACATGAAAAGTTTTAGTGTGTTTCAAGTCATTTACATATGAGAATCATATGAAATGGGCATCATATGTATATCATATGAAACATTTATGTGTTTTTTTTTTCATATTTATCAAAAGGAAATACACACTTGTACACATTGAAAATCAGGTATTTCTGCTTTAGATGAAATTTCAGTACATTCCAATGATCTGTTAAATATCTGTAAATATTTGATAATGCTTGCACAATTTTCCAAAAGTATCTTCATCAACAGAAATAACTAATATCACACAGTGCACACTTTAAACAAGAAAGTATACAAACAAGTCAGTAGCATTTATCGATACATGTATTTTACATATTCTAAAACGAGTACAAATTATTTGAAAGGATTTCAGCAAAATGATCAAGGAGATGAACATGTATACATGTACCAATGAATAACATAATTAGATCATGAACTTGTATAAAAATACTATATGACATGGAAGTGTCCTTAGCAAAATTGAAATATCTGCAACAACATTTGTCAATATATGTAATCTCTATTGTAAATTTATGACAAATCATAAGTAATTCAGATTACATGTACCTACAGCATATTTAACACAAGTCTGACTTGTCAAAGTCTGACAAAATTAAGTACATCCTTCTCATTCATATTTATTCCAGATATTTCCTAATTCTTTTCTTTCTCTGTCAACTTTTCCCATTTGTCCTCCCTCTGATCTTCCATCATCATATTGAAAATTCTTTGAACTGTACCCAAAATGCAAATCCACCAATGTCCTCTTTCTGAACAATTTGTTTGTGGCACAGAATAATCTCTAAAAATTATTTTTAAAATAATTAGCATTAATAATAATAACAAGAGGTCCATGGACCACATTGTTCACCTGAGCAAACAATGGCAAACTCACTTAACTCTGACACAAGTGGCTTTTGTGAAATGTGTGTCAATACAAAAAAAGTGCTGGAATAAATTGCAAAAGTATTTTTTTGATATTTGTTCCATACTGATCAAATTTACTCAAGATTCCCTCCTTAGGCCCCACTATTGTAGCAATGTAGAATTTGTTAAAAAGACTTAATTTTTCCTATACACAAGTATAAATTACTATGCAAAACTTTGCAACCCTTCAGGGGCCCCACTGGTGGTTTAGTGGTCATTGTTTCAACAAACTTGAAACAACACTGCATAGGGATGTTTGCAAAATAATATCACAAATTGTAGTGTGGTAGTTCTTGAAAAGCAGATTTTTAAAGACTTTACCCTATATAATCTATAGATTGAACTTTGAACCCCTACTGGTACCTTACTATTGGTCCTCTTTGCCAAGTTCAGTTGAAATTAGTCCAGTGGTTCTGGAGAAGAAGACATAAATGTGAAAAGTTTATGCCAACAACGATGATGATGGACAAAGGACAATTTTGATCAGAAAACTTCACGTGAGCCTTCGGCTCAGATGAGCTAAAAACAAGTACTTTCATTTAAAATGAAAGTACTTGTTTTTAGCTCATCTGAGCTGAAGGCTCAAGTGATTCTAAAGATAAATATGATTGGAAAAATTGTTTGTGACATCCAACAAACATGAACTAATTTTCTATCATTGATCATATTTACTAGCAAAGATGTCCTTCCAATAAACAAATATATATCTCAAAATTTTAACATTAAAGTTAAACATCAATATTTTTACAATTTAAAATGTTGACTCTTACTGTTTTCATACTAGCATCATACTAGCATCAGTGTGAAGTATTCCCTCTCTGGATTTGTTAGCATAATTGTAGGAGGAAGGAAACATTTTCATCGATAATTATGTAGAGACTTAATGGAGGGACCCTCTACATCAACTTCTTTGTTACCCATCAGCTAAAACATTTTTTTCTAAACAATTCAATTCACAATGTATTAGCTTAAATGGAATGCAGTGCAAAATTTTGTTTTGACAAGGTAATTCAATTTAGCAATAGACTTTGATACTTCTTAGGATGATATGTAACATATATAAATAAAATTTGTGCACACCTTTGCTCTGATCTGATTTCTGTAATATGTGAATTCAGTGGATCCAAAGCTAGACATAACTCCCATAACATTTCATGTCCAGCCAGCCTTCTTTGCCAGATTGCTGAGCATCTCCTGAATGAATAAAGCAATGCATTTTTCACTTATTTTTCTATACATCAAACACATACTAAGATTCTTCAAGAAAAAATGGTTCACTATTATACATATTGACTATAAACTTTATTAGTTTCATATAACATGACATACATGCTCAGTGCATCTACTTAAATGCTCAGTGCATCTACTTAAATGCACAATTCTTGCAAAATACATGTAGTTAGTTAGCATTTATATTCATCATACCTGTACTTCTGTATCCTCAAAAGAAATCCAGGGGTTGATGTTAAATCTTTTTTTAAGCCAATTGACATTCTCTCTGCAAATTTTTAATCTATATAAAAAAAATAATAGATATAATATATATAATCCATTTCTGCTTGATGCAGACCCCCAAATCATTAACCAAAGTACATGAAAATGTACACAATGTACTTTCAATGCACATGTAATAGTACCTTGAATGTCTGATTAAGCTAAAAGTCATTATCCCCCAGAAGATAATGTATAGTTTTATAGTTCTTCATAGTTTTTATAGCCAGCAAGTTCTATAATATATGACTTACATATTTTCATATGTTTTCATACTTATACATGTATATATATTTTATTAGTGTGCTGGATTTGTTCTATAGAAAAAGAGTTGGATTTATTTAGTTTTTGATATATGTTTAAGTCATTACTTATATATACTGTGATGATTAATGTATTTATTTATTTATTTTTACCTGCATTGTGATCATGCATCGTCTGCTAAACCAGCTTTGGGTTTAAATCGTCAGTCAAATCAGCTTTGTGTTCAATCGTCAGTCTAATCAGCTTTGGGGTTCTTTGAACAAAAAAAAAAAAAAAATAAAAATACAAAAACAGCACTGTGACACTGAACTCAGTAAATACATTATTTAAAACACGTTTCTCATTCATTTGATGAAAGAACCGAATGAATAACGATCTCAACAAACATTTTACGTGATCACTAGGTTTATCGGCTTTTTACGAACTGCATTAATTTAACAATTATATACAAGTGATGAGAGTACTAGAAAGTTTATACGGATCTGTTACCGTAATGAAATGATCTAAACACAATGAACTGGCCTTTAAAAAGTCTTTTAAAACGTATCCGAAATCACTTACTTTTTTCAACACCCAACTCTTCTGCTGCAGAAGTGACGTCAAACATGACGTACACTTTCATCTGATAAAAACCGAAACCGGTCCGTAAATAAAATGTGGAATGATTTTAATTTTACTCATAAAATAAAACCAACCATAACGGTTTTTGGATAAAATACAAATCAATTTATTCTTGATGAATTTTGTTTTTCAAGAAAACAAATTTTGAATTTTATGAAAGGATTTTTTTTTTGGGGGGGGGGGGGGGGTAACAGAGTACTTATTCCCTTTTTATCCAAGCTTCTTAAGGAAATGAACATCTTGATTCTTTTGAATAAATATACATTTAAAACACATCTTGATATATGTTATTGAAATTATTTTTTAATCATGCAGTCTACTTGTTAAAATATAACACCAACTTATTCATAAATAAATAAGCTTAATATGAAATTAGGCCTACTCAAGTGTTAACTGATTAACAGTGAATAAACGTATTTTTTATCTCATTGAATTAAAATAAAAATGAATTTTACCTGCTTATAACAAGAACAAATAAATAAACACACACAGATCTGTTTCATATGATTCTCATATGATAATTCTCAAAGTATGCATATGATTCTCATATGCAGAACTTTTCATATGTGTATCATATGTATATTGCTTCATATGATTTACATATGCGTATTCATATGACCCACATATGATTTGCCACATATGATACTCATATGATTGAATATACATATGATTCTCATATGATCCTCATATGATCTTCATATGAAAAGCAATGCATATGTGGATCATATGTGGCGAAATTGCCTACGTACATGTACCTGATACTTGAGAATGTCGATGTTGAAGTAGAAGGCTGTCTTGTTCTGTTCCCCTTGATATTTTAGATGCTCAATCAAAGCAGACATGTTGAAGGTTAGAAGTTTGTATCAGGTTCCTGGTGACTTGTATCCCTACGAGGACAAAGACACCTCTATCAGTGCTCATACACATCAATATATCACAACAACCAAATGACTCATACAAATCAATATATCACAATTTCAAGTAATTATCACTGGTCTCAAGAAATACACTCAGACCAAGGTGCCAAATTTGAAAGTCAGTTATTTCGTGAAATGAGCAAATTCCTGCAAATCAACAAAACGTGTACCACGTCTTATCATCTGCAATCTGATTGAATGATTGAAAGATTAAACAAGACCATCAAAGATGTACTATCTAAGTACATTTTAGTGAATCAAACGGACTGGGATAAATTCATAGATGGAATGTTACATGGAATGTAACAGCACTGTACATGAATCGACAGGATTAACGCCGTACAGAATGGTATTCGTGAGGAAATGTCTCTTCCAGTGCATCTAATAACAGAAAACTTGGATAGTGATGAAGAGCATTTGTTCAAAAATAAAGCGGAATATGTGTGTGATCTAGAAAAAAGTGTGCGAGATGTATCGAATTGTGAGAAATGTAACTAACCAAAGTTCTATGAGACAAAAACGTGTTTACGATCGGAATGTATGTTCTATCAATTAGGAAGTTGGAAATTTACTTCGCAGGAGCCAGCCCAAAGTTGCCATTGAATGTAAAACTAAATAAGCCCGAAAATGGACAGGACTTTGGATTGTTGTTAAAAGAATCAGTGATGTTTTATTTGAAATAAACCATTCAGAAAACTCGAAACCAGTAGTCGTACTTTCAGACAACTTCAAACTGTACCGAGGGAATAAACAATACTCGCCGAGATACAGCGCCGAATACACGAGTGACCAGCTGCAGAGAGCATCTGTTACGCATCGCCGCTCTTTAGTCAGCAGACGGAGTCCAAAACCTTTGAAAACGCCGCCAGTACATCTACCCGTCGCAGACGCCAGACATCAGTCATCAGCCGCCAGCCAATCAGATTCCGAATTTGAGGGACGATCGGAGAATGAGACGCCCCAAATACCCCAGACCCAGACAACCAGACACGGGAGAATTATAAAAAGACCGCTTCGTTACAGAAACAATCATTAGAGATATGCTTTGTGATATATGTGGACGAAAATTTTCAAGAACCAGCAATTTAAATTTACAGGCTTCTGATCTCGAGTGCTTAAAATGTAGTTTTTGCTAGCAGACATTTACCAGAATTTTTAATGTACGCAGACATTACAGTCTCGTGCATAAATTAGATGGACCTGCATTAAGTAGTGCTATGGATCGGAAACGCTATCCTGTGAGGAGACAAAGCTACGAGGAGGCGCGTAAACCGGTATAATGTGCTGAGAGACAGATGAGGAAGAATTCACATTGAGAGAGAGCAACAGAGGGGATCGTACCAACTGTCCTCGATAAGAGCGTTGCTCTTCATGAGCAACCTACTTTATATATGGGGGGTTAAAAGTTTCTGGGCAGAGAGAGTTTTTGGTCAGTAGTCAGTTTTGTTGTCATTTAATATACAGATAGTGCTGTTCGAGGATATCTTACTTTGTTATTTTTGATGGATTATTAAAACTTGATATCATGTAAATAAATTGTGAAAGGATAACCAGGTGTATTCACTTACACAACAACATTTTGGTGGGGATTCAAGGATTTATTATTGACTTAATTCTGCCATTAAAAAAATTAGTATGCCGTTTAGCGCTCGACGGCGCTTCATATAAAGTTGAAAAGTTGTAAGTTTTTATGTTGTTGAATTTGGTAAAACTTTGTGATTTCAAATGTTCCAAAAATTCCTTGGAATTTTAATTCCTTGGAATTTTTATTAATCACATCTGATTTCACCACTTCTCGAATATATTGTTGCACAGTACTCTTGAAGTTTCTCCTTAACTACAGTTAATATCTTAGTGAGCAGTAAAGAAAGAGGCCTGGTAGAACGTTTACTGAAACTAGCTATGTATCTTTGTAAGGATTTTTATTAAGTTTCGGAATCCAACATAGATATGGTAATTCATTTTGGTTGTTGGGAATATTACAAATCTGAAACCTTTGTTTAGTGCCATTATTTAAAAACTAGAGAATGTATTAAATTAATTCTACCGTGTTTTTATGTACAGGGTTTGCATGTTTCACACTGAGGTGCCTCATTAAATTGCCTTTTCGCAAAGGCGTACTCTTTATGGATCTTGACAATTTTTTGAATATACATAACGGAAACATTCCTTATATTGAGAAGTGCTGCTGCTTTCCAGAAATCAAGAGCGTTACTTAATAAATACATAAAATACTTGGTAAAGGTCACATGTATTTCGACTACTAATTAAAAGCGAATTCTGTTTAAAGCAGCCGCACTTTCCATAATCTAAAAGTTATGTAGAAACAATTTAGTACTTAAATTTTTAATTTTAACTAGGATATGCCCTTGCGATATTGAATATTTTTATGAGCTACATACAGTATAATTATATACATTTATCACGTGACTGTCAAATAACGTGACCAAACCAAATTCAGTACTCATTCTTTTTTCAAAATAATGATATTTAGTGAAATACATGTAAAAAAAAAAAAAAGAGTACGTTTATGTAATTTCAGTGATATCACAATAATTAAGGCCCTTTAATTCTAATTAATGCTAAGTAATTGCATCAAAATTTGATAAAATATATGTGACAGTGTCCAAACTATTGTTTTCAAAGAAATAAATTTTTCTCAGGAAAAAATTGCCTTACTCTGTTAAGATTTGTTATGCTGATGCTTCAAACTCTTTGAAAATGTGTACTGGGAAAGGTTTACTCCCCTTGTGTTTAGGTCTCTCTACCTAAATGAATAAGAGTCAAATAAAAGAAATATGGTGAGGTTTGAAAATGACATACATCAATAAACTTATTTAGAGAAGAATTAGACTAAATTACATATTTCTGAAAATTGGTGTTTTCTTGAAGGTGGTAGAGGATAGTTTTTTTATGCCAAACATGTGCCGAGGGGGTACAGATATACATGCGATCCATAGAAACATGTACATGGGAACAGTTTTCCAGGGGCTAATTAATTACACTTCATATGCCCATGGCTCACAAATTATGTCAACAAATTACATGTAATCTGCCTATTAGAGTGTACATGTACCAAAAATTCACTTGGGGACTCCCCAAATTTTGGCTTGTTTTTCCAAGATTTGGGTCTCAGTCGCACCCATACAACCCACCCCCAGGCCCGAGCGAGCAGGATAAAACACCCAATAGTCTGTAAATCAATGCATGCTCTAATGAAAATTCACCAATTGATATGGGGCCATTCACCTTCCCTCTGAGATACACACCTTCTTCTAAGGCCTACTGGGCTTTTCAGCTGAATTTTCTCTGCAACTGACCACGTGTCTTAGTTTCGCATTTACAACTCTGTATATGATAAGTGTCATAGTGACACCTACATGTTGCACATCATTTTTTTCAGCAAGCACTCTGCTACACTGCATATGTGTCCCATAATTATTCTAATCATTTTTCTACATAAAATATCACATTAAACAGGGGATATCTTAATTTTTTAAGAAATTTGACCGGGTCTTTAGTGCGAAACTATCCCCTGCCACCTTTCCGCTGTGTGTTCTTTGTCATGATCAATCCTTCGATCCACCCAGCACAGGTTTGGTGGCTTTAATACTGTTACATTTATACTGATTATACAAAAATATTCAATGATATGACGCATCAATCATATTCTTTATTAATTATAAGATGATAACAAACATCTAATTAGACATTCATTTCTTAGATTTTAGATGCCTTTATGAACTCAAACTTTTTATACTGAAATTCATTTTTTTTTCTCATAAATCAGTAATACTCAACTATTCTCAAAAGAGGTTAATATTATAAAAAAAAAATCAATATTAAGAAATGTGATTTTTTTTCTTCATTTTTATGTCCAAACAAAACGAAGCATGAAGAAAGACACAGATATAATTTCTATTGAGTAGTGAAGATAACGAACAACAATCATGCTCAAATGTTCAGTCAAGTAATATATATGTATATTGTGCATGTTCTTAGCACAGCAAAGCAATGACGGAACCATGGTGCCATGAAGGAATTCCCTGTATTCTCATTTGTGTAGCTGTAAGTATTTTGTGATGTGGTTCTTGTCTGAGAGATTGTAGGTATGAGTATAGAGTAGCCTTGAGGTTCCCTGTCACCTGTTGACAGATCCCCAGAATCTGCCAGGATATGTCTCTGAATTGGTTTGTGCTCTCGTTGTTTCTACATTGTATGTGTAGCACAAGATCTCTAGATCTTGTTTGAGAGATTGTTGGTAGGAATATAGGGCTCCCTGGCTGTCTCCTTTGATCTGTTGACAGATACCCAGTATCTGCCATGTTATATATTATTCTTATAAATATGTCTTTAAACAACAATTTAACTGAAATAAAGTCTGTACATCAATATAACAATTCTGTGAATTGTAGCAGTTTGTATTTCATGAAGTGGATTTTCTCTGAGTGATTGTTGGTAGGAGTATAGAGCAGCCTGGAGGTTCCCTGTCACCTCTTGACAGATTCCTAGAATCTGCCACGATATGTCTCTGTATCGTGAAGGTATACGCCATCCTTGGTCATAGTGAACTAGGGTGTTTAGATCATTTAGCGCTCTTTGTGCTCCAATTGTATCAACATGTCTGTAGCACAAGATCTCTAGCATGTATAACAGTATAAAGGGTGGGACATATAGATCATTTCCATTGTTCTGTAGAGCACACTTTTGTTCTCGTATCAATTCACGGATGTAAGATATGTCATTGTCAAGTTTAATAGTTTCTGATACAGCCTGTCTCATCTTTGTAGACCAGGACTGTCCCCTTACAGCTTCAGTATATATCTCTGTATCAACTTTTGACTCATAAATCACATATGGCTGTGCTAAGTTGACCTTGATCTTCTCTATAATAGATAAAGCTTTCATGTATCTAAGTGTCTCGTAATTATACATGGCTATGTACAGCATGTCAGTAATATAACCAAACTTGGCTGCTAATTTCAGCATATGACAGGACAATATGTCAGCTCTATACCTCAGTTTGTTTTTATATGTGCGAGTTTCTATGTGTATTACAAAAGCTGTTTTCTGAAGGACAGAAGATGTAAGCTTCTGTAGCATAATGACTTGACACTGTGTCAGCAAGAGTAAATCTATTATCTGTTCTATGGTGTTCAAATTACTCATACAGTCTTGCAGCGTTATCGAGGATAGTGTATCACAGAAATTTATTTCTTGAAATAGGTGTACGTCAAACTCAGCCTCAGAAATCAGAGTATGTTCATCTGTACAGATGGAGAGTCTGGGGTTAAGAAGGACATGTATAATATAAGACCTAATAGAGGGAATGTCTAGCAGGAATGCTATACCCTTCTCGTATAAACAATACAGTCTAATAAATAGTTGATGTTGTGCTTCGCCATGAATTTTACTCAGAAACATGTTGTTTTCTGGAATGAAAAAGTTAGGACAGATCCCCTCATACACCCATTTGAAAATGAGTTTAAAACAGACCCAGAAACACCCCAGGAGATTTTGTGGACACCAGTGAGGTATTGTATTTTGCTGAATCACCCAGAAAACTGCTGTTTTCATGTGATAAGAACACAGTAATTTATCATCATCACCTAGTCCTTTGTTAATTATTTCCGTTAAAAATAATTTAAGCAAACCATAAGTTAAGAACTGACAGTGGTTCATCACATGCATAAGTTTTTGCTCTGCTTGAGAGAAAGAAATTCTCCATTCAAGGTCTTCATGATTTCCTAGCCTATGTCCAATTGCTACAAAGTGACATCCATTTTTTACTATGTCATCAACAACATGAGGCTGGGGCCATGAGTGACATCTTTCTATCCATGAGGAGGCAGATGGAGGCCAAAAGTTACTAACAAAAGAGTGGGCATGGTCATAATTTATTGGTCCAAGAGTTCCGCTGGCGCAGGGTCCATTTAGAGTGGAATCTGGAACTACTTCTGTGCGCATAATCTCTCTGTACCGAGAGCTAGATACATAATTCATTATAACACAAGCTCTCGGAATGTCCACGTTTGGTGTCAGTAAAAATAACAAAGTGTATCCTGGTGGACTATCGGAACAGTCACAGAGGATCAGTGTTTGTCTGTGTGTATTGTAATACTGAGACTGAGATAATTCCCAGATCACACGGTGATTATTCTGCCAGAACATAACGTCTACATCTGATCCTTCAAGTCTGAATCCTTCTCTACGACTTCCATTTTCCATCTTTCTCGTATTACTTTTTGTTGCTTGACTATGAATCATTTCACTGATGTCCACCAAATCTCTCCTCATGGCCACCAGTTCTGAGGTCCCCACTTTACGACACAGTCCCACAAACACCGACTCTGATATACGTTGTATGGCAATCTCACTAGTAATGATAAAAAGAAATTTAATATATCTCACAGATTGTCACTTTTGTTGATCATTTATCATAATTGAAACTTTTATTTATATTGTACCAGTAATATTTCCAATGAATCCACTCTTTATTTAAAGATTGCTCACAAGTATCATTTGCTCTAAACTTATCATTAATTTTTAAAGATATATGATTTGAAGAAATGAAATAAATAAGATTGAATGTATAATATGTAAACAATGTCAAAATAGTCAATAATTTTTTTTTATTCAAAACCAGTAGGATTTTAAGAGTAATATTAAAGTTTATAAAACTTACATTTGTGAGCTTCTAATGGAGTCCATTTTAATGCGTACTTGAGATCTGAAAATTTTCAGGCGCTTTAAATAGTATAGAAAAACCACAATGCAACCTTTATGTGTCATTGTAAAAAAATAATCCCTTCAGTTCACTCGACCGACTACAAATAACAGAGTCTCGTGATAACAACAGCACCATGTCACAGTGTATACATTCAAAGTTTATCAAGAGTTCCAGTTCCTTGCACATTTACGCACATGGTAAACTTTATCATTTAATAATTAACAATAAATGACTGCCTTAAGAATAGATTTTTTCGACCAGTATCATTCTCCTTCAGATCCATGAGTAGTAAATAATCAAGAGAAAGTAAAAATTATATGCAGTCATTAAAAATCATTTCAAGTACCACTAGGCCAGACGATAGGCCCATGGTCAATTTGGCCCTACTATTCTGCATCAGATTTTTCCCCCAACGTACATGTATTCCTATGCAAAATTTTGATCGACTTTTTTGGCCTCACCCTATACACAGGGGCCCTGAATTTAACAAAAAAGAATCTTTCAAATTAATATGATTCACCATAGCTGTGCAGTTCTTGAGTTGAGGAGTATTAAAGATTTTCCCCAATGTAAACCCTATTGTGGCTCCACCCTACCCCCCGGGGACCATGTTTTGAACAATTAACAATCTACACTACCTCAGAAAGCTTCCACCTAAGTTTCAGCTTTTTTTGGTGCAGCAGTACTTGACATGCTTGAGGAGAAGATTGTTCAAGATTTTTCCTATATATATTTTTCAATGTAAAATTTTGATTCCCTACAATGACCTTCCCTTTTCCCAGGGGACCATGATCTTGATAATTTACAATCTATACTACCTAAGAAAGCTTTCCTCTAAATTTAATCTATTCTGGCCCAATGGTTCTTGAGAAGAAGATATTTAAAGATTTTTTCCTATATATTTCAATATAAAACTTTGATTCCCTGTTGTGGCTCCATCCTATCCCCAGGGGTCATGATTTGAACAATCTAGAATCAACATATCCCAGGAAGCTTCCGCTTAAGTTTCAGCTTTTCTGGCTCAGTGGTTCTTAAGAAGATGATTTTTCAAGATTTTTAATATCTATATTTGTCATTGTAAAACTTTGATCCCCTATTGTGACTTCACTCTAACCCCGGAGGTAATGATTTGAAGAATTTAGGATCTACACCACCTCATAAGTTTCAGCTTTTCTGACCCAGTTGTTCTTGAGATTTTTTAATGACCTCACCCTATTTTTGCCTTTTCTTGATTATTTTCCCATGGAAGGGGGCTTGGTCCTTCATTTCAACAATTAAGAATCTCCATTATCCAGGGACGCCTTATATCAACTTAAGTAAATATTGGCCCAGTAATTCTTGAGAAGAAGTTGAAAATATGGAAAGTTTAGAGACGGATGGACAGACGGACAGCTAGACGGACGGCGGACAACGGGTGATCACAAAGGCGACTTGATTTTCCATCTAAGATTAGTTTAAAAGAGGAAAACTCTGTCACTTTGATGACAATTTTAAATGGTCTATTGAAAAGATGGAGGAAAATCCATATTTGGATTCTTCGACACCAGAATACAGGCTCGGAGCCTTCGATTCAGGTGAGCTAAATATGCATCATTGATTTTGGAAAAAAAATTGTCTCTCTGTGAAGTCACAAAATATTAACCTAAAGGTTTTCCGCTATGCTTTTAAATACAGTTATTAATTGTACGAATCATGTTCAATCTTAACTTAACTCGTTTTTATACAGAATAAACTTGTTGAGCATCTATTTTCACATATTTCCTTGATATAAACATTCTACTACACATTATATCAAAAGGCGTGAGTCTTAGAGGACCTACACTCGATATTTTCTAATCAAATTATTTACGCAAAATACTAGATATTTTCTTACAAAGTCATTGACATGTTGAATATATGAAACTTTCTGATTTCATATCTAACTTAAGACATGCAGTGGATGAAAATGTCTAATGCATTGAAGTCTACATATATCCTTCTGGCTTAAGAACACAATTTGAAATTTTACCATCAGACTTTGATTTTGGGGGCAGATATTAGCCTTTACTGAATATAGCCTTTTAGGAAAGCGTTGAAAAAAAAAATTTCGGACAAATAACGATCACGAAAGATAACACACATTCACAGAAAATTCAACTGGTATCAGAATAAATTTCTTTAATTTTTTGACTAAATTTCTGAATAATCAAATGCAAACACTATACATGTTAACGTACTGAAGATATAGAGGGGAGATTCAGACCTTAAAAGAGGTAGCATTGTGCGCGTTGTTTTACGCATGGATTCAAGCTCAATAGTGTATTAGAACTATATATTTGAAGCAAAGCACACACAGACCCTTAAAAACATCAGAGGTGCGATAAGGTGCTGTGGAGGAGTAAGCATTTACTGTCGACCGGTCACACCCCTATGTGCTCATTGTCATGATCGGGCAAGTGAAAAAATCAATTTGTAGATAATGGCCTAAAAATTGGTATGAAAAACGTCAGTTAACATTCGACCTAACAATAGACTGTATTTGCTGCGTGTGATACAGTCATTGTATCGACCATAAAATTTGCGAAATGTTGACTTTAAATGGTATAATCTTCATATGGTACCAACTGTGCTTTTTGTGTCCAGACACTTCATACTAAATGAAAGCTACAGCAGAACAAACGCTAGCCATCACTGGTTTCTATTATCATTCAATCACTTAATACTGAACTTCTGCTACTACACAACCAATCCTAATCAGCATTGGTCCTACAATCATCCAGTAACCACGACCTAAACTTATACTACTGTAGAGTAAACCCTAGCCAAAATGGCTTCTATATCAACCAGTCTCTGAAATCCTTTTCACAAAAAATCTTACGACTAAGACAAAAATTTTCTTTTTCTCCAAAAGGTATCTCAGCTGTTGTAGGTCACAAAGAATCTTATTATTCTAATAAACTGGATTATATTTTAAATAATATCTGGGAAAATAGTAAATATCTTTATTATACAAAATATTATGTAGTGGTCAAATTTTTATCTTAGTCGTAAGATTCTTTGTGAAAAAGGCCACAGACTCTTCATCCTGAATTATTGCCACAGCAGAGCCTACCCTGACCAGCATTGGGTTCTACGACCATTCAGTCACTTCGTACTCAATCATTGCTACTGCAGAACATTGGGTTCTACGACCATTCAGTGACTTTGTAATCAATCATAGCTACTGCAGAACATTGGGTTCTACGACCATTCAGTCACTTCGTACTCAATCATAGCTACTGCAGAACACTAGGTTCTACGACCATTCAGTAACTTTGTACTCAATCATAGCTACTGCAGAACATTGGGTTCTACGACCATTCAGTCACTTCATACTCAATCATAGCTACTGCAGAACATTGGGTTGTACGACAATTCAGTCACTTTGAAATCAATCATAGTTACTGCAGAACATTGCGTTCTACGATCATTCAGTCACTTCGTACTCAATCATAGCTACTGCAGAACATTGGGTTCTACGACCATTCAGTCACTTCATACTCAATCATAGCTACTGCAGAACACTAGGTTCTATAATCATTCAGTAACTTCATACTCAATCACAGCTACTGCAGAACATTGGGTTCTACGGCTATTCAGTCACTTTCGTACTCAATCATAGCTACTGCAGAACATTGGGTTCTACAATCATTCAATCACTTCAAACTCAATCATAGACACTGCAGTACATTGGGTTCTACGACCATTCAGTCACTTCATACTCAATAATAGCTACTGCAGATCACTGGGTTCTACGACCATTCAGTCACTTCGTACTCAATCATAGCTACTGCAGAACATTGGGTTCTACGACCATTCGTGACATTTGTGATAACTATGGAGATGTAGAAAATATAATACACCTTTTATTTAACTGTAATGACACAAATTCAATATGGCTTAAAATAAGTTCAATTGTAGGTTTCAAGATAAATTGGAAGCATATTGTAATAGGTTTTTATGAAAATACAGATTTTACTAATGGTATGAATATATCAATATCCTTCATTGCTTTAAAAAAAAATAAATATAAGATATAAGATGAAGTGTAAGTAACTATTGTAAATTGATAATACGTCATCGATATATCGAAATGTCGAGTTGAAGGCCACAGAAAGCGTTTTCTTCCTCTCATGTAGAAGTTTTTGATTAAATTCTGCTTCATATGAATACAATGTGTGATTATCTAACAACAATTTTTTCCATCCAAAATATCAATTTTTATTCTATATCATAGCGAAATACTCCCTAAATATGTTATTTTTTTATAAATGCCATAGAGTTAGGAAATAAAGTTCAAATTTTCATGAATGTTGCAGGATAACCTGCTCGGTCTTGAAATGTTGTTTGAAATATAAAAGCCGAGGCGTTAGCAAAACATTTTTAAAAATAATGAAATTTAGAGTAGAGGGTCATTACTCCTTCAGGCAGGTTCCCATTCGGCATATTTTGCTTAAAGATTTTTTTCATTGAATCGTTTGAAAAATATAGGTAATCAAAGATTACGAAGCTCACCTCGACGAATGTTATCTTTAAAGGGTTTTCTATCACGTATCTAAATTCCTTAAAAATGAAACACTATTATATTCTTGAAACATATAACTATCGTTTAATTATGAAATAATGTTGAAAACAGCCGTAATTAGACGATAAAACGCCAATAATATAGGGTCCTCGTAGTAAGAATCTCCACTAATTAGATAGGGGTCACGTGGTACTGAAACGTCATAGGTGTCAATGGTCAATAGAACTCGTAAGGCTTATCGTAAGAAAAAATATATTGAATAGATTTTTACGTTAAATAAATAGAAAACACAATATGGCCGGTTGAAATTTTGACATCGACTATATTCCTTTGGTTATGGACGGTCAATCTTTTATGTGTGAACGTCTAGCAGAGAGAAATAACCAGAAAATATGCCGACAATAGGAGAGGACACCGAAGAAGAAACCGTTGACAACTCGGGACTTCGACTAAATAGAATGAGTTACTTAAGTTTAACTTTGTAAACATTTATAAATATGGGAATTTTAAATTTTCCTTCATTATTTTTTTAATTAATTATATATAAATAAATGCTTGGGACAATTATGTAATTTCTATGAAAAATTGTATACATCACAAAACCCCAAAATTGAAGACATAAGTAATTATCTAAAAAGAACTGAATTAAAAACAAAACTTAACACAGAACAACAAAAAATATGCGAGGCATTACCTACCCTCAGAGAGTGTGAAGAGGCAATTAAAAGCATGGATAACAATAAATCACCAGGTCTAGATGGCATACCTATTGAATTCTACAAATTATTTTGGAATGATATAAAAAATTACTTTTATGATTCACTGTTAAAATCTTTTGAATATGGTGAACTACCATCATCTCAAAAATTAGCTGTTATTAGTCTGATACACAAAAAAGGTGATAAAAGTAATTTAAAAAATTACAGACCCATAAGCCTAACAAACTGTGATTATAAAATACTTGCATTTGTTTTGGCTAGAAGATTACAGAGTGTTATTTCAAAATTGATAAATAAAGACCAGTCAGCATATATTAAAGGCCGATATATAGGGAATAATGCTCGTCTAATTCAAGATATATTTGACTATTGTGAAAATCAAAATGAGAATGGATTACTATTATTTTTAGATTTTGAAAAAGCTTTTGATACTGTTGAATGGGAATTTATGATACAAACATTAGAAGAATTCAATTTTGGTCCAAATTTTATTAAATGGATTTCAATTCTATACAGTAATCCTACTTTTAGAGTAAAGAATAATGGTTTTATTTCAAAAACTTGTAGAATGACAAGAGGCATTAGACAAGGATGCCCCATCTCTGCATTGTTATTTATAATAGTTACTGAAATCTTATCAATCAGAATAAATAAATCAGAACAGGTAAAAGGGTTTCAAGTAAATAATCAATGTGAAATTAAGATGTTACAACATGCTGATGATTCAACGAACCCTCTAAAAGACTTAGTGTCTGTAAAACATGTGATAGATATTATACATAGTTTCTCTATCTTTGCCGCTCCTAAACTTAACTTACATAAATCTGAATGTATACTCCTAGGACCTTTAAAAGACTCATGTAAAAATGTATATGGAATAAGAGCAACAAATGACCCAGTTAAAACACTTGGAATCTATATAGGACACAACAAATGCCTTTGTGAAGAAAAAAATTGGAATGAAAAAATAAATAAAATTGTTGATATCTTTAAAGCATGGGAAAAAAGAAAGTTGACTATTTTTGGTAAGAAAGAAATTGTAAATAATCTTATCATATCAAAATTCCAGTATATAGCTAGTATTCTTCCTAACCCTCCCGAGGAATATTTCAAACAAATCAATAGAACGATTTATAATTTTATTTGGAATGCTAAAGATAGGATAAAAAGGAATACCCTTATAGGAAAAGAGGAGAATGGTGGTATTAATATCTTTGATGTTGAAACAAAGTTCCTCTCTGCAAAAGCCTCTTGGATTCCAAGAATTCTTAAATCCAACAATAGTTTAGTGTCTTTTATACAAAACATTCTTAGTAAAGAAAAATTGACTCTTGACTACTTACTCAAAACAAATTTGCAAGATATTAAAGATTATCAAGAATTAAATTTCCTTCCTTGTTTCTACAAAGAAGCACTGTGTGCATTCAATAAATGCAAAAAACAAAAAGATATGAAAAAAATATCCACAGATGAGTTCCTGTCATTACCTATTTGGAAAAACACATTATTCATGTATAAAAACAAGCCAATATTTCTATCAAACTGGATAAAATCAGGTGTGTTATACACAAAAGATCTTTTTGATAAAAATGGAAGATTACAAGATATTTCATACTTTTTAGAAAAAATCTTAGATAAAAGAAATATATTCTGTGAATATTTCATAATGAAATCAGTGTTTAACAAATACTCTAAGATTTTTGAATGTAGAAAAGCTCAGCATGTCAACATTAAAAATTATCATTTTGCTTTATTTTATGGAGATATTTATTGTAATTTTGAGAATCAGAAATCCTCCTTTTTCTACAACATACTGAGAGCAAAGAAATTTCACCAACCTGTAACTGTAAAATACTGGACTGATCTATTTGATATTCCTAGATCAATATGGCCAAAAAATTTTCATATGAAAATTACCAAAATGTTTGATAGACAAATTGCTGATTTTAATTATAAACTGTTACATAAACTGTTGAATAATAATCTGAATGTTAGTAAATGGAATACTGATGTGCATAGATTCTGTCACAAGTGTGGTTTTTTTTTTTAAGAAACTCAGCTATCTGAAATGTTGAACATACTCATTTCTTATATAGCTCTGAAAATATTTAAATATAAAATGAAATGTCGTGTAAATTGTGAACCACGTATTACTGAAAATTTGATAAAATTTGTGAAGAGCAATTTATTGATGTACTATAATATTATAAAAATGTCATATAAAAATTTCAAACTAGCTGAAATGTGTATAAATGTTGAAAGACATATATAATTCATAGTTAATAGAGCATTTTTCCTTCATGTTATAATTACGTAACAACTTATGAAATCCAAAGCTTCTTGGGTAGCCTGACCAAAGAAGCATGTTAACAAGTGGGGGTCAATATGGACTTTGGAAGGTGAAATGGGACCTCTATGATAACACGGATTTCATAAGCAGTAAATTTTTATACACATAACCTGTAGAATTTAATTTTACCTCTAGTCTTTTTGCATTATTTGACTGTTTAAAAAAAAAGTCGAAGATATTACTCAATGTTTATATTCAAAGTTACAACCGGATATCATTTGTACTGTATAAATTTTGACATTACAAAATGGAAGAAAAAAAAAATACGGAATACTTTTATATCATTTTTGTTTAGAATTTTTTTTTTTCATTGTCATTATACTATTATTATTAATAATATCAATGTATATATAGATCTATGCTATCCAATCCAGAAAGCTGTAGGCACATATGGTGCGGATTATAAGGGGGTCTCTGAGGAGACTTTACCCCAAAATGTCTTTGTAAAATCTGAATAAAAAAAAAATATAAATAAATGCTGTACATCTTCTATCTGTTCCAGCAGTGAATATAATGTACTAGAAATTATACTTCTTCAATGGCGCCGTACGCCATTACGAAGTTCACAACATTCCTACTAGATTCTGTGCGACTTTTATAAAATGCGTGTTTGTCATTTTTTTAATTTTTTTAAAGGTATCTTTCCTTAAAATATTTTATAGGACAGAAAAAATTCGTGATCGATCGGGCATAAACGATTGTTCTGAATGGAGATAAACGCCATCGCATTTGCAGAAAAAGGCCCCTATTTCATCTCTCAACCAAGTCCAGGATATGTGGAAAAAATATCTTCCTAAAACCTTTCTTGTGCACATTTGTGCATCCTAAAGCCATGAATTATACCTTACTAGCTGTCAATTATCCAATTTTCTCTTAATTATTTTCTAACAGGCTTAATAGACGCAACAAATGAGCCTTTTTGTATACACAATAAGTACTTCGTTTGACCAGGATTGACACTTATGACGTCAGAGCAATGGCGCGTAACATCGGCGATCAGAATATGCATATTGAGAAATTCAAACTTTGAATCGCTGAAACATCAAAAATATTTATTTTCTGTCAAAAATTTTTAAATATATGATTTTAATAGCATGTAAACTTTGTCATATCAAAAAATTTTGAGACGTGATAAAAACCCTTTAAGTAAGGCAAATTTCACAGCATTTTCTTTTTTTTTTAGTTAGTGTACATCCCAAGATCAATATCTATGCAAGTTTGGTTTAAGTACGACTTATAGTTACTTGGAAATAGACCTGTCCAAAAAATGTTTATTCTGTTTACTAATCAAGAAAATTTTGGTCAGTTCCAACATCCGAAGTAAGTCCGGAAGTTTTCATCCTTAGATACACCATCTATGCAAGTTTAATCATAACAGGCCATAATGTTATACAGCTACTCCAAAAAATTATCTTGGTCACTCATCTGGAAAATGTAGGTCAGATTTAGAATCCAAAGCAAGTCTTGAAGTGATCATCCCTAGCTACATCATCCATGCTAATTTGGTTAAAATATGGCTAAAATTCACTCATGTGGAAAATCTAGGTCGAATCCAGCATCCGAAGCAGGTTGGTTAGGGTACATCCCAAGATGCATTATCCATGCACGTTTGTTCAAGGTAGGGCTTATATTTACTTGGGAATGGACTTGCTCCAAAAACTTTAACCTGGTCACTCATCTGGAAAACCTAGGTCAGACCCAGCATCCTAAGCAAGTGTGATAGTGTCCATCCCTAGATGCATCTTCCATGCAAGTTTGGTCAAGGTAGGTCTTATACTTACTTGGGAATGGACCTGCTCCAAAAACTTTAACCTGGTCACTCATCTGGAAAATCTAGGTCATATCCAGCATCTGAAGCAAGTGTGGTAGAGTCCATCCCTAGATGCATCATCCATGCAAGTTTGGTCCAGGAAAGGCTAATAGTTATTTGGGTATGGACCTGCTCCAAAAACTTTAACTTGGTCACTCAACTGGAAAATCTAGGTCAGATCCAGCATCCGAAGCAAGTATGGTAGAGTCCATCCCTAGATGCATCATCCATGCAAGTTTGGTCCAGGAAGGCCTAATAGTTACTTGGGTATGGACCTGCTCCAAAAACTTTAACCTGGACGCCGACGCTAACGCCGACACCGACACCGACGCCGACGGTATAGCATAAGCTCATCTCGACTTCGTCGAGGTGAGCTAAAAATGCAGGAACGAATTCCATGTATTCTCATTAATGTAACTGTATTTTGTTGACAGGTGCTTGTCTGAGAGCTTGTTGGTATGAGTATAGAGCAGCCTGGAGGTTCCCTGTCACATGTTGACAGATCCCCAGAATCTGCCACGATATGTCTCTGTGTTCGGAAAGTACAAGCTGTCCCTGATCATAGTGAACTAGGGTCTGTAGATGATCTAGAGCTGTTTGTGCTCTAATTGTGTCTACAAGTCTATAGCACAAGACCTCTAGCATGTATAACAGGATATAGGGTGGGATATATAAGACACACTTATAGTTCTCTAGACTAAACTGTTGTTCTGGTATCAATTCACTGATGTAATATATGTCATTGTCAGGTTTGATAGTCTCAGCTACAGCCTGTCTCATCTTTGTAGACCAGGACTGTCCCCCTACAGCCTCAGTATACATCTCTGTATCTACTTTATTTTTAAAAAACACATATGGCTGTGCTAACTTGACCTTGATTATCTCTATAATAGATAAAGCTTTCATGTATCTAAGTGTTTTGTAATAATACATGGCTACGTATATCATGTCAGTAATAAAACCAAACTTGGCTGCTAATTTCAGCATGTGTAAGGACATTTTGTCAGCTCGATACCTCAGTTTGTTTTTATGTTTGTAAGTTTCCTCGTATGCTAAAAAAAACAAATCTTTGAAGAACAGAAGCTGTAAGTCTCTGTAGCATAAGGACATCATACTGTGTCATCAGAAATGAACCTGTCATCTGTTCTATGGTGTGTAAAGTACTCATACAGTTTTGCAGGTTTGATAAGGATATTGAATCACAGACGTTTATTTCGTGAAAGAGGAGTACATCGAACTCAGCCTCAGAAATCAAGATTATGTTCATCTGTATAGATGGAGAGTCTGGGGTTATGAAGGACATGTATAATATAAGACCTAATGGAAGGACTGTGTAGCAGGAATGCTAAACCCTTCTCATACAACCCATACAGTCTAATAAATAATTGATGCTGTTTGTCGCCATGAATTTTACTCAGAAACATGTTGTTATCTGGAATGAAAAAGTTAGGACAGATCCCCTCATACACCCATTTGAAAATGAGTTTAAAACAGACCCAGAAACACCCCAGGAGATTTTGTGGACACCAGTGAGGTATTGTATTTTGCTGAATCACCCAGAAAACTGCTGTTTTCATGTGATAAGAACACAGTAATTTATCATCATCACCTAGTCCTTTGTTAATTATTTCCGTTAAAAACAATTTAAGCAAACCATAAGTTAAGAACTGACAGTGGTTCATTGCACTTACAAGTTTTTGCTCTGCTTGAGAGAAAGAAATTCGCCATTCAAGGTCTTCATGACTTCCTAGTTTATGTCCAATTGCTACAAAGTGACATCCATTTTTTACTATATCATCAACAATATGAGGCTGGGGCCATGAGTGACATCTGTCTATCCATGAGGAGGCAGATGGAGGCCAAAAGTCACAAACAAAACAGTGGGCATGGTCATATCTTATTGGTCCAAGAGTTCCGCTAGCGCAGGGTCCATTTGGAGTGGAGCCTTGTATTACTTTAGAGAGCATAATCTCTTTGTATTGAGAGCTAGATAGACAATTCATTATAACACAAGCTCTCGGAATGTCCACGTTTGGTGTCAGTAAAAATAACAAAGTGTATCCTGGTGGACTATCAGAACAGTCACAGAGGATCAGTGTTTGTCTGTGTGTGTTGTAATACTGAGACTGAGATAATTCCCAGATCACACGGTGATTATTCTGCCAGAACATAACGTCTACATCTGATCCTTCAAGTCTGAATCCTTCTCTACGACTTCCATTTTTCATCACTCTCCTATCACATTTTGGACCTTGATTTTGAATCATTTCACTGATACCCACTACATCTCTCCTCATGGCCACCTGTTGTGAGGTCCCCAATGCACTACACAGTCCCACGAACACAGACTTTGATATGTGTTGTATGGCACGACTTATCTCACTAGTAATGATAAAGAGAAATTTAATATATCTCACAGATTGTCACTTTTATTGATCATTTATCATAATTGAAAAGTTTATTTATATTGTACCAGAAATATTTCCCATGAATTCACTCTTTATTTAAAGATCTTCTCACATCTATCATTTGCTCTAAACTTATCATTAATTTTTATACATATAGGATTTGAAGAAGTAAAATAATAAGGTTGATTGTATAATATGTAAACAATGTCAAAATAGTCAAAAAAAAATTATTCAAAACCAGTTGGATTTTAAGAGTAATATTAATGTTTATAAAACTTAAGATTTTAAAGGGTTTTTATCACGTCTCAAAATTTTTGGATATGACAAAGTTTACATGCTATTAAAATCATATATTTAAAAATCTTTGCTAGAAATTTAATATTTTTGATGTTTCAGCGATTCAAAGTTTGAATTTCTCAATATGCATATTTTGATCGCCGATGTTACGCGCCATTGCTCTGACGTCATAGGTGTCAATCCTGGTCAAGCGAAGTACTTATTGTGTATACAAAAGGACTTATTTGTTGTGTCTGTTAAACCTGTTAGAAAATAATTAAGAGATAATTGGATAATTGACAGTTAGTAAAGTTTCATTTATGGCTTCAGGATGCACAAATGTGCACAAGAAAGGTTTTACGAAGAAATTTTTTTCCACATTTCCTGGACATCGAGAGATGGAAGGGGGGCCTTTTTCTACAAATGCGATGGCGTTTATCTCCATTCAGAACAATCGTTTATCGATCACGATTTTTTTCTGTCCTATATAATATTTAAAGGAAAGATACCTTTAAAAAATAATACATGAAAACACGCATTTTTTAAAAGTCGCAAAGAATCTAGTAGGAATGCTGTGAACTTCGTAATGGCGTACGGCGCCATTAAGGAAGTGTCATTTCTAGTACATGATATTCACTGCTTGAACAAATAGAAGATATACCGGATTTATTTATAATTAATTAAAATAATAAAGAAGGAGAATTTAAAATTCCATATTTATAAATGTTTACGAAGTTAAACTTTAGTAATTCGTTCTATTTAGTCCCGAGTTGTCAACGGCTTCGTTCTCGGTGACATCTCCAATTGTCGGCATATTTTCTGGTTATTTCTCTCTGCTAGACGTTCATACATAAAGGATTGACCGTCCATAACCAAAGGAATACAGTCGATGTCAAAATATCAACCGGCCATATTGTGTATTCTATATTTTTAGCGTAAAAATCTATTCAATATATTTTTTCTTACGATAAGCTTTACGAGTTCTATTGACCATTGACACCTATGACGTTTCAGTACCACGTGACCCCTAACTAATTAGTGGAGATTTTTACTTCGAGGACCCTATATAACGGGTGTTTTATCGTCTAATCACGGCCGTTTTCAACGTTATTTCATAATTAAACGATGATTATATGTTTCAAGAATATAATAGTGTTTCATTTTTAAGAAATTTAGATACGTGATAAAAACCCTTTAAGAGAAATTTTAACGTTTATAAAACTTACATTTGTGATGAGCTTCTGATGGAGTCCATTTTCACGCGTACTTTAGATCTGAAAATTTTCAGGCGCTTTAATTAGTATTGGAAAACCACAATGCAACCTTTATTTGTCATTGTAAAAAAGTAATTTGTTTCCACTTGGCAAGAATCCCTTCAGTTCACTCGACCGACTACAAATAACAGGGTCTCGTGATAACATCAGCGCCATGTCACAGTCTAGACAGTCAAAGTTTATCAAGAGTTCCAGTTCCTTGCACATTTACGCACATGGTAAACTTTATTATTTGATAATCAACAATAAATGACTGCATGCCTTTTGGTTAGATTTTTTCGACCAGTATCATTATCCTGCAGATCCACGATTAGTAATTAAATAACAAGTTGCTGTCCTTTAAAAAAGGACTGCAATACGTGGACCATATGCACCTGTTTCTTAACGAAAATCAAAGAAAATTTCTAGATTTAGTGATTTTACAAAGGTGTAATTAAATTCAATTTTTTTTTTTTACATGTAACTTGTAATTTTCATCGTTATTTAAAAGTTGATCTAAGTATCTATCACAATTGTAATGTAGCCTTTAAAATTAACAACAGAATTAAAAGAGGCTTAAGCGTGCAGGTATTGTAATCTCCATTGACAGATCCAGGGAGGGGGGGGGGGTTTCGGATGTTGGAACCCCCTTTATTTTTGCAGAGAGAGGAAGAGAGAGAGAAAAAAAATTTTCTGTAATATAGATATTTTTAAGTCTAGTATTTTCAATAAAATAAGTACTTCAATCTCTGCCCTTTCTGCTCGCTAGATAGAGTTTTGCTTATTGCTTTCCACGTGGGTTTATTCCCCGAACATCTACTAGCTAAAACAACTATTTAATTATCACACTCAATTAAGAGGCCCTCTAAGGGGTCCAGGTAGAGTTTACCTGTGTTATCTTGATTTAACAAAGTAGTCAAAATCAAATAATTTGATATTTACTGATAAAACTGTGTACTAAAGCACATATTTATTAATTAAATACTTGCTATAATTGAAGGCACTAAACAAATATTTTTTTCATACACATGTAATAAATATTTTATTATGAATTATTTTCAAGAATAACTTTTTTTAACCTAACATTTGGCACTTGAAGCATCACTTACACCACATTTTAACATTTTTAGCTTTGTTTAATCTATATTAAACATGGAGAACTTTTTCACATCGCATTTGCACTGAGGTCCATAGAACGAAAGGGGGGGGGGCATTTTTCTGAGCAAAGACTTTTCCTGTAGTATAGGCTATTTCTCTAGATCTAATATGTAAATTTTCATTTAGATGTTGCCCCCTCTTACACCCTGTTGCTGTAAGGTCGAGCGCTGGCGAATATTCCAGCACTTGTAAAAAAAATCTACAAACAGTTAGAGAAAGTCCACCTCTCCCCACATTCGAACACACAAAATAGGATTTTCAAGGTGTTTTTTTTTTTAAATTATTTAAATTTTACTTGTCAGACTTCTGTGGGAGGTTGCCCCTTTCCCCACTGTTTAAACCATAGCTACCTCTTTGTTTGGGAGCAATATCTAAAGTTAGCACCGTTTTATTTACATCAAATTCAGACACGTTGCATCGTTTTTGAAAGAGGTGGGGGCAAAAAATTTTTGACTTACCTTTAAAAATATTGTCCAAAACCCAATTTCATCGGGGAGGGGGGGGTTAAAGTCAAAATGATTTTTTTTTTTCAAATAATCGTATCTTACGCTTCTTGATAGATTTTTACCAAGATAAATTACATGTATATTGTGATTGAGTTTTATGATACAAACTAACAAAGATTTTGAAATTATTTATTGCTATAATATTTAATTAATGCTTTGAAACGGTGATTAAAACTAAATAAAATCAAAAGTATCTAAAGCAAAATTTGTTTAACTCATTTAATAAGATATATTGAAAAGAAAATGACATATGATCGATAGATTTTTCCTGTTTAAGAAAGAATGCTACTTACATGTTCACGGAAATTTTATTTAACCGATCTTTAAGACATCTCCTCTGAAATATGGCTTAAGTATGGAAAGATTGATATTAGTTTATATTAATTTTTATGAATTTGGGGGGCTTTTGTAGGAGAAAATGACAAGATTGTTTTAATTGCTAATAAGATCCTTTAGAGTTTAAAGTTTCCCTAAATAAATGGATAATATAAATATTTAATAGAAAATGTCAAGAAAAAACAGATGCTTTATTTTTTTAGTTTTTGCTAAAAAATTATTTATGAAAATAAAACATTTTTTGCATTTTTTAAACTAATGCATAAAATCTTCAAGATTTTTACATTTCCCCTGAAAAAAATAATAATGTTAAAACAACAAATATCTTTCACCAATCTTTCCATGCTGAAACCATGTTTCAGAAGAGATGCCTTAAAGATCCAAACATTATTGTTGCTGTAAAATTCCTCCTCCAATAAATACAGGTAAAGCTAGTTCATAAATGATTGTAGATTCTATCTGTACACCTTAGAGGGCACCCTAATTGAGTGTGATAATAAGATGTTGGTTTAGTCCAGTAGATGTTCGGGGAACACACCTAGGCAGCTACGCGCCTGTCCTGACATCTAAAATCGAATTTCAATGACCACCCGAATTTTTTTAAAAACCTTGCGTTCCAGACATTTTTTCTGCGTCCGGAACGCAGGTTCTTGCGTTAATGAGAACCCTGTCAGACATACGTACCACTTGTCATAATTGCATGTACATGTATAAAATGTCTGAATAAATATTGAAAAATATTTTGCGATTGTAATTTTTGCGAATTTGTCCTATCCGCAAAATTCCGCAAAAATTGGACAACGGCAGGAAATACCCGTTATACGGTAATTACCAATGCTTTTTGTCGCCCGCTTGGCGCAGTGGTTAGAGCGTCTGCTCTAGAGTCGCGGAGTAAGGAGTTGATCCTTACGTCGCGGGTTCGAATCCCACTGTGGAACGTGGAGACCGGTCCTTCGGATGAGACCGTATAAACCGAGGTCCCGTGTCGCAGTAGGTGCTGGCACGAAAAAGATCCCTCACTGCTCAATGACCGTAAGTGCCGAGTATAGGACAAAATTTGCAGCTCTCCACTAGCAATTGGTGGCGTCTCCATATGAGTGAAAAATTCTCGAGAGGGACGTTAAACAACATACAAACAAACAAAAAAACCAATGCTTTTTAATTATCTTTACTAAAAATAAGTTGGAAAAAAATGTTTGATACTATTTGATGTTCAAAACACTTTGTCTATCAACAAATTACAGAAATTTTACAGTCAATTCAGGGAACAGTTTTCATCATTTCACATATATTTTTGAATAAAATTCATTTATATTACACTTTGCAAATAATCATGTTTTAAGGTCTTTAAAATATGAAAAACCTGCCGTAAACGATGAGAAATATCAAAACGACAATATTGATTTACAAAGTAAGAATGGGTTATTGTGTGTCATAATTTTTAAAACAATGTTAAATAAAATACATATCACACGTCAGGAAAGCAACACAATAATGTAAAATAGGGTCACTTCATAATCTAGTATTTTTTGTAAGAGAACTCATAGATAAAAATTCTTTTTTTTTTTTGGCTTAGATTTAAAGAATTGACTTTAACGGACAAAAAAGTGAATTTGGGGAATTTTATTGCTTCATATTTTTTTTTATATTAAAACTTTTCAAACCAGAATTGAAAAAAAATAATGTAAAATAACAATCAAAAAGCCAATTTTTTGTCACATATACAAGAGAAAATACTCAATCAAGGTCTAGATTTATACCCATTTTACAATTTTGAAGCATAAAAAAACTATAATTTCTTGTGATTATGTATTTTAGAAAGCCTTTTTAAGTGTAATGATATTTTCTTTTTTCAAAAGAAATTTTACTAATAGAAATTCTGAAATTTTTTAATCCAACTGTGTATTCTATTGCCACTTCAGGATTTTAAACTAGAATGCATGTGCAATATGTAGATATAAGTAAAAAATATGTTATAAGTAGTTGAATTTTTCAAAAAAATTCAGTTTGGTGGTCATTATTTATTAATTCACCCACAACGGCTGGATTTGACATCTGTACTAGGTTTTTAGGTGGCAGGGTGATAGTTTCATACTAAAGACCCGTCAAATTTCTTTAAAAACTGAGATATCCCTTGTTTGATGTGATATTTTATGTAGAAAAATGATTAGAATAATTATGGGACACATTTGCAGTGTAGCAAAGTGCTTGCTGAAAAAAAAATGATGTGCAACATGTAGGTGTCACTATGACGCTTATCATGTACAGAGTTGTAAATGCGAAACTAAGACACGCGGTCAGTTGCAAGGAAATTCAGATGAAAAGCAGTAGGCCTTAGAAGAAGGTATGTATCTCAGAGGGAAGGTGAATGGTCCCATATCAATTGGTGAATTTTCATAAGGGCATGCATTGATTTACAGACTTTTGGGTGTTTTATCCTGCTCGCTCGGGCCTGGGGGTGGGTTGTATGGGTGCGACTGAGGCCCAAATCTTGGAAAAACAAGCCAAAATTTGGGGAGTCCCCAGGTGCTTTTTGGTACATGTGCACTCTAATAGGCAGAATACATGTAATTTGTTGACATAATTTGTGAGCCATGGGCATATTGTAACGGTGTCTTATTATAAATCTGGAGCATGGAAATATAAATAAGTCCGTTTCAGGGTTCTACTGACATCTCCATTTATTACATTCACAGATGAACACATAGAATAGTTGGAATAATGGAACAATGAAGGAATTTGGAATAATGCCCTGAAAAATCATAATAACAAATAATAAATACATAGCATAAAATATTCTGATATATCCGTATCAATATAGTAATTACAATCTGCGGTTAACAGATACACTGCATAAAGGGAGGTAACTCTGTACATGATTTACATACAATCAATGCCCCCTTTTAATATTACGCTTTGAAAAATATAAAAACATTAATATCATAAATATCATACCAATCTATGGGACTGAGCCTCTCCCATTCATTGTAGTCACAATATGGCTCACTGTACACGTATGTCCAGATCATAAAACTACAAATTATCATAGTTTACATAAGTAAACCTATCATCATAAAAACATCTAGTAGATATATATAAAATAAAAAATACTTTCAATAAAACAGTTACTCCTTAAATACTGACTCTCAAATCAGATTCTGACTGTGCTAGTGCTATGGAATTAACTTTGGCAAAATTACAGATTTTACAGTTAAATCAAATATTAGAAATCATATTAGAATTAGTATATAAATGTTATCTTACCTTAAGAGAGAAAAGTATTGTCTCTGTCAATGTCAGAAGGTCGTAATTATAAAACTTCGTAAATACAACCCTCTCTGGACAAATACTGGACAAAGAATGACCATAACAAACAACTTTTTGGAGGGAAAAATACTGAACCAATAAAACACAACCTTACAAAGTCCAAACCAATGAAAACAGTGAATACTTCAAACCAAAGACCAAAGACCAGAACCTTCATAACCCAAGGCAATAATAATTAAGTACAGGTACTGCCTGTTCTACTTGGGTGACCTTTAAAGATTTAATAATGCATTTATATTTACAATTTAAAAACATATGAAATACATTATAGATTTATTAAATAAATTAATAAATCTAATACTGTAACACACTTCCCCTCCTTTTTAAATGACTTCCACGTCATTCAAATGGAGACTTACCACTTATCTGGTACTCTGGCATAATCAGGAAAATCTGAAATTAAAACAAAATTTATACAATTAAAACATTATAACTTTTCAGTAATCATTTTTAAAAATGCTTTTGACATATCTCTGTCCATTTTTGTTAGCTGTGATGCCATATTCTGAAAGTATATCAATTTCTCTTTCCACTCAGGCTGTTGTGGTATCTGTTGACAACATACATAATTCTTCATCCATGCTGGCTTCTTTTTAACTCGTCCTGATCTCCTCGGTAACTCATCTGTCTCAATATCATCAGGACTGTCATCCTCATCAGCATGGATATCATCAACATGGTCATCATGAACATCATCTTCATGGCCATCATAAGCATCTTGGTTGTCATCTTCTTGCAGATTACTTCCATCATCATCAAGGTTGTCTTCATCAATATCATCCACCATTCCACTAGCATCTGGCTCATCAGATGCTACACTATCCGCTTCCCCTGGCTCATCAATGGTTTCAGCACTTACCTGGTCGTCACCAGTTACAATGTTCAAACCTACTGCCTCCTCAGACAATGCCTTAGACTTTACAGGGTACTCCACTGTAAGACACAGATCATCTTCATCATCATCAGATTCCATCTGATGGAGGATGGCAGGCTCCTGACCTCTCTTACACTCTTCTCTATTTTTCCTCTGTCTTGCCCTAGGAACTGGAATGGGTGTCTTGGCTGATCCAAATGGTAATAAAAGATTTCTGTGGAGAATTCTTAACTTACCTTGGTTATCTTCTCTTTTAACTTTGTAAACCGGTATTGATGAATTGGGCTGACTTATGATGATGTATGGCTTATCTTCCCACTTGTCTTGAATTTTATGCTTCCCGTCGAAACTTACAACTTTGACTAATACACGGTCTCCTTCTTTCAAAATGACTCCTCTAACCTTAGTGTCATAATGCCATTTTTGTTTTAGCTGGGAATTCTTAGTTGCTGTTTCAGCCTTCTGGTATGCATCTTGTAGATTCCTCTGTAGTTTTTCTAAGTAAGTTGATGTTGAACTTGATTGAGAATTCCTTTCTATTCCAAAGACTAAGTCAACCGGCAAATTTGGTTCTCGGCCGAACATCAAAAAATAAGGAGAAAAACCAGTTGTATCATGTGTTGTACAGTTGTATGCATAGACCAATGGGTTGATGTAATTTTTCCAGTTATGTTTCTGTTCAGGATCCAAAGTGCCTAACATGGAAATAAGTGTTCTGTTAAACCTTTCTGTGACACCGTTGCCCATTGGGTGGTATGGTGTTGTACGGGATTTGGCAATTCCAGTCAGTTGACATAAATCTTTGATGATATTACTACAGAAATTAGCTCCTTGGTCTGAGTGCAATTTTTGAGGTAATCCATAGTGCACTATAAAATGGTTGAAAATGGCATCTGCTGTGGTACGGGCAGTCTGGTTCTTTGTTGGTACTGCTACAGCATACTTGGTAAAGTGGTCTGTAATCACCAAGATATTTTGGATATTACCTTTCGATGGTTCCAAGGTTAAATAATCCATACAAACCAATTCTAAGGGTTGAGTTGTTTTGATGTTAACTAACTCTGCTCTCTGGTTGTTAGGAGTCTTAAACTTGATACACCTGTCACACTGTTCTATCCAATTGCTGACATCAATATACATCTTGGGCCAATAAAATCTCTCTCTTATTAAAGCTATGGTCTTTTCTCTTCCGGGATGACCCATGTCATTGTGCAGATATTGTAGTATAAGATGACTGAATGAATTGGGAATGATGAACTGATGATGAATAATCCCATCAATTTTGGTTTCTCTCACAAGCAAATCATCTTTCAACTTTAACCTCTTGAAATTTCGATGAAGAATAGCCTCTGTTTCATTCTTTGCTGTATTCTTGGGAGGTTTTCTTCCTGCTCTTATGTATTCAATCATCATTGAAATGGTGTCATCATTCCTCTGTATTTCTTTTATATCAATATGGCTACTGTCTTTGTCTTGTGATTGTTGTACTAACTGGCATACAGAATGAGGCAAGGAAACTGGAAGGGTCTCGATATATGGTTGTTGATGTTCTGAATTAATAATGGCACTAATAGCTTCTTTATCCATAGTTTCTGTTCTTTCAGGTAATCTTGATAAAATGTCTGCATCAGTATTGGATTTTCCAGGTTTGTACGTAATGCTGAAATTGTATGAAGATAAAGCAGCTATCCATCTATGGCCAGTTGCATCTAATTTGGCTGTTGTTAAAACATATGTCAAGGGGTTGTTGTCAGTGAAGACAGAGAAAGTTTGTCCTGTGAGGTAATCAGAAAACTTCTCTGTAATAGCCCATTTTAATGCTAGAAATTCCAATTTATGGGTTGGGTAATTTCTTTCTGATTTGCTAAGTCCCCTACTGGCATATGCTATGACCCTTTTAACTCCATCTTGTTCTTGATACAGAACCGCTCCTAAGCCACTTTGACATGCATCGGTATGTAATTCAAATGGACTGTTGAAATTGGGATAACCAAGTACAGGAGCTGATGTTAGCTTTTCCTTAAGTGCATTAAATGCTGATTCCTGGGATGGTCCCCATGTCCATGTTGGTGGAAGCGGTTTCTTTTTTCCTCTTGGTTTCTTTCCTGTAGCCATGATATCGATCAAAGGTCGAGCAATCTTGGAGAAATTCTGAATGAATTTTCTGTAATATCCAGCGAATCCTAAAAATTGTCGTACGTCTTCTGGATTTTTCAGAATAGGCCAGTTTTTGACTTTAATAACTTTGTCAGGGTCCGCCTGTACCCCATTTTCAGACACAATGTGTCCTATATACTTCACCCTTTTCATGAAGAAAGAACATTTCTTTGGGGATAACTTCAACCCAAACTTCCGGAACCTTTCAAAAACTTCTTTGAGGCGGTGAAGATGTTCCTCAATAGACCTAGAAAAAACAATGACATCATCTAAATATATAAAACAAATTTGCATATGGAGATCTCCTAAACATTGTTCCTGTAATCTTTGATAGGTAGCTGGAGCGTTAGCTAATCCGAAAGGCATTTTATTAAATTCAAAGAATCCCAATGGTCCGACTGTAAATGCTGTTCTTTGTTTATGTTCTTCAAGAATTTCTATTTGGTGATAGCCGGACTTCATATCTAAAACGGTGAAGTAGCGATTACCGGCAAGCGAGTCCAAAATTTCATCTATTCTCGGCAATGCATAATTATCTCTCACTGTTTTGGAATTCAATTGCCTATAATCCACACACATCCTCAAAGAGCCATCTGGTTTCTTCACTAAAACAACATTGGAAGAAAATGGAGAGTGAGATGGTCTAATTACTCCACTGGCTAGTAGCTCTTGTATGTGGTTTCGGACTTCTCCAATCATAGCTGGTGGTATGCGCCTGTATTTCTGTTTGAAAGGTGTAGTGTCTGACAACTCTATGTGATGATACACTTTGTCTGTAGTACCAATATCAGTTGAACTTGTTGAAAAGATGTCTTGGAATTCTGAAATAAGTCCTTTACATCTTTCTTTCTCCTGTTCTGACAGAGTCTCTGAAATGTGGACCTTCTCAAAGATGTTCTCTAATACTGTTGGTGATGTATTAGGATGAGAGGTTTCTGCAATGGTAACAGGCTGCATCTCACAAAGAAGTGCTCCTGGTGCTATCGACACTGTCCGAGTTGTCACATTACTTACTTCTACAGGTGTTAAATTGTCATCCTGACAGTTGTAGTAGTGCAAGGTAGGAGTTATATCTAAGTCTGATGGGATGCTAGATTTGAAAGTTGGCTGCAACATGGCTAGTACCTTCTGGTATGGAACTTTCTTGTCGAGGTATGCGTTGACAACAACTTTTCCATTAGGTGGAATCAGGATTCTTGATTTCTCTGCTGACTTCAAAACAGCAAGTCTATTTCTGTTCCTTTCTAGTTGTTTTTGTCGAAGAGCAATACATCTGAAAGCCAGATACCATGGTGCATGCATATCAGCATCCTGAAGAAATCTAGAACCATACTCTGTTCTGGTAATGTCCATCAGATGACTTAAGATATTTGTTCCAATCAAAACAGGTACATTAGCATTATACTTGCTATCAGGAACAACTAAAAAGATACATTCCTTCAGAACTTCCAATGAAGAGAGTCCATGAGTGGCTAAATCTGCAATGACATATCCCAAATAAGGCATCATCTGCCCATCAGCACATTCAATGTCAAGTTGTTCCTCTAATGGATAAAGTGCTGTTCCATCTCGCAGATGTGTCTCAAAAAATGTTTGCGATATTGTGGAGACAGTAGCTCCAGTGTCCAATAATGCAGAACATGGAACTCCATTAATAGCCACTTGAACCTCATTTGATGTTCCTACTAATTCTTCCGATAAGTTGTTGGGACTGTTTCTTCTTCTGCCAGACCCTTGTCCCCAGGATTTGGCCATCTGTAGTTTAAAGATTTCTGATGATCAATTCTGACTCTGCAACCAATAGCTATATGTCCTTCTTGACCACATCTGTAACATACGACTTTATCAGATCTCCGATCCTGTTGCTGATTAGTCTTCTTAAAAGTAGTAAATCTGGGCTCAGGCATCCTAGGAGTGTAGCCTCTACTAGGATACTGTCCTCTTCTTCCTCTTTGAAAAGGCTGTCTGTTTCTGTTGTTATACGAACTATAGTTGGGTGGTTTATAATAAGGCTGCTGCTGCATTGCCTTCAGCTGGTTTATCTGAGCTTGCAAAGCTTCATATTTGTCGTCATCAACTGCAGTTTTTTCTGAGGAGATCCCTGATTTTACTATGGCTGGCTTTACTTTTGTTAATTTGGTCTGCCCTGGATGTTCTGTCTCGATCTTTCTCACTTCTACTCTTAATTTGTCAAAATCCTTAATTGAGTGAAATAAGTATCCAGAAATATCTTTTAAGTCTTGTCGCAGACCTTTATAAAACATTGTACGTAACATTTCATTTGCCGCATAGTTCTGGACCTTCCCCAACTTCATGGCAGTGTTCAGAATTTCCTCTAACCTGCAGCTCCAAGCTGAACAGGTCTCATCTTCACGCTGTTTAGCACTGTAAAACTCGGCTAAAATGTCTTCTTTTTCCAGAACATTTCCATAAATGCTGTCTAACTTGGAAAGAATTTCTTCTACAGTGGCACCAACTCCTAATCTCATCACAACTTTGGCTGCCTCTCCTTTCACAGATCTCCTAATGGCTTGTAATAAGGATTCTTCTGAATGAGCTTCCCTTATAAGACAGGTAACTTCATACTTCCACAGGTCATAGGAAGTTTCACCTTTTCCATCACCTGAGAACATGGATATCCGTAAAGGAGATTTCAGATAAACATCTTTAGAAGATGATGATGCTGCAGCGACTGGTTCTTTGGATTTGGTCTCTGCAATAGAATGACTGGCTGCCCAAGTTACAAAACTTTCTGGATTGATCTTCATCTTCTGCAATGCCATCCAGAACTGTTTCATGTCTTCCTCTGACATTGTACTTTCTGCTGCCTCGGCTTTATGTCCTTTAGGTTCCATTTTAAATTCTGTCGTAATTGCTGGCTTCTCTTTGGGCCTAGCATCTAAAGGTTTCTCTGTTTTTGTTTCAGTTGTAGTCTCTGATTTGTCTGCTGTCTTAGCTTTTGCTTCGGACATGGTTGTATATACAGATCAATGGCAATAAAATATTATGTACAAATAAAATAATATACAATGCAATTTTCAGGAGGGTAGTTCTAACTGAACTATAAAGAACACAGGGCAATTTTAATGTAATGAATTTAAAGGAGGGAGTTCATAACTGAACTACTGAAAAGGGATTTTTTTATAAGCAATGTATTTAAACAGGAGGGTAGCTCAATGCGCGAGCTAATTGCAAAGGGTAAGGTTATATGTACTTAACAAAAGTGAAAGTAGAATTGCACTTCCGGTATGAAGTTGCACTTCCGGTACTGCAGTTAAAGTTTAAAGGCAAAATTCAAAGTACAATATTTCTTATGATACCCAATGTGTAACTACTACACTAATCTACATAATTACGAATGCTGTATGTCGATAATGATGATCTCTAAATAATGTTGTATAATCACTAAAAAAAATAATCTGCTGAAATATAAACAGTTGTAGAACGCTCTGTATCGAATATAAATGTCAAAATCAGCTGGTAACAAATTCAATGAACAAGAACTGAAAATAAACTGCGTTTACGATCCAAAAATCTCCTGAAAAAGAATAAGGGTATCAGACTATCTATACTGTACCTGGTATTCAAAGTTAATAAGAAATAAACAACAAACACTGAAGATATAAAACAAATAAATCAAATTTTAACTTTTTGTTTACAAAATCACGTTTCCTAAAGTCGTTTCCGGTTAAAACAGATTTAGCGGATATCGAGCTCGATCGAAATTACGCAATCGGCAAAGTAGGCAGTGCTATAGAAAATAAACCGAACCCGATGATAAATAAATCAATACTTTAAGGGAAGTTTGGAGAAGATGACAGACAAAACGCTATACCATTATTCTAAAAAAATATGAACTTAATGTAAAACAACTTTTCACTGTATCAACACCCACTGCACACTGGATCAGACGACAGACTCAAAATGAATAGGCTACACTTCAAAATACCATACTTGAGCACTAAATAAACTACTTGACCAACTGCAACAAATTAATTATCTGTCAAAGTGTCAAGATGTCTTTGTCAAAAGGGATAGATATTATTTACTACATTATTGTAAGTTCTGATTTAGTAAATCAAGGGTATCTGGGTACTTGGATGGTGCGCAATGTGCGATACCTCACTTACCCATACGTCTTCCTCTCCGGTACTTCAATTCTTCAAATAATATAACTTATATGTGGGTACCCAATAAAATAGCTAAACTATAGTAAACCTATATACACTTTGACAAATTGTTGATCAATACTATAACAGTACTGGCCAGCTATTAAAATAATATGATCTACCTCTAGTTAAACTAGAATATATACATGTATTGTTAGTTGCTTGAAAGCACTGTAAATTATCTGTTCAAAAACTCACCGATCAGCTGATACTCCAATGTCACATAGCAAAAATATACAACAATCACAAAAAATGATACTACTCACACAAGACATTAAGCTCACAGTTTGTCACAGTAATCACCGGCAATATATGTCCAAGTCAATGGGTTGGCCAATATAGTGGTAGAATTCACACGCACAGCTGTGTCTATTCAGGTGTAACAGATCACTGATGATCTAACTGGTCAACGGGAAAGTCGAACACTCTTAGGAATGTGTCATCTGAAATGATGTTCAATCAGGAGAGGTCCCTACATGGGCGCCATTTTGTAACGGTGTCTTATTATAAATCTGGAGCATGGAAATATAAATAAGTCCGTTTCAGGGTTCTACTGACATCTCCATTTATTACATTCACAGATGAACACATAGAATAGTTGGAATAATGGAACAATGAAGGAATTTGGAATAATGCCCTGAAAAATCATAATAACAAATAATAAATACATAGCATAAAATATTCTGATATATCCGTATCAATATAGTAATTACAATCTGCGGTTAACAGATACACTGCATAAAGGGAGGTAACTCTGTACATGATTTACATACAATCAATGCCCCCTTTTAATATTACGCTTTGAAAAATATAAAAACATTAATATCATAAATATCATACCAATCTATGGGACTGAGCCTCTCCCATTCATTGTAGTCACAATATGGCTCACTGTACACGTATGTCCAGATCATAAAACTACAAATTATCATAGTTTACATAAGTAAACCTATCATCATAAAAACATCTAGTAGATATATATAAAATAAAAAATACTTTCAATAAAACAGTTACTCCTTAAATACTGACTCTCAAATCAGATTCTGACTGTGCTAGTGCTATGGAATTAACTTTGGCAAAATTACAGATTTTACAGTTAAATCAAATATTAGAAATCATATTAGAATTAGTATATAAATGTTATCTTACCTTAAGAGAGAAAAGTATTGTCTCTGTCAATGTCAGAAGGTCGTAATTATAAAACTTCGTAAATACAACCCTCTCTGGACAAATACTGGACAAAGAATGACCATAACAAACAACTTTTTGGAGGGAAAAATACTGAACCAATAAAACACAACCTTACAAAGTCCAAACCAATGAAAACAGTGAATACTTCAAACCAAAGACCAAAGACCAGAACCTTCATAACCCAAGGCAATAATAATTAAGTACAGGTACTGCCTGTTCTACTTGGGTGACCTTTAAAGATTTAATAATGCATTTATATTTACAATTTAAAAACATATGAAATACATTATAGATTTATTAAATAAATTAATAAATCTAATACTGTAACAATATGAAGTGTAATTAATTAGCCCCTGGAAAACTGTCCCCATGTACATGTTTTTATGTATCGCATGTATATGTGTACCCCCTCGGCACATGTTTGGCATTAAAAAACTATCCTCTGCCACCTTTCGGAAGATTCTCTCATTGAAAAAATAGATGGTACACGTGTAGCACAGATCTGTAATACGCAGATTTTTTTTTTTGATGTTTCTCCCTCTCCCCCACATGGAAAAACGTTGCTACAGGCCTGTACTCAAGCTATATTTGGATTTAGCACTGTCTATCAAATTATTTTGCGAACCTTGATGCACAAAACTAATGCCGGTAAACATGGTAAAGACTCTCTTTTAAAACATAGTAGTTGAACAAAGTTTTTAATTCAACATGTTCAAGCTGTTAAGCTATCTATATAAGTTCTTCCTACTTATTTAAAATGCTTGTAGCATAGAATTTAGTTTTTATATAAGGATATTTATATTAAAGAGAAATTCAAAGAATACACAAATAAGATGTGCGGATTTTAAAGCGAGGTTTGCCAATGATTGGCATATTCTAATTCAAAGAGGGTGAATTGTTCTAAGGGCAAGTTGTCTTAGAGGCGAACTCTTTAGCATTCTCGCGCATGCGTAACCTGACGTAAGCCCATGGTATTCGGTTTAACCGCGCTTATATATTTTCTGCATAGACCTCAGGGTCCACGCAATCAAGAGAAAGTAAAAATATATGCGGTCATTAAAAATCATTTCAAGTACCACTAGGCTAGACGATAGGCCCATGGACCATAATGCTTACCTTAGTCAATTTGGTCCTACTATTCTGCATCAGATTTTTCCCCAACGTACATGTATTCCTATGCAAAATTTTGATCGACTTTTTTGGCTCACCCTATATACAGGGGCCAGGAATTGAACAAAAAAAGAATCTACACTACCAGAGAATGCTTCCACATTAATATGATTCACCATAGCTGTGCTGTTCTTGAGTTGAGGAGTATTAAAGATTTTCCCCAATGTAACCCCTATTGTGGCTCCACCGTACCCCCCGGGGACCATGATCTGAACAATTAACAATCTACGCTACCTCAGAAAGCTTCCACCTAAGTTTCAGCTTTTTTTGGTTCAGCAGTACTTGCTTGAGGAGAAGATTGTTAAAGATTTTTCCTATATATATTTCAATGTAAAACTTTGATTCCCTACTATGACCTTCCCTTTTCCCTGGGGACCATGATCTTAATAATTTACAATCTATGCTATCTAAGGAAGCTTTCACCTAAAGTTAATCTATTCTGGCCCAATGGTTCTTGAGAAGAAGATATTTAAAGATTTTTTTCCTATATATTTCAATGTAAAACTTTGATTCTCTATTGTGGCTCCACCCTATCTCCAGGGGTATTGATTTGAACAATTTATAATCAACATTCCCCAGGAAGCTTCCGCTTAAGTTTCAGCTTTTCTGGCTCAGTGGTTCTTAAGAAGATGATTCCCTATTGTGGCTCCACTCTATCCCCAGGGGTCATAATTTGAACAATTTAGAATCAACATACCCCAGGAAGCTTCCACTTAAGTTTCAGCTTTTCTGGCTCAGTGGTTCTTAAGAAGATGATTTTTTCAAGATTTTAATACCTATATTTTTCATTGTAAAACTTTGATCCCCTATTGTGAACACACTCTACCCCCGGAGGTCATGATTTGAAGAAATTAGAATCTACACCACCTCATAAGTTTCAGCTTTTCTGGCCCAGTTGTTCTTGAGATTTTTTAATGACCCCACCCTATTTTTGCCTTTTCTTGATTATTTTCCCATGGAAGGGGGCTTGGTCCTTCATTTCAACAATTAAGAATCTCCATTATCCAGGGACGCCTTATATCAACTGAAGTAAATATTGGCCCCGTAATTCTTGAGAAGAAGTTAAAAATGTGGAAAGTTTAGAGACGGATGGACAGACGGACGGCTAGACAGACTGCGGACAACGGGTGATCACAAAGGCGACTTGATCTTCCAGCTAAGATTAGTTTAAAAGATGAAAACTTTGTCACTTAGATGACAATTTTAAATCGTCTATTGAAAAGAAGGAGGAAAATCCATATTTGGATTCTTCGACACCAGAATACATGCTCGGAGCCTTCGACTCAGGTAAGCTAAATATGCATTATTGATTTTGGAAAAAAAATGTCTCTCTGTGAAGTCACAAGATATTAACCAAAAGGTTTTTCACTATGCTTTTAAAAACAGTTATTAATTGTACGAATTAGGTTCAATTTTAACTCGTTTTTAGACAGAGTAAACTTGCTGAGAATCAATTTTCACATATTTCCTTGATATAAACATTCTACTACACATTATATCACAAGGCGTGAGCCTTAGAGGACCTGCACTCGATATTTTCCAATCAAATTATTTACGCAAAATACTAGATATTTTCTTACAAAGTCATTGACATGAATTTATGAAACTTTCTGATTTCATATCTAACTTAAGACATGCAGTGGATGAAAATGTTTAATGCATTGAAGTCTACATATATCCTTCTGGCTTAAGAACATAATTTGAAATTTTACCATCAGACTTTGATTTGGGGGGCAGATATTAGTCTTTACTGAATATAGCCTTTTAGGAAAGCGTTGAAAAAAAAAAAACAATTTCGGTCAAATAACGATCACGACAGATAACACACATTAACAAAAAATTCAACTGGTATCAGAATAATTTTTTTTTAATTTTTTGACTAAATTTCTGAATTTCTGAAATGCAAACACCATACATGTTAACCTACTGTGAAGAAAAAGAGGGGAGATTCAGACCTTAAAAAAGATAGCATTGCGCGCGTTGTTTTACGCATGGATTCAAGCTCAGTAGTGTATTAGAACTATATGTAACAGAGACATTTTGTGCCTCTGCTGGGGATTGAACCCGGGGCCTCTGGCTTGCCAGTCCAGTGCTCTACCAATTGAGCTAAAGGGTTAACCCACTACCCCAAGCTAGTAGGATGCCATGTATCTTACACTACCACATTGTCCCCCTCCAGAGAATGAGATGTCCTCATCTCTTTTGGAGTGCCGACGCCTGTGGGGCGAAGTTCTGGGGGCAATCACTTTCACCCGCCAGAGAACACCCGGGTCCCAACGTGGGCGCCAAATGTAACAGAGACATTTTGTGCCTCTGCTGGGGATTGAACCCGGGGCCTCTGGCTTGCCAGTCCAGTGCTCTACCAATTGAGCTAAAGGGTTAACCCACTAGCCCAAGCTAGTAGGATGCCATGTATCTTACACTACCACATATATATTTGGAGCAAAGCAAACACAGACCCTAAAAAACATCAGAGGTGCGATAAGGTGCTGTGGAGGAGTAAGCATTTAAGCATTTACTGTCGACCGGTCACACCCTTATGTGCTCATTGTCATGATCGGGCAAGTGAAAAAATCAATTTGTAGATAATGGCTTAAAAATTGGTATGAAAAACGTCAGTTAACATTCGACCTAGCAATAGATTGTATTTGCTGCATGTGATACAGTCATTGTATCGAACATAAAATTTGCGAAATGTTGAATTTAAACGAGACTGGTATAATCTTCATATGGTACCAACTGTGCTTTTTGTGTCCAGAGACTTCATACTAAATCAAAGCTACAGCAGAACAAACGCTAGCCAACACTGGTTTCTATAATCATTCAATCACTGAATACTGAACTTCTGCTACTGCACAACCAATCCTAATCAGCATTGGTCCTACAATCATCCAGTAACCACAACCTGAACTTATACTACTGTAGAGTGAAGCCTAGCCAACATGGCTTCTATATCAACCAGTCTCTTCATCCTGAATTATTGCAACAGCAGAGCTTACTCTGATCAGCATTGTGTTCTACAATCATTCAGTCACTTCGTACTCAATCATAGCTACTGCAGAACATTGGGTTCTACGACCATTCAGTCAATTCATACTCAATCATAGCTACTGCAGAACATTGGGTTCTACGACCATTCAGTCACTTCGTACTCAATCATAGCTACTGCAGAACACTGGGTTCTACAATCATTCAATCACTTCATACTCAATCATAGCTACTGCAGAACACTGGGTTCTGCGACCATTCAGTCACTTCATACTCAATCATAGCTACTGCAGAACATTGGGTTCTATGACCATTCAGTAACTTCGTACTCAAACATTGGGTTCTACGACCATTCAGTCACTTCATACTCAATTATAGCTACTGCAGAACATTGGGTTCTACAACCATTCAGTTCATACTCAATCATATCTACTGTAGAACATTGGAGTCTATAATCATTCAGTAACTTCATATTCAATCTCAATCATAGCTACTGCAAAACATTGGGTTCTCCGATCATTCAGTCACCTCATACTCAATTAAAGCTACTGCAGAACACTGGGTTCTACGATCATTCTAGCTACTGCAGAACACTGGGTCCTATGACCATTCAGTAACTTTGAACTCAATCATAGGTACTGCAGAACACTGGGTTCTTCAACCATTCAGTCACTTCATACTCAATCATAGCTACTGCAGAACATTGGGGTCTATAATCATTCAGTCACTTCATACTCATTCAAAGCTACTGCAGAACATTGGATACTACGATCATTCAGTCACCTCATACTCAATCATAGCTACTGCAGAACATTGGGTACTACGATCATTCAGTCACCTCATACTCAATCATAGCTACTGCAGAACATTGGGTACTACGATCATTCAGTCACCTCATACTCAAACATTAGGTTCTACGACCATTCAGTCACTTCATTCCCAATCAAAGCTACTGCAGAACATTGGGTTCTACAATCATTCAGTCACTTTATACTCAATCATAGATACTGCAGAACATTGGGTTTAACGATCATTCAGTCACTTCATACTCAATCATAGCTACTGCAGAACTAGCTTTAGCCAACATGGCTTCTGTAATCATCCACTCTCTCCATACTGATCTGATGTTACTGCAAAGCCAACCCTAGTCAACAGTGGCTTTAATTACATGCAATCACTTTATCCTGAACTAATGCTAGTGAACTAACAAGCCAAAAACATTGTAAACGTCTTCCTTTCTTTTGTTTAACCAATCAATCATCTATGATTAAGAAGATAACAAGTATTTATTGTGTTTATTGATCGATATAGTTTTCAAGTTATTTTTAATATTTAAAATGATTTAATAAGTGATGTAATAAAAGTAGTGTACATAGGAATATGATGAGGATAATTATCACAGTCTGTTTCAGACTACGTTACTGTCACACACACTCAAGGTACAACCGAGTATGGAATGTTTTAAGATGAGAGAGTGTGTAACATCTTAAAGCTCAAGGCAATGTAACATCAAAGTTATTTTGTATGGTAGTACAAGATCTAACTTGGACAGAATATCTCAATTTCATCCTATGGTAAAACGCTTATGTTAGTTCAATCTGATTTTACAATATATTTTACAATATATTTTCAATCTTACAATAAATTTATTTCTACATTATGACTCAATGAAACATTACTACCCATGATCTTTTCCAATGGGTATTTTTACTTTGTGCAGATTTTTTTAAACACTCAAAATAATAATTCACTTAAACTTAATCTACATTCCATGAGAAAACCTTTATAAAACAATTATGGCTAAGTAAAATTGATGTTAGGTTCTCAGGTCAATTTTCTTAAAAACAGATGTGGGTGGAACTTTTTATCGGTGATAAATTGCATGTGGGAGGCATTTTTTTATTCCAGAATTTTCTATAAAAATAACGAAAATTCCATCATAGTTATACCGTAGTCATACTGCAGTAGATATATTTCACATCTCACAAAATTACCAAATATATGAATTTCTTTTCATGAAAAAGTGTCCTTGTCAAATGGCTGTCGATGACTACATCTATAAAAAGGCTACCAGAAATGAAAATCAGGTGCAAAAGAACGAGAAAATGAGGGCTGAACTTTATTCTCGGATAGGTCTCAGCATTGTCAACTTTTTATTTTACTGAAAATACAATAGAAATTGCAATGGGGCTACCTCAAAATGGATGCACATAGACCCGAGAATGGTAATTTCAATTTTATATAACCTTGATAACAAACCCCCATATATTCTTATTCATTGAATTCGAGTTATATTTTCGGGATAAAAGTGAGGCAATATATAATATCTCAACATAGAGCAAGTCATCTAAGAGACCCACTTTTTGTAGGAGTGAGAGAGCAAAAGTTTCAGGAATGGAATTCAGTGAAAAAAAAATGGAAAGGCACTGCCAGCAACGCCTCGACTGATGACAACATAAACACTAACTGAAACCTAGTGTCAAAATAAACATCTACTGAAATTTAATTATCATTTCCTAGATTTGAATTCAATGCTAAAACGAACAACTTCATTTAGGACATGAATACTGCATTCATAAGAATAAATATTCCCTCCATTTAAAACAATAACAAAGAAATTACAAGCAAAAATGTGATATTGCACATACAAGTCACACCCATGGTTCTTCTTAACCAAAAGGCAACATCTCACGCTAGTCACTGAAACATAAAATAATTCTACACTGGAACTACAAACTTCCAGTATTCCTAACACACACAAAAAACTTCTTGTTAGTTGTAGCACTTTTCATTTGATAAGACTGGATAAATACTCTGTAAAGCAGACTCCTAAATGCCAGTTCATTCTAATGCAGCTGCTATAGTTTAGATCACATAAATGGCTACAGTGATGAACACTTCTTACCAAAAAAATCACATCGCTCTAACAGTAAGAACCAAAAAGAGATGTCAAACAAATATCTACTTAAATATTACAAGTTAAAAATTGTACAGGAAATAGATATCACAGTATATTCTGACAGTTAAAAATTTTCACAGTAAGTAGACAAGATTAATTTCCCTTGCTTCCTCACTCCAAGGATAAATCACCCGTACATCTGCCTTCTTTGTTTGGAATTCTGGGACATTCCTGCTCCATTAGTGAGGTGCATTGTGGTCAATTGACTAGTTTGTGAATGAGGTAATTGTCACTGTCACCCCATTGGTAATTTGATAAAACTAGATCCCAAACATGGTCAAACTGGGGCCTCTGGATCCACCAAATATTTACCTTTGATAAAAATAAAATCATCAGAAAAAGAGTAGGACTTAATGATTTCATTTTAGAAGTTTAAACTTCTAAGTAAGTACATGTAAATTTTTTCCAGAAAATCTTCCGTAAACACAATAAATCTAGTTAATATACTTCTCAACCAGTTAATAAGCAATTTTTCTACTTCATGGAAAGAATAACTGTCCTAAACAGTATTCCATATTTAAATGTCTAAGGGTAAATTATGATCACTTACCTGCACCAAACCTCTTTTTCAGTAGGGATACCCTGTACCCTGGCCCTACCATCTCCATCTCCAGGCCAGATAGACATGCTCCCTCACACAAGAACTGGATGGCTGAGGGCGAGGGCCGGGAGGGGCCCGACTTCAACTCAAACTTGGCCCTGATGCTGCCTTGACTTCCTTCCTCACTAAGTTCTGATAAATCGTTAAGCCTCCATGTTGCCCGTTGGTTGTCTTCATTCCTAGAAAAATAAAGATACCTTAATACTTGAAATACATAAGGGCTATTCCATTTAAAATCTACCTGACCCCTGGTCATAAAAAATCTCTTCTATCTTTGGTATGCTTATGAATAAATTGATTTTATGGTAGGTTGTTAAAGTGGGATAATTTACATCTCTCCATTGCACTCCTTTCATGAATATCTTCTAACCATTCTTTTTAATAAACATGGTTATAAGTTAAACAGAGGCAAGTTTCATGCCTTTTATGGAAACTTACAAATTCTGAGCAAAGTCCAACAAGAAATAAAGAGAACGTGGAATCTCGAGCATGATTTATTTTTTTAGTTACTTCAAATCATATTTAAAGAAGCCTTGATGCTAAAGGGGGAGGGGGGGGGGTCATTCAATATTGGCTACGTATCCTGAGACAGAAGAAAGAACTTAATCACCAATCATCAGGATGGGGGGTGAGGATACCCTGAGATAAATGAGATAACCTACTCATCAGTCACCAGGGGGTATACTATGAGACAGAAGAGAAAACCTACTTAAAAAGCCAGGGGGTGCATTCAACATTTTATGTATCCTGAGACAGAAGAAAAAAAATCTACTCACCAGTCACCAGGGGGAATACCCTGAGACAGAAGAAAAAACCTACTCACCAGTCAACAGGGGGAATACCCTGAGACAGAAGAAAAAACCTACTCACTAGTCACCAGGGGGAATACCCTGAGACAGAAGAAAAAACCTACTCACCAGTCACCAGGGGGAATACCCTAAGACAAGAAAAAAACCTACTCACCAGTCACCAGCAGGAATACTCTGCATGTTGTTGACACCTCCACTGACGGCTGCCATTACTTGAACATTTTTGAGAGTTGACGGTGATGACATGGAGTTTGGGTTGTATTTGTAGTCCAGGCGGTAGTCAGTGGTATTCTCTTCACATTTCCAATACGCCACCACTGTCAGTGGCGTACTTTCCACTCCAGGCTGGGTCAATACCTGTCAATCCAGTCTTTATATAATGCCATTCAAAATCACAGTAAAGTTTGTTACCAATTTTCATAATTGATTAGTATATAAGTATTTTTCTGTTGGCTTTAGAAAACTGACTTTTTAGCCATTGGTATGGCCTGGGAATATAAACAAGAATTTTCATTTGTAGAATCATATAGCCTTTTGCTGAGAACCAGACAAAAATCAATATACTGGCAAATATTCTGTGGTAATTTCCAGTAAAATTCTCCCCAGGAAATTCATCTTTAAAGATCAGAGATGATATCTGATCTCCTATGACAATTTTACAAATGCACATGTGATTGTGAAGAAGCAGTCAAATGAAATTCAAGTGAGTTTGATGAGAAAATCATGTAGAAATATGTGTCAAGTTTATAGGGACATTAAATAGTGAATGTGTGTTGAACCTCAATTTCATGCCATAGAAAAGAAGTGACGTACATACCTGATATTTGAGAATGTCGATGTTAAAGTAGGAGGCTGTCTTGTTCTGTTCCCCTTGATATTTTAGATGGTCAATCAAAGCAGACATGTTGAAAGTGTAGAAGTTTGTATCAGGTTCCTGGTGACTTGTGTCCCTACGAGGACAAAGACACCTCTGTCAGTGCTCATACAAATCAACATATCACAATAACCAGGAAACTCATACAAATCAATATATCACAATAACCAGATAACTCATACAAATCAATATATCACAATAACCAGATAACTCATACAAATCAATACATCACAATAACCAGATAAGTCATATAAATCAATATATCACAATAACTAGACAGCTCATGCTAATCAATATATCACAATAACCAGATAACTCATACAAATCAATATATCACAATAACCAGATAACTCATACAAATCTATATATCACAATAACCAGATAACTCATATAAATCAATATATCACAATAACCAGATAACTCATGCAAATCAATATATCACAATAACCAGATAACTCATACGAATCAATATATCACAATAACCAGATAACTCATACAAATCAACATATCACAATAACTAAATAATTCATACAAATCAATATATCACAATAACCAGATAACTCATACAAGTCAATATATAATAATAACCAGATATCTCATACAAATCAATATATCACAATAACCAGATAACTCATACGAATCAATATATCACAATAACCAGATAACTCATACAAATCAATATATTACAATAACCAGATAACTCATACAAATCAATATATAACAATAACTAAATAACTCATACAAATCAATATATCACAATAACCTGGTAACTCATACAAATCAATATATCACAATAACCAGATAACTCATACAAATCAACATATCACAATAACCAGATAACTCATACAAATCCATATATCACAATAACTAGATAATTCATATAAATCAATATGTCACAATAACCAGATAACTCATACAAATCTATATATCATAATAACCAGATAGTCATACAAATCCATATATCACAATAACTAGATAACTCATATAAATCAATATGTCACAATAACCAGATAACTCATACAAATCAACATATCACAATAACCAGATAACTCATACGAATCAATATATCACAATAACCAGATAACTCATACAAATCAATATATCACAATAACCAGATAACTCATACAAATCAACATATCACAATAACCAGATAACTCATACAAATCCATATATCACAATAACTAGATAACTCATACAAATCCATATATCACAATAACTAGATAACTCATACAAATCCATATATCACAATAACTAGATAACTCATATAAATCAATATGTCACAATAACCAGATAACTCATACAAATCTTAATATCATAATAACCAGATAACTCATACAAATCAATACATCACAATAACCAGATAAGTCATACGAATCAATATATCACAATAACTAGATAACTCATACAAATCAATATATCACAATAACCAGATAAGTCATACAAGCAGACAATAGCTAGAAGATTCGACTTTAAGATGTATACTTACATTTCCACCAGTTGTTTGTTGAGCATAGTGTTCTCTAACTTAGAGATGTTTTTGAGTTTGAAGCTCAGTAATGCAGGGTTAGGATTCTCTGTAAAAACTCGCACAACCCCGGCAGGAAATGACATCATCACATTTCCTGTAATCTTAACCATACATCTGAAAATAAGAGAAAAAACCCAATATATCACTAGATCTTCAACGTCATGTTCAATGTGTAATTTTGACAATACATGTACTTCACCATGTATGAGGGGTGATCAAAAAGTTCGCGAACTAACTGAATTACTTCCTTAAAAGAAATAAACTGAGGTTTCAGTGTTCATTATCATTTAAAGTAGTCCTCTCTGATTTTAATGCACATCTGCTGTTGTTCTGCCCATGCGCGAATCAGTGATCCAGGCGGTCACGTGACATGTTCCGTAGCGGTCTGTTCACAGAAGCTAAGAGATTTTTCCGAGTCTTATATTTCTTACTATGCAAGATATTTTTTACAACAAGAACAGACCATCTGTTAGAAATGGCCAAATCTCGGCAATAGGATGGGTGGATAAGGATATCTCTTCCCAGAATTAGCATGGTGACCATCACAACCCAAGTCCTCTGTCTCTGGAGCGTCATTTATCCAGTGTGGAAAAAGTATGGGCGCCTTCTTTTTTTCATATCTCATATGTTTAAAGTCTAAAGTAAACGATAGTTTAGGGATTTAATAATTATATTATTGTTCAGATATTCACAATTTTTCTAATTGTAACTTGGTGACCTTTAAAAACCAATTGCTCAACTAAGGACATATCTTTTTACCGGCTTGCTTTCACTGGGCAACAGAACAAACATTATTTTTAACCATCTCCCTGCCTTCACTAAAACAATCAATCCAATTAATAATTGAACTTCTGGTAAGTCTTTTGTCTTCATAAACCTTGTACAAATTATCATATTCTACTGCAACGGAATTTCAGAGATATACAATAAACTTAACAGCCATTCGTTGCTACTTCGACTGAGTCGATCATTTTTTGTCACAAGTCACCTACATGTTGACGTCATTTTCACATTGTGACTTCACAAAACATTATACAACATCTGCTATTTATAGAACACGTGTATGACTATATGTGTGCCAAATTTCATTCTGATCTGAATTGTGGTTTTGTAAATATAGAGATAGTTCGCTAACTTTTTGATCACCCCTCATACATACTGCAAGGATAAACATCACCATTGAATCAGTAAAATCAGGAAAACAGAAATCACAATGTAATAGGCATTTAACGAAACTGATTGCTTGATTAATTACTGTTACATTTGAATTATTATAATTTTTATACAGCATTTTCAAAAACTCAGGAAAATTTTGTCTGGCCTATAAATACCAAATAACTATCTTGTGAAAATATGATCCCAACAAAATTTGATGATCTACAGTATTTATTACAGAGAAATAAAATGATTAATTGTATTAGAAACTAGCACTTCATATTTGCTCATTATATTTGTACATGATCAAATAAAAAGATTAAATATATTACAGGGAAATTGAGCCTCATTTCTGTGTCAGCATCAAGTAAATTTAAAACAATTTGCGTCAACTCCTTAAGTTTGAATCTGACCTTGTAGCATCAGTTCCTTTGAAGTAGGCGTTGATTGTTTCTGTAAAAGCAATGGCTAATGGAATGGTGTCTGACATGCCAATGGTGAGAGGACTTGGTCCTCGGGAGGATCCAACAGGCATGGATGTCGTGTTGAAGGTCACACTGCTACTACTGTCTGATCGAGACATGAAGGAGGCAGGACTGGAGCGACCAGAGATCGGACGCGAGGGAAGCTACAAAAAAAAATTGGTCAAGGACATTAGTACAGTGTCCAAAGATCAGACCTGAGGGAAGGTACCAAAAAATAGGTCAAGGACGTTAGTATGGTGACCAAAGAAGTCAAGGATATTAGTATGCTGACCTATGACCTATGCTGACCTGGATAAGACTTAAAAGATGCTACAGCAAAAATAAGTGTTACAGTTTGTATCATGACCACAGATAAGGTGCCAGGTAAGCTTTGGCTGAAATAAGTCAGGGATGTTAGTATGGTGACCATAGTTCAGATACAAGGAAGCTACAGAAAACCAGAAGTCTCTGACAAGACTGTAGCTCTATTGGTTTGTACTTATAACGAAGGAAGATAAAAGTAGCACTTGGACTTGAAACTTTGCAACAGCAATAAATAGAATAATGATCCTTGGTTTAGTCTGTTTTTGTGGCAAGATTTATTACAATCAGAATAAAACTGTAGGAGGAGTAGCCTTTTAAAATAATTTTACAGAAATTTCGATTTTACTAACCATGACAACATCATTCAACAAAATCAAAAAAACAATAAAGACAATTATGTATCTTAGTGTAGTCTACTTGTGTGCCAAGTTATACTGAAATCAGACCAAAACTGTAGGAAGAGTAGCATTTTGAAAGTATTTCACAGAAATTTCTATTTTTAGTAACCTGGCAACACGGTTCATCGAAATCAAAAACCAATAAATAGAATTATGTATCTTAGTGTAGTCTACTTGTGTGCCAAGTTATATTGAATCAGATCAAAACTGTAGGAGGAGTAGCATTTTGAAAGTATCTCAAGGAAATTTCTATTTTTAGTAACCATGGCAACTCCATTCATCGAAATCGAAAAAAAACCGATGTACAGAATTATGTATCTTAGTGTAGTCTACTTGTGTGCTAAGTTATACTGAAATCAGACCAAAACTGTAGGAAGAGTAGCATTTTGAAAGTATTACAGAGAAATTTCTATTTTTAGTAACTATGGCAACACCATTTATCAAAATCAAAAACCGATACACAGAATTATGTGTACTTGTGTAGTCTACTTGTGTGCCAAGTTTTACTGAAATCAGACCAAAATTGTAGGAGGAGTAACATTTTGAAGGTATTTCCCAGAAATCTCTATTTCTAGTAACCATGGCAACACTGTTCATCGAAATTAACAAGAAGTCTGTGAGCCAACGCTCACTAATAATACCCCTGCTCTGATGTGAATACACAAGTTCAGTTATGGACAAACACAGTGATAATCAGGAAATTGACATTGGATTAGTAAAAAATGAATCCCAACATATGGCATGCCTAAACAAATATTGTTTTAAGATTTCAAGCACCTGTGATGAGTAGTTGCTTAGAAAACTGCGACCAAAATTTGTTATGTATGGTACAGACAGATGCAGGGATAAACAGGAAGTTGACATCAGATTCGTACAAAAATGAATCCCACCATATCGCATGCCTAAACAAAGAGTGTGTTAAAATTTCAAGCATCTGGGATGAGTAGTTGCTGAGAAAACTGCGACCAAAGTTTGTTTTGTATGGTATGGTTAGACGGACTGATAAACAGGAAGTTGACATCGGATTAGTACAAAAATGAATCCCAACATATGGCATGCCTAAACAAAGAGTGTGTAAAAATTTCAAGCATCTGCGATGAGTAGTTGCTGAGAAAACTATGACCAAAATTTGTTATGTATGGTACGGACAGACTCACAGATAAACTGGAAGTTTACATCAGATTCGTACAAAAATGAATCCCAACATATGGCATGCCTAAACATTGTTTTAAGATTTCAAGCATCTGGGATGAGTAGTTGCTGAGAAAACTGCGACCAAAGTTTGTTTTGTATGGTATGGTTAGACGGACTGATAAACAGGAAGTTGACATCGGATTAGTACAAAAATGAATCCCAACATATGGCATGCCTAAACAAAGAGTGTGTAAAAATTTCAAGCATCTGCGATGAGTAGTTGCTGAGAAAACTATGACCAAAATTTGTTACGTATGGTACGGACAGACTCACGGATAAACTGGAAGTTTACATCAGATTCGTACAAAAATGAATCCCATCATATGGCATGCCTAAACAAATATTGTTTTAAGATTTCAAGCACCTGTGATCAGTAGTTGCTGAGAAAACTACGACCAAAATTTGTTATGTATGGTACAGACAGATGCAGGGATAAACAGGAAGTTGACATCGGATTTGTACCAAAATGAATCCCATCATATGGCATGCCTAAAACAAGACTGTGCTAAAATTTCAAGCATCTGCGATGAGTAGTTGCTGAGAAAACTGCGACCAAAGTTTGTTATGTATGGTATGGTTAGACGCACGGATAAACAGGAAGTTGACATCGGATTAGAACAAAAATGAATCCCAACATATGGCATGCCAAAACAAAGAGTGTATTAAAATTTCAAGCATCTGCAATGAGTAGTTGCTGAGAAAACTACAACCAAAATTTGTTATGTATGGTACAGACAGATGCATGGATAAACAGGAAGTTTATATCAGATTTGTACAAAAATGAATCCCAACATAAGGCATGCCTAAAGAAAGAGTGTGTTAAAATTTCAGTTATCTGGGATGAGTAGTTGCTGAGAAAACTGCCACCAAATTTTGTTACGTATGGTACGGTTAGACGCAGGGATAAACAGGAAGTTGAAATCAGATTTGTACAAAAATGAATCCCACCATATGGCATGCCTAAACAAAGAGTGTGCTAAAATTTCAAGCATCTGCGATGAGTAGTTGCTGAGAAAACTATGACCAAAATTTGTTACGTATGGTACGGACAGACTCACAGATAAACTGGAAGTTTACATCAGATTCATACAAAAATGAATCCCAACATACATCTTCGCTGGCCAAGGGTTTCTGATACGCTACTCTCCTCATAAGCCCTTGGCATACGGTGTTAAAAAAAGTTGGGATTTTTTTCTCAAGTTGTGATTGGAGTTGATCGATATCGTTCGACCAATCAGCAATTGTTTTTGTGAATGACGATATTTGCGTTCGGGATATATCTTGACTCTTTAATATCGGTAATGTAAAACGCAAGTAAACAATGATCCGTAAGATAACATGCCATTCTATGAATAGCTATATATGGTGTCATCCAATATGTAAAGCTACGTGCAAAACATGTGATTAAGAATCTATACTGAAGATGTAGATTTGCATTTTTACATGTTTAAATAACAAATTAACATAACTCGATACCTTCTTGTTAATTATTCTTTAAAAACAAAATTTTTTTTAAATACGCTTTTTATTTCTGTCGATGATGCAATCTGTGCGTGCCTGGTAAGAATCATGATCACGTGACAAAAACAATCCCGTCTTTTATCAGCACCGTATGCCAAGGGTTTATGAGGAGAGTAGCGTATCAGAAACCCTTGGCTAGCGAAGATGCCCAACATATGGCATGCCTAAACAAAGAGTGTGTAAAAATTTCAAGCATCTGCGATGAGTAGTTGCTGAGAAAACTATGACCAAAATTTGTTATGTATGGTACGGACAGACTCACGGATAAACTGGAAGTTTACATCAGATTCGTACAAAAATGAATCCCAACATATGGCATGCCTAAACAAATATTGTTTTAAGATTTCAAGCACCTGCGATCAGTAGTTGCTGAGAAAACTACGACCAAAATTTGTTATGTATGGTACAGACAGATGCAGGGATAAACAGGAAGTTGACATCGGATTTGTACCAAAATGAATCCCATCATATGGCATGCCTAAAACAAGATTGTGCTAAAATTTCAAGCATCTGCGATGAGTAGTTGTTGAGAAAATACGACCAAAATTTGTTATGTATGGTATGGACAGACGCTCGGATAAACAGGAAGTTGACATCAGATTCGTACAAAAATGAATCCCACCATATTGCATGCCTAAACAAAGAGTGTGTTAAAATTTCAAGCATCTGGGATGAGTAGTTGCTGAGAAAACTGCGACCAAAGTTTGTTATGTATGGTATGGTTAGACGCACGGATAAACAGGAAGTTGACATCGGATTAGTACAAAAATGAATCCCACCATATGGCATGCCAAAACAAAGAGTGTGTTAAAATTTCAAGCATCTGCAATGAGTAGTTGCTGAGAAAACTACGACCAAAATTTGTTATGTATGGTACAGACAGATGCATGGATAAACAGGAAGTTTATATCAGATTCGTACAAAAATGAATCCCACCATATGGCATGCCTAAAGAAAGAGTGTGTTAAAATTTCAAGTATCTGGGATGAGTAGTTGCTGAGAAAACTGCCACCAAATTTTGTTACGTATGGTACGGTTAGACGCAGGGATAAACAGGAAGTTGAAATCAGATTCGTACAAAAATGAATCCCACCATATGGCATGCCTAAACAAAGAGTGTGCTAAAATTTCAAGCATCTGCGATGAGTAGTTGCTGAGAAAACTATGACCAAAATTTGTTATGTATGGTATGAACAGACGCGAGGATAAACAGGAAGTTGACATCGAATTAGTACCAAAATGAATCCCACCATATGGCATGCCTAAACAAAGATTGTGCTAAAATTTCAAGCATCTGCAATGAGTAGTTGCTGAGAAAACTGCGACCAAAATTTGTTACAGACAGACAGACACACAGACAGACGGCGGACACCTTACTATCGCATAAGCTCTTCTGGTCTCTGACCAGTAGAGCTAAAAATAAGTGTTACTGTCAGTATGGTGTCTAGAGATTGTGTGCCAGGGAAGCTAAAATTAATGTTACAGTTAGCATGCTGACCAGAGATCGGGTGGGAGGGAAGGTACTGCATAGACAAATCAAGGACATTAGTATAGTGACAAGAGATCGGGCACGAGGGGAGCTGCTGCCAAATAAATGAAGGATTTTAGTATGGTGATCAGAGATTAGGGCAAGTGAAGTTCCAGCAAAAATAATTCAAGGATGTTGGTGGTGACAACAGATACAGGAGCATAATAATACAATTCTTCTGTAAGCAACGACAAAATTCCCTGTTTATTTCAATGGTTCAGATAAAACATTTTGTGTTTATTGACTGACCTGGGGTACACTAGACTTGACTCTGGGTTGAGAGACTGGCCGTTGTGGGATAGATGGGGGTGGTCCTGGGAGAGAGTTGTTTAGACTAGAGCTGTCTTTTGACCCGTTACTATTGTTTAACACATCATTTCCACCTGAAAAATCACATACATGAAGGATCAATTAAAAAGTTCTACATTACTCACAACTTTTACACTGAACAGTAAAATTTTAGGAAGATCTTACCAAGCTAATAATTCAACAAAATATTAAAATACTAAAATTTTCCTTGTCTTTATAATTACTACAAAATAAAATGAGCACATAATGAATGATTATGAGCAGCACTGTTGACTGTATAAAATTTCTGAGGAGTATGTTATATTGTGCATCATTGAATACAGGAATTGTTGATTCTGTGGTATATTAATGATTTGGTGATCATTTTTGTGTAGTGTACTGCTGACTTATGTGTCATTTAATGTTGTGTATTTTGGACATGTTGAATTGATGGATTGTATTTGATCTGCTAGCATTGTGAAGTGGTGCTTTAGCAATACTATGACTGGTGTTGTTTTGTAATGGGTATGTTGACTATCTAGAATTATTGAGTGGTGTTGTAGCAATACTATGGCTGTTTAGTACTGGGTATGTTGACATACTAGAATTGTGGAGTGATGTTGAAGCAATACTATGGCTGGTGTTGTTTTGTAGACTGGTGTCCGCCAGGGGAGATAACGGTGACGGGAGATTGTAGCGGCTGCCTGTTGGGGTGGAAGCACTTGACGAGGAAAAGAAGTCCAAGTTTAACAGGTCCTGGTTTGGTTTTACTGGACTAAAATGGAAGACACAGTTGACCTCTCGAAAACAAAACAAATAAAAACAGCTTTTAAAACATGAATATTCATGACAGGAATTTCACGCATGAGTCCTTCTTTGGATGACCATCAATGATTAGAGTATGACACAATAAAGTGATTCTTCATTAAACTCTATATGCCTGGATAATACTTTTGATAGAATTACTTTAAATTAACTAGGATTTTCAAGGAACATGTATGGTGTACTTTTCACTTGGCACATAATAATGTGTATTTAATTTATACAAATTTAAGTGTTTATGATTACACTGTTCTTAGCTTTTTCACATTAAAAATTATTCATCAAACAATAAAAATCTCTTCAGTTGTTTATATGGGAATGAACAATTGCAACATTGCAGAAACAAAAAGCCCATGGGTCACAATGCTCACCTGAGTCAATATAGCCCTGCTGTTCTTCATCAGTAGATTCCCCCTCCCCATATTTCTACTTAAAACTTTTATCATATACTATGACCCCACCCTAATCCAAGGGGGTCAAGAATTTAACAAACTTGAATCTACACTATCTGAGGATGCTTCCATTGAAATATAATCATGACTTTATTGTTTTTTAGAAAACTTTTTAAAAAATTTTACATACAAGTAAAACTTCGATCGCCCATTGTGGCGCTACCCTACCCCCAGTGGTCATGATTTAAACAAATATGAATGTATACTTCCTAAGAATGCATCCGCGTAAATATGAATAATCATGGCTTTGCTGTTTTTGATGAGAAGATTTTCATTTTTCAATGAATTTTTGTGTAAAACTTTGATCACCCATTATGGCCCCATCCTACTCCAAGAGGTTATGATTTGAATAAACTTGAATCTACACTATGTAATAACTATGTAATAAAGCTTTCATGTAAGTTTCCTCATTTCCAGCCCAGCTGTTCTTGGGAAGAAGATTGCTTAAAATCCCATCTAATTTTCATTACTGTATACGGGGAAATTTTCGCCCCCTTTCGCCCGTGTCACAAGTGGGTGAATTTAAAACAGGGTGAATTCAAACACAGTATAATTCCTTAAACAAAACTGTGACTGGGCGAATTTAAAATGGGGTAAAATTGTTTGCAAGTGTAAAAGGGCAAAAATAACATGGGGCAAAAATAACCCTGTATAAAGTATTTCTTAATTATCTCCCCTTGAAAGAAGGAATAGCCCGTCATTTGAACAAACTTGAATTTTCTTAACCCAAGGATGCTTTGTGGTAAGTTTGGTTGAAGTTAGCCACGTGGTTCTTTAGAAGTTGAAAATGTGAAAATATTATGACAACATCAAAGACAGGTATTGACAAATTTTGACCAAAGAAGCTCACTTGAGCTTTCAGCTCAGGTGAGCTAAAAAAATACATATTAAACCCTTAATAAGCCAGCAAGAAAGGTGTAACTTATTTCACATAAATAGAAGGACAGACAGACATACATCAGACAAGCAATACCTATTTGTCAGCCATGCTACACAAGCAATATAAAAACTGGCTCAGACATTGTGATTTGAAATGCACATTCAAAACGAACTACAGATTTCTGTCAGACTTTGTATATGTAACTGATTGTGGTTTCTGTACAAGTACATGTACTTACTCCAGAGTGTCCGACTCTGACTGTGACCTCTTCATCATCTTTTTGTCTATAGGTGTGGTGGTTCTTTTTCTCTGTCAAGAAAAATCTTATCAATTTATCCTTATCAAACAGTAACTTTCAGAGATTACCAGGCTTCAGATTGAATTTTTCCAAATTATCCAAACCGGGCATTACTACAAGCTATCAAACAAACAATCAATTAAGTACATACAAGGGCTGCTGTGGGTGACAGTCTTAGCTGACTGACGGACTGTTTGATATCGTCTACAGTTCCAGACACATTGCCATTTGGACTTAAAGGACGGATCGCTACTTTGATTTTCCTTTTTGATTCATCATCTGTAATGTCAAAATAAGTACACTGATATTATCAGGTAAGACATGATTTTTTCAATTGTCCTGGCCCCGGGATCATGAAACATCTTAGGATTAAGTCAAGAAATGTGCATTTCACCGAATTGATTTAGAAATCAAGCAGACCAAAATTTAAATGGTGTTTAACTTTGCATATATAGACTACTGTTGTATGGAAATTAAGAGTTTCAATTCACAAGTAATAAACATTTTGTAGACGATTAAAATTTTGACCTAAGTCTAAGTCTGTTTCACGATCCTGGGGCCTGGTCATTGATGAATTTCTGGTTTTGAATTGGGTTTTTTAAAAAAAAAAATTAATATTTCATATTTACATGTATATTACAGAATTCTTCACCCTCTTCTTTATTACACATAGATGACAAAACACGACAAAATAATCACACTTTCTATGTCAAAGATTATTTCTATGGTTCCTATAGGCTTAGTTTTACAATCAAGACATTTTTCTCTTGTTGCTATAAGTCATTTTATCTTCGTTACAGATATATCTTCTCTATCACACACATAATATACATATTAATTCACCAGATCCTTTAAAGTATCTCAGATAAATTTCTATATTCAATCAATATCATGTTTAACTTTAGTTAGTTACATCGCAACTCCAATATGCTAAATAGAATTACCTTAGTCACAACTACCCAGTATTCCCCAGACTAATTTACAGGGTCACCATCACTCAATATTCCCCAAACTAATTTACAAGAGTCACAAACACCCAGTATTCCCAAAACTATCTTATTTGAGTCACAATCACCCAGTATACCCAAACTAACCTGAGTCACTGTTTTACCCGAGTCAGTGACTTACCTGAGTCACTGTTTTACCCGAGTCACTGATTTACCTGTGTCAGTGACTTACCTGAGTCACTGTTTTACCTGAGTCAATCAGACTAACCCAAGTCACTGTTTCACCTGAGTCAGTAACTTATCTGAGTCAGTGTTTACCTAAGTCATTGACTGAGTCATAATCACCCAGTTTTCTCCTAGCTGACTTACCCGAGTCACTGTCGCTCTCGCTGGACCAGCTATTTTTATCACAGCTATTCTCCATGGGGTCCTCAGGTCGAATAGAATAGCCCTCCTCATCTACATCTGGAGTTGTCTGTAAAATACCTTCTTCTATCAATAAATCCTCTAAAAAACACTTAAATATGATAACTGCATAAAACAGAAGGTTTGTGATAATCAAAAAAAACCCCTAATAAACTGTATTCAATTACTGATATTGAATACCGAGCTTCAAGATAAGGCACATACATATACAAGCACACACATGCGTTATCTTTTCCTTATTATGCAATGATAAATACATATGGCAAGAGATTAATTATAAATTTGGAATATTTATTGATATGAAAACACAACATATATCACAATATTCACTCACCCCTTCTGTTGTGTCTCTGTAAAATAATAAACAAAATCATCAATGGAAGATCAAGAACCCCCGCTTAATCAATTACAGAGTATATAAGAACTCTAATGCAACTATTTTGCAATCTGCATTTTGATTGGCTAATGCCCTGATGAGTAAAAAGCTTTTGATTGTGACATCAAAATAGAAAGACACAAGACCAAGGCATCAAGCATAAACATAACCGATTTAATTTAACAAAAGAATGAATCTCAATGAAATAACATCTACTTTAACAAAATGCATAATTTGCATTAGAATGGGAGTAACTATTTTCTAATATGCTTTTACAAATGTTAATGCTTATTTAAAGGCTGCAGACATCCTTTTTACTGGCTCTGCTGATGTGCTGCCAGTAAACTGAGTTTGTGACCTTCAGATCAGCATTAATAGTCATTACAAACAAGAAGACTTTTATTCCTAAATCCAGGGTTGGCCGGGAAATACCAGTGGTGGGAATTACCAGTGGTAAATACCGGTATTTCCCGTCCCGGGAAATACTACAAATTTTCTCTAAACTTGGAAATATTGGGAAATACTGGGAAATACTAAGTTATTAGAGTTCTTTATTTCTCTAATTCATTCGATCTTATACAAAATTTAAAAATAAAATAAACATAAAAACAGAAAATGAATAATATGGAATATGTGCTACATAACATACTCAGAATGTATCATCTACTCCAGGTCCCATACCCAAAAGCATTCTGAAACATTTCCCTGGCTGTACAAAAACAGAAGTTTTTCAATTCAAGTTTCTTTTCAGTTTTGTAAAATTATTAAGTTTATTAATTATAAATCCAAGAACAAAAAAAATTGTTTTTATCCTTCTATAAACACTGTAGTTATTACAATCAATCGACATGTTGTTTTAACAAATTGCTCTGGACAGTTTTTTGGTCCTGTTTTTGAGAGATAATTACCTTGAGTAAAACTAAAGGCTTCTTCTCAGATTTGATATTCATACCATACTCTACATTTAAGAATTTTCTTAGATCCTTCTTTAGTTACATAAAAACCCAACTGGGATCTTTGTGTTCATTTCATAGACCTTTATAGACTACATCTGACTCAAGCACCCATGATTGGTACATTGTATACTCGTATGAATATACTGTGTTATGATTACATGTATATAAAATGAATTACTTGGAAACCAGAATTTTTTATATCGGGAACAGTCATACTAGGTAGATATCTTAGCCAATAAGGTGTACTACATGTCAATATGAATGAAATATGTACCTATTTCTTATTTCCCAGTATTTCCCGGGAAATACCAGTAGTTCCCGGTAATTACCAGTATTTCCCACAGTCCTGGGAAATACGAGTATTTCCCAGTTTTTTGCCAACCCTGCCTAAATCTATATAGACAATTAAAAGGAGTTTTCAGAGTCTACACTGAGGACTTGTGAGAACCATGTAGGGAGGACTTACACTGTGTCTGAGGACAGTGGGGGAGGAATTAAACCGATTGAATGTTTGAAGATTGTGGGGGGAGAACTTACTCTGATTGAGTTCCGAGGTACTGTTGGGGGAGGACTTACAATGGCTGTGTGTCTGAGCATTGGGGAGACTTACACTGACTGAGAACTGGGGGGGTGGGGGGGGGGGGGGGGGACTTGCACTGACTGCGTGGCTGAGGACTGGGTGGGAGGGGGGACTTACACTGACTCTGTGTCTAAGGAATGGGGGGGGAGACTTACATTGTGTGTCTGAGGACGGGGGGTGGGGGAAACTTACACTGATTGTGTGTCTTAGGACTGTGGGAGATCAAGGACTTACACTCTGTGTCTGAGCACTGTGTGGGGAGTGTGGGAGATCAAGGACTTACACTCTGTGTCTGAGGACTGTGTGGGGAGGACTTACACTGACTGTGTGTCTGAGGGCTGTGGGGGAGGAGATTTACACTGACTGTGTGTTTGAGGACTATGGGGCAAGGACTTTCACTCTATGAATGGGGGGGAGGGGGGGGACTTACACTGATTGTGAGTCTGAGAACTGATAGGGGAGGACTTACACTGACTCTGTGTCTGACAATGCTGGGGGGTGGTGGGGGGAGGGGGGTTGAGACTTACATTGTGTGTCTGAGGACTATGGAGGGGGAGGACTTACACTGACTGTGTGTCTGAGGACTGTGCTTCTTTTTCTTCTTTGTCTTTTTTCTTCTTTTTCTTCTCTTTTTTCTTTTTATTTTTGAGAAACCCTGAAATTTACAATCCAGATTATAATGTACCGTTATCTATAAATCACCACAATGGACAATAATTTGCAATAAACATTAATGTACAAAATTACATTCAGAAGTTTCATCCTTAGATCTGAATTTTAATCAAATGAAAACAATTTGCTTGTTGTACTAAAAGATTCTTCTTGGCATTTTCTAAAATGAACAATGAGTCTAGAGCATGCCATTTGTGAAACTGTCTACAGAAGCAAACCATGCGAAGCTCTTTTTTCCTTTTACACAACTATCCACATAAACTGTGATTAAAGAAACGTACACACTGCATAAATATACTGTATTTCCCCCATACCCATGCACACTTAATAAACTACATACATATTATGGTAAAACTGGGGTTTCTTTGTGTACATTTCAAAGAATAGCATGCTTACAGCTCCCTTTTACAGAACAGTCTAGCAAAGATTTAACAAAGAAAATCTGTGACTTCATAATGGAGGAAAAATTCCAGTATTATGACTGATTTAAAGTTATGTCTATATAGAGAAAAAGAATAAGGAAATATAATTACTTAATGAAAACACTGACAGTAAATATTTACACTCAAGCTCAAGAATTCAACCAACTGCTAAATGGTGAAGTAATTTATATAAATCTAGCAGAAAAAATAAACCAACTGCTGAATGGTGCAGTAATTTATTAAATATAATTTATGTGACAGACTGTTAAACAAACTTAAATAGAAAATCAACTTCAAAATAGTGCCTGTAAAATACTGATATACATGTACATAACATCTCTGATTAAGCTTGCAATTTTCTAGCAAATAAATTCTGGTGAAAAGAAAAAGCAAAAAAAAAAAAAAACAAAAACAAAACAAAAAACTGCATGGGATCAATTCTCATGGATATCACTGGACACAGGATAATTATCTTGATTAATAGCTGTTAGTTCATTGTGCTCTGACTAACCTTCCTATACCCAAAATTATGTAACACTTCTCCTGTTTATTATTTTATTAACAATAAATGTAAATCTTCCTTATGGTAGACAGATTCATATATTTTATCTGATATGGTGATTACAATTGAGGTAATAATGAACTACAGTTTTACCAAAGCCATGAAAATTGATATCTACAATAAATACGAAGTCTTCCCTACAAGCCAATTTAAACAGTTCGGCCTTCTACATAAAACTCAAAATAATATCAATAAATGTCTATAAATAACAGAAAAATGAATTAAAATGCATATATACTGACTTGAAATAAAAAAAGAATTCAATATAAAAAGGCAGCAAGAGAGGGCAGTTAGTAGGAAAGACTAGCACACACAAACCACACAACCAACATAGTAGTAACACTCAAGTTTACATGTTCTGGAGACGCGGAGATTTACGCTGCGGCTGAGCGGGCCAGGCTGATCCGAGGGGACGGGACTGGGACTACCGCTAGAGTCTGCAAAGTATGGTGATCAAAAGTCAGTGTGTGGAGGATCCAAGAATTCATGCCTATCACTGGGGTGGAGGGATGGTGATAAAGAAATTGGGCTTCAAGCTTGATTCATTAGTTTTCTTGCTTTATTGATTCATTTTTCTCCTTTTCAAAAAAAAAAATTACCCTTTTTATATAAGAAAAAAACTGCTTTCTGTGTAAGAAACTTCTGCTGAATGACAGTACACAGTTAATTATTGTGAAACAACAATATATTACAATTTAATTATAGCATCAATTTGTAAAATATTTAGTACAAAAGAATAAACTTTAACCAGAATCTGAACAAGGTATCTAAAAATATTCAGTTTTAAAACTTAAGCAAGTTCCTTGTTTAAAAGAAATCAAGCTGGATATGATAAACAGTGATAACTGGTGGGTAACTCTCAGCCCTGTTCACTGATACTAGCTATTAAATCTCTTTCATTCAGACTCGCCAATACAATTTAGAGAAAGACCACTTTCAAATTTAATGAATTTATAGCATTTTGGTTGTGATCAGGACTGAGATGTATCTATATAAAATAGCATGGGACATGGGGGACTTTCATGTCAGGTGGCATTAAGGTGCTTAATGAAACAACATACATGACTACATTCACTTCAGTGGTATGTAGACATTGTCAAATAAATACATATAAGGGGGAGGGGGGTTTCTATAAGTGTGTATACACTACCAGAGAAGAGAGTTAAATCTGCAAATTAAATAATCGCAACAAATCAGTTCTCACTACACAATTAATAAAAAGCTTACACAAAAAAAGCAACACAAAGGTCAGATTTCCCCAAGATAACAAACTTCTATGTTCATAATGGATTCAAAGACTCTTGATTGAAATTAAATCTCCTTAGAAATGAAATTATAAGACATTTTCTTTTGTTTGGTTAACATTTTTGGAGGGTTTCAGTTTCAATTTTTCAATTCCATTTTCAAACTATAATACCATAGAGAAATACAAAACTTTACTAGTAATATGAATACAGATAATAAAATATTTAATTAAAATAAATCTGATTTACTTGCAGTGGATTAAGTAAACATTTAATTGTGTCATTAGACCATGACTATGATTAACTAACAATGTTATTGGATTCCCCATCAATCAAACGTCTACTGATACTAAATTCTAATGCGATTTGAAACTAACTGTATTCCTACCTATTTATTAAACATTTGTCAATATTCTGTACTGAGAATTCCCATTTCATGTAACATTTGTGATTTTTGCTAATTGTCCCTTCCCCTTGAATTTTACATCTAACAGCTGTTCAAACAATCATACTCTCCCTAGCATCCGCTTAACCACCGTCACTGTTATATATAATAATAAACCAGAATTGGAACAAATTTTGGAATATTATAAATCAAGCTGGGTCACTGATGCGGGGGGTTTCTTTTCTTTTTTATCTTGGTAGTTATTGTGTCCCTACAAAATTTTCCCACAAATCAAAGACTTTTGTAGACTATGATTATAGCAGTATTAATGGTATTAGAGGACATTACATCAGTCAAACATAGTACACAATAATCTACAAATAAAACATCCACACAAAACAGTACAACACAAACTGAAAAAAGATACTGTCAATCAGGAAAAATCTCCATCAGTGATAAATCTATCAAATGGTCGCACAGGAAGCAAACTGATAAATAACTACTTCCCTGAACTAATCTATAACCGCTAAATTTATGTCAAATTCTTCACAAATTTGCCTCTTTTATTTGCTGTGTGCTTATTTGTGTTGAACAATTTTGTGAACTACAAAAGATGGCCCACACCAATACATGACATGACAGCTTACCTTGGCGAGATTTCTCCGATATGCTATCCCGTTTATCGTTAGGGTCGGGAGACATAGGACGAGCTGGAGGCAGGCTGGAAAAATTGGGCTCTACAAACTCTAAAGGTCCTGTTTTACAAGTATAGAAATATACAGATATATAAAATATCTCAGGAATTATTGTATAAGATCTTACACTAGCCAAAGGCAAAACAGGAAATCTGATATAATATTCTTTTGAATTTTCAATGACTCAGTCTTACAGAATTGTACAAGTAATATCATAATACCTTAAGAATTTGAGACAAATACTTTAGAGAAAATTTTAGATGTTAACCTGGTTTTTCTTCTCCTGTTTTCTTAGAATTGATGAAAATTTCTAAGAGTTTAAGAACAGTCAATTCATCACAACTTTGACGAAATTCTTCATGTACCTGTGAAACAGACACAGACAATCTTATAGTAATGCATATTTAGCCCTTGTTTTTACAAAAAAAAAATGAGAATGGTTCAGTCTGTTTCCATTAAGTTGCGTACCTGACCCAGCATCACATGTTCATTCTGCCAAGCTTTAGCAAAAGAATCTACAAAGTCCTTCATCTGACAAATGTGTTCCTCCTCCAGCTCCTGAAATCTCTGTAAAAACACAGGTAAAAAGTATTACAGGTGAATAAAAAACACAGGTAAGTAAATATCAGAGCATGGCATGGTGTTTTTCAACCTGACATTTATTTTTCTTAAAATAAGATATCCCATACCAAATATCAATTGATATGAGTCAACTATTTTATTTCATATTTACCTTACAGGAATCCATCATTTTTGTCTCAAATTCATTTCTGACATTTGCATATTTCTCAACCAGGGATCTGTAATCTTCACCTTTCAGTAGAATGTACAGAATAAGAAATAGGGAACAGAGAGAATTATTTTGTGATTCATACTTAGCTATTTAATTAAAATATGATACTTTCTATACTACAATCTACCATCTTATTCACTGACAACTGAATGAAGACAAGCTCTACTTACTGGCTTTCTTGTATTTTGTCTCTGCCTTAAAATTAAACAAAAAAGTCATATAAATCATGTAACATTCCAAATATTTAACTTAACTGTACAAGTACAATGGGATCCACCGTATAAATACCTTCTCAATGTCTTTTTGAGATGAACCATCTCTTTTTAATCTCTCCAACTCTAAACATCTTGTGTGATATATTTCCTTTGCCTAAAATAAAAAAAAGAGTCTTCTTATTGTAAGTAAAAAACTATACATACATGTAAATAAATATACTAAAAAACAAAAACAAAAAAAAAAACCTCTACTTTAAAAAAAAAAAAAAAACTCTTCATATTTCTATGCTGAAATAAATACATGTAAAAAAATTCTTTTTCATTCTAAAATGTAACTAATCATGAAAGCAAAACTTTCTACCTTTTGAATTAACAGAAGTTTATTTTTCATTATTTTGATATAACTAATTATTGTGGTTTGATTCTAAATATCTTCATAAAAGAACCATTGCCTTCAAAGTGTGACACCTGAAGGCAGAAAATAAACATGACATTTAAGTGCCAGATTACTAAGAAGGTAAAATATTTGAATTCTTTGCAACAGTAGTAGAAGTACTACCAGGACCAAATTAAGTTAGAAACAATCTTCGCTTCTAGTACAAAACCTTCATTTCTCAGACATTGTTTTTTATTAAACATAATTATGCATATAAAGACATAATCATTCATCCATATTACGAAAGGCCATCTGTATTTAAATACAAAGATACGAGACAGTGTGTACCTTATGAAGAGCTAAGAAGACATAATCATCAACAATAAGAAAGGCCATCTCTATTTAAATACACAGATGTGAGACAGTGCATACCTTATGAAGAGCAGCTGTTGTGTGTTGAATGTTGTTCACTGTTTCTAGTGTACTCGCCTCACGTTCCTTCACCTGAATAGGAGAACATTTTGAATTTCGAGCATTCAAATAAATCTTATGTGTCAGTCCAAAAATTAACTTATTTATTGACCATTTGGAATGAGTCAACATATGTCAATCTGTTTTTACAAATGACAATACATGTAACAGAAAAAAAATACTTTCAATATCAAGAAGATTCTCTTTAATTTGAACACACATATACAGAGAGATATTTTATATTACAGTCTCACTGCTTTATTCTCTTTAATTTGAACACACATATACAGAGAGATATTTTATATTACAGTCTCACCGCTTTATTCTCTTTAATTTGAACACACATATACAGAGAGATATTTTATATTACAGTCTCACCACTTTATTCTCTTTAATTTGAACACACATACAGAGAGAAATTTTATATTACAGTCTCACCGCTTTATTCTCTTTAATTTGAACACATATACAGGGAGATATTTTGTATTATTATACTTTCATGTAAATTAGTTGAATCTGATTCATCAAGAAACAGAATTTATGCGTGCAAAGATCCCTGTAATATGTATTTGTATAACAAATTCAGTATAATATAATAAATACTGCATGTAGTTGAATGTAACATTGAAATTTTCTATCCTCGGAAACCCTTGTCAACCTCGGCTGCGCCTCGGTTGACGATGGTTTTCTTGGGGTGAAAAATTTTCAATGTTGCACAACTATATGCAATATTTACATATTACAGTCTCACCGCTTTATTCTTTTTAACTTGTTCCTCACTATACCGAGCCACATCCTTCATTAGATCTGTCAGAGAGTGTACCAGTTGTGTGTGAAGAGTGGAAATCTTTTCTGCTAGGGTCTTTAATACGTTCCAGAATGGGGCAAATGTGCTGTAAAATATATAACACATAACAGTCAGTGCTGTAAAATATAGAAAAACATTACAGTCATGGCTGTAAAATATAAAACACATTACAGTCAGTGCTGTAAAATATAGAACACATTACAGTCATGGCTGTAAAATATAAAACACATTACAGTCAGTGCTGTAAAATATAGAACACATTACAGTCAGTGCTGTAAAATGAAGAACTCATTACAGTCAGTGCTGTAAAATATAGAACACATTACAGTCAGTGCTGTCAAATATAAAACATTACAGTCAGTGCTGTAAAATATAGAACACATTACAGTCAGTGGCAGAAATTAACATCCTGTTTCTCATACAGTTCCCACAATTAGGAATGATCATGAACTGATGGCATCATATATGACTCCAAGGCACTTCAATTCAATCATACAGAATGTAAGTTATATAATGTAATGCATATGTTTTCCCCAATACTAAATAAAAGCACTGAACTCTTCACATTTCATCTTTCAATCTTACAAGATAACCCTTCCTTCACTACTTAAGATGTATACACAAGACCAGTAACCTAGCAAAACAATTCATAAATGAAAATTTCTTTCATGCATTTTAAACTTTTTACATTGAATACATACAGAAATTTACACCTGGATTGCTAACCAATCAAATCTTGTATTTCAAGTTAGATTGGAAATAATGACTTGTCCTCCCACTTACCCTCCATGTGTATTGTTTGATACAGACTTGGCCAATTTGTTTAGAAGCTTGCTATAGGTCTCTTCTACTGTACAACTACAAATCAATATTAAGTATTAGAAGAAGATTCAAAACAGAGAATCACTGTTACATTACTCAGTATAATATTTGAAAGGGAAGTTGGAACAATCATTTTCTTGCCTTTTGGTCACACTTAGTGAACTTGAGTATTAGCCAGAAAAATTATAAATTACACTGTACTTGAAATGAGTAGCAAAAAAGTAAAATTCATTACTTCAAATTTCTATTAAAATGCATTTCATTTTCTTTTTAAAATTTTTCTTTATCAGTTTTTAATGAATGTAAAAAGCAGAGTTCCAAGAGAATTTACTAAAGTTATTTCCCTTTGCGGGTTCAATCTGGGGTCACTTGGCGTAACCTCTGTTTTGTCTGTATTATATTCAATTCAATTAGTTTATTTACCAATTAAAGGCCCTAATGGGGCAAAAAGTAAGTACATTGTAAATTATTATTTATATATAGTTATATACATGTAATACAATATACATACACACAAGAGAGAAAGAGTTGAATGATTGATAGGAGCACCTATCAATTTAACCGAAATTTTCAGTAAATAAAAAAATATGTAATACCTATAATAGGTATGCGAACTCCTGTGATAGGAGAAAGACATAAAAAGAAGGAATAAACCAGATAGTTTTTATACATATACATGTACATAAATTCTGCACAAATAATATCATACATCATATATATGCAAATTTACATATTTATATCATACACATATTAAAGTACATTTTTTTTTTTGCATAATTTATCATAAAACAGTTCACATGCCTCAGACTTGACTTATGGTAATGCTTTTTGTAAAAATCTTCCAAGAGAATTCAAAATATCTAATTTCTCACAGTTTAGAATCCAGAATAATTTTTGTTTATCAGGCAATTTTGTAAAATGTTTTACTTTGGATGAGATTAAGTTAAGTAAGTCTTCTCTTTCCTTTGTGAATTTGCTACAGTGAATAAGGAAATGTTCATCATCTTCAATTTGATTAAGCATACAATTTATACATATTCTTTCTGTTCTAGGTGTGTTATTATATCTGCCTAATTCTATAAAGAGTCTGTGTGTTGATACACGTAATCTACAAATTGGCTTTCTGTATTCAGGTTTTAATAAAATTAGATATTTTTCTAGTCTAAAATTGTTCTTCAGAAACAAATAAGTGACAAGTTTACCCTCTTTTAGTGTTTCATTTAAGTACTGCCAATCCATAGAGTATTTTTTTTATATCTGGGATTGTTTTAATGAAGTTACAAATTTACTCTTATTATATTACTAACTTTATGGGACAGAGTCTTACAAATTAAATCTGTATATATATGCTCATTATGTTGTCTCTGTTGCCCCATACCATGGCAATACAGAGACCATAGAAAGAAGTCTGAAAGTGTTTGAAGGTTTAAAATATTTACAGGTAAGTTATAAAGGATATAGTGAAAAAATTAACGGTATGCCGACAAAGAGAGATAGCTCTTAAGAGTGTGAAAGTTGTCTACATACCTAACATCAGCAACCTTTATCTGAGAAAATCTTTGACGTAAGCAATACACTGACTCACCTTTCCCTAAGAAAATCTATGAAATCTTTGGATGATAGTTGTCCTTGTTTCATATTATGATTCAAAACAAAAAATCCATTATTTTTCTCCCCCTGAAATGAAAAGATAATATTAATACTATATATCTTATGATAAAAGTTCATCTGGTTAAAAAAAAAAGGCTTCAATAGTCAACACGGGATATCATTATCACTGTTAATTTTGCTGTTGTTTAAAGGAAAATGAAACTTTAAACAAAAGGAAGAAGTAACATATACATAATTGACTTTCTGCTTTAGTGAAACAAGGAAAGTCAAGTTACCATTAAGAGACAATTCAATGGACTTTACACAAACCTCATACATTATCCTTCTACACACAAACAGATCTTGCTCAGTTTTATCACGATAAATATTTATTCAAACTGATTAATAAACATATGTGTTAACCTATAATTGTCAAAGCAAGATTTTCTTAGTCTTACAGTTACATGCACTTATGACACTCGCCACAGCATCAATGTCATACCCCGACTTAAAATGCGAAAAGCTTTTTACAAAGCATGGCAGTATGTTTTTGCTTTATTTCGGTTTACCATTTGTTAAGTCCAAAACAAACTGTTAAACTCCATTTTGTACATGGAGACATATGAATGAATGCTGATCATTGCCACAACACAGCTGCTACACCCCCTTCCAGCCATGCATGCTTTTCATGTAAATTATCGCGTTCGTTCACGACGATTCCATAGCACAATGTGAAAACTTGCTAAAAAATTTTTCTTTATGTTATTCATATACGTTCGCATAAAAACAAACCTACCCAAAAATGATCGGCAAACGATGTCATCTTGAAGTTTCTGTAGGTGTTACAGAAAATGGCGATTATTATGATTTGGAGCGCATGCGCACTTTCGAGTTTCGTATTCACACAAACGTTTTAATTTCAAGCATCAATCAGCAAGAAAAGTTCAACTCACGGGAGAATTTGAACAGATTTATTTTAAGTATGAAAAAAGAAACGGTACAAAAAATATCTGATCTAGTTTTATGTTGTCTGATGTTGTACACACAGTAATAACTTTGAATCGAATACATGTTCCAGGTATGCAAAATATATACAGAAAATATATCTAGATCTAGATTGAATAGAATCTATATATTCAATTTTAAAAAAAAATGTAAACTTCTCGGAACATTTTTGTAAGAGTAGAATTTAACATCAGTAGATTTAATTCATAAAAATAAATACATATTTTCTAAAATATGGATTTAACTTTTAAGAAAAAGATAATCTGTCTACAATTTGGGATTATCCACAAAAAAATTTAGACAAAGCATTGAAAAAAAAATTCGAGACTGATGATCGGAGGAAGTTGCTGACTGACCAATTCAGACTGTGAACTTCTCCCTCACATTGCAAATAATGCTTTGTTGGTCAGACACGATAGTACATTTATCTTAGATGGAGCAAAAGGAACACAATAATTACACTATGTACTGTGTCTGCTAACTTTCAGAGTCAAGTCAAATGATTTCAATTTCTTTGAAGTGAGAAAGCCCATGAAATTGCTTTACAATCTGAATTGAATATTTGACCTACCAGTAACATATATCTTTGTTTTGAGAGAAAACCTTCTATACTGTAGATTCCTAAATATTGGTGAGGAATTAATTATCGCATAATTTCGTGAGAAGCACCAGTTGCAAAATAAAATTACTCACTTTTATTTTTATGGAGCTGAAATCGATGTAAAATCTCTTGATCAACAGTCCATTCGTGAATTATTGTTCACACGATTTGACGTTAAAGAGTCATTTGTCGATAATAAGTACTAGTGAAAAATATGGAATCTACAGTACATGCATTCATATTGTATGTATAAAAATCAAATCTTCTTTTAGGCTTTTTGAGGTACATGTAGCATGCATTGATCTGAAAGAAACTTGCAACATACATCAAAACAGACCCACATCACAAGAACAGGCAGGTAAAACATTAGAACTTTCATGGTTTTTGTACTGCCCCGACAACAAATTGGAGTTAACATAAACATATCCCAGAATCAAGTCATCTTTAATGTACCCTAGCTGAGTATCATCTGAGTCAGAACTTGGACTGGAGGAGTGGAGCCTAAAACATTAAGGTTCATGAAATCTTCAAAAATCTTCTTTACTATTTGTAAGTAAAGTCACAACTAACAAGCAAACTGCTTCAGCAAGCATGCGAACATGATTATGATTAGCTAGACCTCTAAAACAATTGTGAAATTCATGTCCTTTAATTGGGTCAATGATTCAGGGTGGGGCTAAGTTGGCCATATAGAGAATTTATACATTACACCTTTAAAATTTTCTTAAGTTATGGACATCTAACAGGAAAACCTGTTTGTATGAAATCTCTTATAAAGAGCAGTTTGAAATCTCTTATAAAGAGCAGCTAGCCTTCTACCAAAATTGTGAAAATCAATTTCCCTAGGTCCAAGGGTGGCGCTAAGAATTGGTCCAAAATTGAAAACACATTACACCTTTTAAAATCACTCTTTGGTAATTAAAACACAGGACATTTTGTGGAAGGTGATTGTTTTTTAACTCTGAGCTTTAGCAGAGAAATGCTGGGCTGCTCAGATCATCACAAAAGACTGTAACAAGCTGTCTGTAAAGACTGTGAATTATAGTACAGTATTTATCTTAACATGTTAGCAAGTTTGTTGATAAATCTGAACCTTATCAGACTTACATTGAATATGTATGGTGGATAGCATATTAATACAAAAATCTATAGATTTCCTCCAACCTGGTATGTAAATTGCACATTAATTTTTTTAAAATTGTTTTTCTAGTTGTAGTTCTTAATTTTTTGATTGATAATTTTTATGCATTTTATTAACACCACTTCAGAAGTGCATGTAACCCATTTATTGACCTTGTTTCTTTGCAAACAAACAACGATTACCATGTAGTTATAATATAAAGAGATTGCCTTAATGCAAAATAACAGTATTTCTAGTGGCAGTCAAATATTTGCAGAGGATATTTAGCAATTTTGCCCCACAAATAATTGCAAAGCCATTGTCTTGATTTGATGTAAAGTCATCAATTCAAGAAAAAAAAATTGAAGTAACTGCCATAATGATATCACAATTTAAATTTAATTAATTGGCTAATACAGAATATCAACAATTCTTCAACTAATCTTCAGTGGAAATAACTGATGTAATTCTCTCTCTCTCTCTCTCTCTCTCTCTCTCTCTCTCTCTTAGCTATCCACTTTAAATAGCCTTGGGTGATTAGGGAGCTATTTACTGCATAACTATGTAAGTAAAAAGAAAAACTGTGTTTCACATGTGTGAAATTTACCCCATCTTAATCAATCCCCAGAAACAATTTCTATATTCAGCAAACTAAGTAAACTTCTTCACTTTAACTTATTTTGTGTGTAAATCAGATTTTTTGAGATGAGTTTGGAGATGCATCCAATGCAAAAGGAGAAAAGTAATAGAAGGGGTGTGATGGGAATCTGAAACACTAAATTAGATTTTCTGTATATTTTTAAATAAAAAAAAAATCATTTAAAGAGCAAACATTTGGGAATCTTGATTTACTTTTTCAAATTGATATGCAAGCTTTAATTAAATCCTTGTGACATTCAAGTCAAATCATATACTTCCACGAAGTGTGATATAAGTGAATGACGGACCACAAAATGAACAGGCTCCAGTTGATATATAGTGTTGTATACTGACATGCTTATAAGTGATTTAGAGTCACTTTTCTTCAGACTCCAGTTATAGTGCAAAGGATAATAGGTGCATGGGGCCCAGATAGGAATCCAGATTTAACATTGAAATATGTCAGCAATCTTTTAATACCTTTTCAAGTGAAGAACAGCAAACTTGCATTCCTATGCAAACTCGTTTGTTAAATTTATGAAAATAGTAACGTAAATCAAACCAGTGAGATTCCTGACTAGTATGAGTGTATAATTATGTGGTGGATTTGTGTGAGATTCATTTATAAGGTGAATTTGGTGAATACTCTTGCCCAGAAGCCTTTTGTTTATAAAAATATTTATTTAACCAACGTGTGTATTGGAAGGAAACTTAAAATACAAAGTTTTCACTTTATAATTATCCACTAAGAAAGGATAGGTGAATTTAATCATATTTAATAATTCAGTCAAAGATTTATTAAAGGCATTAAATAATCTGAAATGATAAATCATTAAATAATGTGTTAATAAAAATGCAAAAACATTGTAATGCCCAGCAGTAAAAGTTGCGTTTTAATCATATGGGAAGTTGCACTTTTTTTCTTCTTTTTTTACAGGTTAAAAAAAAACAACAAACAAAACTTAGTATTATTGTGCTTAGAGGTGAATGAGAGGTTGATAAAACAGATAGCATGTTATGATATTGTGTTCTTATTTGTATGGTAGGTTCAGAAAGAGAGTTGTATACTTATTTTCATTATACAGGATTAAAATCTGCACCCATTATGAAATGGTCTTTTATTAAAAGCTGAGTTGTCTCCCTTTAACTATATAGTTTATGTTTACATACCTATATACCTGTATGCATTCATCTCCTGCAGGTAAACTCAATCTTTACAAGGTAAGATTTACAGATGCATTTGGGGAATCCTTGTTATCTTTTTTATTTAAAGAACGAAATAGTAGATGTAATAAAATCCGCTGTTTTATATTTATTTATAATTATATTTAAGGGGAAGCAGCTTTTAAATGATTTGCTTTAAAATTTCAAGTGACCACAATAATCCAGAATTATCAATTTAACTCTGAAATGTTACTATTTTGTTTTTCATTCCATGCAAGCATAAATATATATATTTAGATGCTGGATTCATTTCTTTGTTACTTGAAACTGTTAGTTATTCATTGCCTTTTTACTTGTAATATTATTTTAAGCTGATTTGTAAAGTAATTATTATAAGTTTATTATAAATACAATAATCATATTCTAATGTTTTGTAAAATTTTTTTTTCATAACAAAGTGTCCCAAAGCTGTATCTTTAAGAAATTAGCAGTGCTGCTAAATAATGACAAATTAATAAATTCTAAATTACATACAGAAATTTGCATGAGTATGTGTATCTCAGGGTTTTATTTTGCTAGATTGAGTCAAGGCAAAAGAGAGCTTTTCTGATTGAAATTTGCTTGTCTGAATGGAGGGACCTATATTACTATATATATAGTTTATAGGTCCCTGTATGAATGTGTTCTATACTCATCTGCAAGCTTGATTTTTTTTGACAGTCTATTAAATTATCTTTGATCTGCTCCCCATTGTATAAATTGTCATTGTGACAAAAAATATAGAACAGATTTAAGGTGTAATTTTTATGAACTTTGACTTGACTGTCTACTGGGTTTATTTCCTAAGTTTTAGTCATCATGCTCCCATGATTTAATTGATTTCCTGTTTATGATCAATAAGTGACTGAACTCCAAAATTTTAAATAAAAACAAAAGATACTAGGAATTCTGGTGACAAAAAATATGGAAGAGATTTAAGGTGTAATTTTTATTATGAACTGTCTGTGGTTCTATTCCGAAGTTTTAGTTGCCAATCCTCCCAGGATTGTTCCTGTTTATGATCAATAAGTGACTGAACTCCAAAATTTTATATAAAAACAAAAGATAGGAAATCTGGTGATATTCAGGTGAACATTTTGATCCGTGTATCCACGCTTTGTTTAGTGAATACATTTGATCACAGAATTTATCTGAAAAAGGTCATCAGATCTGTGTGTTTGTCTTATTAATGATAAATGAGGGGAAACACATAAGCTTAGTCTATTCTCCAATACACGGTCAATTCAAATTTTTAAAGTTTGGGGACTGATAACCTAGATACACCCTCACAGCTTGGTGACCAAAGCATGTGGACACGTACTGGTTAAATGTTTGGCAACCCCTGGAGGGAACAATTTAAGTTTCAAAAAAAAATTAAGACCATAAAAAAACCTGCTGTGTAATGTATTTAATATTAAGATTGATTCATTTGCTGATTTAAATATATTCAGTCACATTAGAACAAAAGCATATGAGAACCTACTAAACCACAGAAACAAATTTTGAAACATATATAAATCAATATCATCTCACATATCATGAATAACCAACACAGGTTTGTGCCTTAGCAAGGGATTGAACCCAGAACCTCTGGCATGCCAGACCAGTGCTCTACTGATTAAGCAGATTAATCCACAAGCCCAGGGTAGTATGAATTAGCCATACATCACTCACTACCAATTGTCCCAATTCAGAGAAGAAATGTGTCATCTCTTATGGAGTGTTAACACTGTGTTGAGCTATGTTTTACGGTCAATCACATTTTACCACCACAGAGACCCACCAGAGAGTACCGAAAGGGTCCTAACAAGGAAACCAAATGTAATAGGGAGAAAATATGACAGAACATACCAGAACCTAACCCCCCCCCCCCCCCCCCTTGAACTCGAGACAGATATGTTCTATCCACTGAGCTATCAACTAGATATGTTCTAGTATATATATACCCACTGAAATATCTGCTGGGGATTCAAGTGAATCCTGGTTTGTTTTGTTGCATTTTCTCCCTTCCTGAACACTTACTTGGTGTAGTAATTGTGCCAAGAAGTGACAGATGAAAGACATTATATCATCACCTGGAAGTGACAAGTAAAAAGACATTATACCATGTCCTGAAAGTGAAGGTGAAAGATACTATATCATGCCCTGGAAGTGAAGGTGAAAGACACTATACCATGCCCTGGAAGTGACAGGAGAAAGACGCTTTTCCATGTCCTAAAAGTGACAGGGGAAAGACTGTACTGGTATACCATGCCCTGAAAGTGACAGGGGGAAGACACTATACCATGCCATTGAAGTGATAGGAGAAAGACGCTATACCATGCACTGGAAGTGACAGGAGAAAGACGCTATACCATGGCTTTCTACTACCCTAGGACTATGGATTAAACCAGTTTAGCTTGATCAGTAGAGCACAGTGGACTGACAGATAGGAGAAGAAAAATATGAATTTTCAAAGTTTGATGGACAACTGACAAATTTAGAGACCAAAGTAAATGACCCTCCACTCATGTTAAGCTGGGAACAAAACATAGATCATCAGTGTTTCATGTTTTGACATCTCTTAGTTTTCATCAGTAATTTTTAAAATAAGCATTATAATAAAGCATTGGCTCCATGCATTGATAAGATTACATGTAAAACAGGAGGGGAAAAGTGTTGACCTGGTGGGGACTGGAACTCAGGGCCTCCCACTAACCAGGCAGGTGCTGTATCACTGAGCTACCGGGCTGAATTACCCAGTCCCCATTACACCTGAAATATTCGTACGGCTATCCTTAAAAAATTATTTGTTTGGAATTACCACCTGGGGGGTTTCAGACCAAAGAAGTAGGAAGGGAATTTATTTTTTTTTTTCAAAATTGAAGGTCTATTTTACTTTGACTTTTGTAAAAGGTATCTCCAATGCATCAACCAAGAGCCCAGCTAGTTTTTGCTTAGATCTGATGCTAATTAAGTGTTTGGGTGCTACATCTGATACCAGGCCAAGAAATGAGGAGGGAGGCAATTCCAAATTAAACAAACAATAATTTTATTTTGGCCTAAAGTTGTTTACAATGCTGGCTTAAATTAACTGCCAATAATAACCATATAACCAAAGAGAGAGAGAGAAAGTCATTTTAATTTCATTGTAAAAAAATTGTTGTTTACAATTATCAGATAGATAAATTACATAAATGTTTGATCAGGATTAATACAGACCGAGATATATTTAAACAAAAATCAGGTCAACTTACATCAGTACAAATATTGACATTAGCATATATTCTTTGCTGATCTTTCTTTAGTAAATTAAGTCACAATATTTTTTTTATCCAAAAATCAGGTCAACTTACATTATTAAGTACAAATATCAACATTTATTCATTACTGATCATTCTTTAGTTAAAGTCAGAATATATTTTTAAATAAAAGTCACTGTTTGTCCATTAGATTGACACCTTATCTTTAAAACATAATATTTAATATCTAAATTAAATTGAATATATACAGACAGATTGGGGAAGATCTCAAGATCTTTGGTGTTTAGTAAAAATTAGAAAGAACTGGTTCTCATCTGTACCAGTAAGGTATGATCATGTACAGTAGGATGTACTCATGTACCAGTAAGGTTTAGTCATGTACAGTAGGGTATACTCATGTACCAGTAAGGTTTAGTCATGTACAGTAGGGTGTACTCATGTACCAGTAAGGTTTAGTCATGTACAGTAGGGTGTACTCATGTACCAGTAAGGTATAGTCATGTACAGTAGGGTGTACTCATGTACCAGTAAGGTTTAGTCATGTACAGTAGGATGTACTCATGTACCAGTAAGGTATTGTCTTGTACAGTAGGATGTACTCATGTACCAGTAAGGTTTAGTCATGTACAGTAGGATGTACTCATGTACCAGTAAGGTATAGTCATGTACAGTAGGATGTACTCATGTACCAGTAAGGTATAGTCATGTACAGTAGGGTGTACTCATGTACCAGTAAGGTATTGTCTTGTACAGTAGGATGTACTCATGTACCAGTAAGGTATAGTCATGTACAGTAGGGTGTACTCATGTACCAGTAAGGTATTGTCTTGTACAGTAGGATGTACTCATGTACCAGTAAGGTATAGTCATGTACAGTAGGGTGTACTCATGTACCAGTAAGGTTTAGTCATGTACAGTAGGGTGTACTCATGTACCAGTAAGGTATAGTCATGTACAGTAGGGTGTACTCATGTACCAGTAAGGTTTAGTCATGTACAGTAGGGTGTACTCATGTACCAGCAAGGTTTAGTCATGTACAGTAGGGTGTACTCATGTACCAGTAAGGTTTAGTCATGTACAGTAGGGTGTACTCATGTACCAGTAAGGTTTAGTCATGTACAGTAGGGTATACTCATGTACTAGTAAGGTTTAGTCATGTACAGTAGGGTGTACTCATGTACCAGCAAGGTTTAGTCATGTACAGTAGGGTGTATCAATTGTACCAGTTAGGTATATGGTCTGTACAGTAGGGTATACTCATGTACCAGTAAAATATATGTTCTGTACAGTAGGGTGTACTCATGTACCAGTAAAGGTATAGTCATGTACAGTAAGTTATTGTCATGTACAGTCAGGAAACAGTTCAAAATGCCTAATTACAATTCATATAGTATGTTAGGTAATAATATGGTTTAATCATGTACTAGTAAAGGTATAGTCATGTACTAGTAAGGTATAGTCATGTACCAGGAAAGTATAGTCATGTACCAGTATAATGGTATAGTCATGTACCAGTAAAGTATAGTCATGTAACAGTATAATAGTAGAGTCATGTACAAGTAAAGTATAGTCATGTACCAGTAAAGTATAGTCAAGTTCCAGTAAAGGTATAGTCATGTACAAGTAAAGTATAGTCATGTACCAGTAAAGTATAGTCATGTACCAGTAAGATATATTCATGTACCAGTAAGGTATAGTCATGTACCAGTAAGGTATAGTCATGTACCAGGAAAGTATAGTCATTTACCAGTATAATGGGAGAGTCATGTACATGTACCAGTAAAGTATAGACATGTACCAGTAAAGTTTAGGCATGTACCAGTAAGGTATTATAAATAGTCATGTACCAGTAAATTATAGGCATGTACCAGTGAAGTATAGTCATGTAGCAGTATAATGGTAGAGTCATGTACAAGTAAAGTATAGTCATGTATACCAGTAAAGGTATAGTCATGTACCAGTAAAGTATAGTCATGTACCAGTAAAGTATAGGCATGTAGCAGTAAAGTATAATCATGTACCAGTAAAGTATAGTCATGTAGCAGTATGGTATAGTCACGTACCAGTGAGGTATAATGCACTTGTAAGGTAAAGTCATTTCCCAGTAAGGTAATTAATGTACCAGTAAGGTATATATAGTCATGCACCAGTTAGGTATGGTTATGCACCAGCAAGGTAAAATCATGTACCAGTAAGGTATAGTCATGTTATAAATGTTGACTTGATTACTTCATCAAACATTCATCCATTCTAAGGTATAATACGTCCTATGTCTCCTCATAAGGCTTTCTGTGGGGGTACTAGATCCTTTGAAGTCTGGCCACTTCTAACAAATTAAAGCACTCTGGACTACTAAACCTGTGGCCATTACAATGCAGCTATTATCATGTTGCCAACATTAGTACCTTGAGGTCTCTATAAAATTGTATCAAAATGAATGCATTTATTTTTGTTTTTTGAAACTGCATGAACAATTTTATTTAAGATAAAGATGATTTTCTTGTGAGCAAGTGGTATTTAGTAACCAGTCACCCACAATACAATGGCAAATGTCTGATTCTAACTGCTAATTTAAGTCCCTGCTTGTCACTGTGACAAATAGGGCAACAATATATAAATATAGTAGTGGCAGCAACTTAATCCGTTATAGTAAGTACAGACTTATGCTTGTAAAGCAATGTTGGCACTTGATGCTACGGTCCTTAGCCCAGACAAAGTTATGTTGAAATACATTTTGCTCAAGATAACAGTTCAGCAAACAGGAGGAATCTTGAACACATCAACATACATATGTAGTAACGTCGCAGGGAGTCCGATTAACAGACCCTGTTACATCAGGACTTATCTACGACCTGCTCAGTATTCACACTCTGATTGTTGACATTATGTAACAGGACAGCATAACATTATTTTCTGGATTACATGATGCCTTTGCAAAGGGTGAAAATGAAATCCCGCTCCCAAAAGAGGGTCCGCTTTGCCATTGATCCGGAGTAGGTAAATGTTTGTCAATGATCTTCAGTAAATTTAAACCTCGATCTGAAGGAATTTTCCTTAAATATTTGTGTTGATTATTATAATTATTGAAATAAATCTTGGTAAATCATCTAGTAAGGGAATCTTTAACATGTTTAATATATAAAATAAATGTTGATTGCATATCACTGCTTTTTTTTGTATGATCATGGATAAATTGGATGGTTATTTGAATCTCAAAATGAACTGTGATCATGTATTCAAATGGAAAATGAATTGGGAGAAATTGCTTTCTGTTAAATTCTCAAGAAATGCATTTTTGTACCATTTTTGGAAATGTAAATGGCATCTAATTGAGAAATTTAGATTTTCCTGGCTTTGGACTTCATGATTTTAATATTCTTAACTCAGTCACTAAACAACTTGAAAATGTAATTTCAGATCACCTGCATACATTCGTTTTTTAAATAAAACCAATGTTCAGCATTGACTTGTTTTCAATTGATTTTATTTTTAACTGTCTTTTGGTACCTGTTTCAAATAAGTAATAGCAAAATTTAGGACAAATTCATGATTCCCCTTCCCAATATTTTACCTAAATTTTGCTATAAATCGAGGAGTAAAATGGCTTTTAACTTTGTGACTACATTGTTTTCTAATGATTTCCTATAACAAATTTAATTTTTTTTTTTAATAAAAGCAACAATTGAAAAAAAAAAGAAATAATACATGTTAGTTGATCACCAAAAATCACATTCATCTTCAATTATTTACTTTAGGTAGAACTGCTCAGTCCTACATTTTAGATAGCAGGCAGTCTTGACTTAAATAAGGATTAAGTTTTAAAGATGAAATGCTTTGATTACATGACTAATTGCCTATTGACAGCCTATACGTACAAGTATTGTCAGTGCAGTCTAAGATGAAAGCTAATTATGCTAGCTCCACCCACAGTATTGCTGATTGGCCTGGATATCAAATGTGAACCTTGTATGTATACATCATGAAACTGTGTAAAAAGTTATACTCTTATATCTAGTTTGAAAGGGGATAGTGAATTCAATTGAGTTTTAAGGATTAAGCAACATTAAGGAATTTCTTTTACATTTTAAATATAGTAAAAAATCACTAGAGGTGTAATAAAAACCAATTTAAACTCCCCCACCCACCCACCATTACTCCCCTCTTCCCTTTAAGAGAAGCTAAAACTTATGTGATTGTATTTTGGATAAAGGCACAAAATCTTTTTCTAACAAAATTTTACAAAACTATAGCTGAGATGTTGACAGACACACAGACAGATCAACATTAGTGAAAACATGCCCTTCTTCCAATTTTGATGAAAAATATGATTTTTAAAAATTTAAATCTAAACAATACTTAGAACCATGAGGCTTTGATGTATTGTCCAGGTTTCCCTGATTAAAATGTTCGTTTAATTCTGTTTCTATAGCAACCTAGATGTTTTTGTTTAATTAGTGAAACCTTAGATCCTGATAAAGAGATAAAAGACCTATGTGGTTGGAGCCCAAGGATTTGATGTCGTCATTAAAAAGTTCATCATTGAACGTTTATGAAAAAAAATGAGGAAATGGATCTTCTTTATAAGACATGGAAACTTCACAGTTGTCTATCATTTGTGAATAAATTCCTTTTTTTTCCAGGAATATATTAATTGCCTACAATTTCCTGGCATAATATAATTCATTATCACCTGCCAGTGTATAACCTTTTCCCAGAGAAAGCCACAAAAATGAAGCAAAAAATATATATATGCTGTATGCCTAAACTCAGTAGTGGGAGTTTGAGAAGGAGTTAAATCTATATTCAATAGAAAATGGGTTAAAACAGTTATTGGAATTCTGGCTTGGATATGGACAGGCTGTATATAAGTCAGATTCCTGTATTGTCATGATTGGGGACTGTATACCACGGAGGTGATTAGTAGGAATGAAATCTTAATTCTGTCCGTTGTTGGACTCGCTTCTCTACATGACTGACAGATGTCAATACTTCTCCTAATATCTCTGTATCAACTGCAGTGATTTCCTTAATATTTAGTTTTTTTGCAGTGATATGAGTGACAATGAAACTTCTGGAGGGGACCCTGCGTGGCACCGTGGTGATCATGAGGTGGTGCCGGTCAGTCCAGAAGAGGTCCAGTTACTGGAGGTACCCAATGGAAGCCACACTGGATCAGGTGTGTCTGGAAACAACAGTGGTCTGATAAAGAAGGATGGTATGTCATACATCATTGTTGTAAATATCATGATGTTATAATTAAAATGTCTTAATTAATTTGTTAAAAATTGATAATAAAATGAATGAAGCATTTTTATCATCTGTAGTAATGTATACATATATAGCTATAAGTAGACATCATATATATACATCTTCTTTGGTGGTTCATTTTGTATTTTTCCTTGAATTTTTAGTGAATGATTAAGTGCAGATTATTTATCTCATGCTAAACACATTATTATGAATTGCATGCATAACAGTACTATAAGCAGGTCAGATCTTGGTACAGCTTCTAAATCTCTGACAGTGGTCAGATCTTGGTACAGCTTCTAAATCTCTGACAGTGGCCCAGCGGCCTTATATCTGCATGCATTTAGTCAGAGTTCATTTGACTTTAAGTCTGTCTAAGGATTTAATGCTCATGCAGTTCATTTATTCAAAAGAATTTTTTTCTAAAATTTTCCGAGAAGAAATGTCATGTTTATTGGGGTGGTTTTTAAAGTAATTACTATAAAGTAACCTCCAGTCAAGGTCAAGGTTTATAGAAAAGATAATTTCTGTCATTAATTAAGAATTAAATGTCAGTCTCAAAATTTATTGACATTTAGTCTAATGTCTACACAAAAATCCTTTCTTCAAGGTCATGCTTTAAGTAATTGACAGAAATGGTGAATTTTGATAAAAACATCAGTTATAGGTGTTACTTGGTCAGAAAGCTACATGTAGCAAGAAGTCTAAGGTACTAATTTGGGACTAAGAGATCCTTTTTTCCACATGCTGGATTTTTATTGGGATAACAAAATTAATTAAACAAAAGCAATGTTAATGTCTACATTATGCGATATTGATTCAGTATATTATAAAGACGGCATGTTACATCCAGTGATCTATACATCCCCCTTAATCTACTCAGACAAGGAGGCTGTACTTAAAGCTGCTCACGCAGTGAGTGGTAAAGGATCTCTCTATTGTTAATTATATTGTTCATCAATGTCAATGACTACTGCTTGTCTTTCTTGAAGATAATAAATAAATGAGCTGTACATTGATTGGTGAAGCAAATTTAACACATCAATATTCTAGACTTTTGCACAAGGGTTATAAATATACAATATGTACATCAATTATTGCCTTTTTACTATTAATCATGAGGTCAGTGGGATATATAACATATAGCTCAACATGATAGGGACAATATTTCTCCTATTTTTGGAAGGGGGGGGGCTGCTGAATTATCATATCTAGCACGTAGACTTTCTTAACAGCTAAATGAATGATATTTGATTATCTAGGAGGGACTAGATCAGGGCTAAAATATAGGCTATATATATGCCTGCTGTCCCATCCCATTCACTTTTATGAATAAAATATTACTTAAATTAAGTTAGATAAGGAAAACAGCAGTAAAATTCACGTTTTGCTTTATGTTCCATTTGTTTCCTTCTGGTTATTGCAAATGAATGGGGAGCACTGATTTAAAAAAAAAAAAATTAACCTAGTACAATGTATGTGATATTTTAAAAGCTGTAAAATGTAGGTCACATGCAGCATCTTAAACATTGGTTTGGACATATCTCCTCTAATGTAATTTGTCAGTTTGGTTACATTTAGGCTTCTATGTAATCACTTGAGCATAATTTTTTTTAAGAGAATATTTAATACCCTGATCACATGTCTGGAAATTGTAGGTCGATCTCACCTGCAGCATTTGAAGCATTCATTAGTGATGTGGTACCCGACATCCTTAGGTCTGATCAGTGTAGGATTTATGAAAACTTCAGGATTATAATTATTCCAATTAACCCAGCATCAGAAGTAAAGTTAATCTTTCCTTAGTGATGTGATCTATAAAATATAAGTCATTGTAAGACTTGTCTTGCTTGAGAATTTATCTCTCTTAAAGCTTGATCATTCAACCAGTAAATATAGGTCATATGTAGCATCCAAAGCATATACAAAAGTATGCTTCAATACTTGCAATATTTGTAAACAATGTAGAATTATTGGTGCTTAGGAATGATTTATGTATTCTCAAAACTTTGATCTGTTAACGCAAAATGGAGGTCACATGCAGCATCTGAAACATGGCTGGTAGATACTGCACCTCAGATATAATTATGTTTACATGTTTGGTCACACAGTAGATCTTCTCAGTGCTTGGGAATGGAACCATATTCTAAAAACAATCATCTGCTGACTCAACGAGAAAGTAGATAGGTCACATGTAGCATAAAAAGTGTGACTAAGATGCAGCACTTAGTACATGTTTGGTTTGTCAAAGCAGGGCTAATCTAGCTGTTTGAATGGATCTGCCTCAGTCCATGATCATCCTGAAAATCTGCAGAATCTGAATAATAATAGCAGATAATGTGAATCCTTAGTGACGTGATCCATGTCAGATAATAATAGCAGATAATGTGAATCCTTAGTGCCATGATCCATGTCAGTTAATAATAGCAGATAATGTGAATCCTTAGTGACGTGATCCATGTCAGTTAATAATAGCAGATAATGTGAATCCTTCGTGACGTGATCCATGTCAGTTAATAATAGCAGATAATGTGAATCCTTCGTGACGTGATCCATGTCAGTTAATAATAGCAGATAATATGAATCCTTCGTGACGTGATCCATGTCAGTTAATAATAGCAGATAATGTGAATCCTTAGTGACGTGATCCATGTCAGTTTGGTCAACATATAGGAATTAATTATAATGATTATCATAACTTAAGAATATATGTGCTAAAAGAATTTTAATCAGATTTTCATTCATCTTGAAAATATAGGTCAATTGCAGCATCTTAACATACATAAAACAATTGCAACACTATCCCATGAATTTTATTCTTAAGAATCCTCTGTATATACACTGCACACTATGAAGAGCTCTGATTGACTATATATGGTATTTTTATGGAGTTAGAGTAATCCCCCCCCCCCCCCCCTCTTAGATATAAATTATAATAAATCAAAATATAGGCAGTATAGTCTATTTTTCAGTTGATGCAAGCACATCCTTAACATTTGAATATTGTAAAATTTGTTCTTTTTTTCAAGGGGACATAATTCCGCAGAATCACAATTTCTGTTCCATCTGCGGATAGAAAATTACACAGATTTCTTGACTTGCCATTTAAGTCTTAAATGCAGTTTAAGTACACTGTTATACATTTCCGAGGAAAATTGCTTAATGGAGTAAAATAATCTCACATGGAATTAAAAAATTTTTTTACTAGTCCAAATGAAAAAAAACTGAGCACTGCATTTGCATGCTGCATTTTCCCCACTTAAGTAAACAACCTGCAGTGATTTCTGTTCCTCAATATTTCAATGTCTCTGAATATTTTTCCTGGAGGTAAAATTGACAAATACCCTATGTTGAAAATAAAAAAAGATAAGCTTATTGTTTATACCTTTATACAATTTTCTCCATGTCTAAAAAACATTTCGATTTAGTAATATAGAGGGATATGTGCACGTGGTCCTTAAGCTTTTTTTGAGGCATGACCCATCATAACAACAGAGCACAGAAAAGTCATAACAACAGAGTGCAGAAAAGTTAAAGGTCAAAATAGGTGGAAAAATTTCTCAATGAAATTGATTATCACTATTAATAGTATGTGCAAGTAAAGAGAATAATTAGGCTGAGCATACTTTATATATAGATATATATTGATACGTCATTGGGAAATTTTTTATAATAATCACAACAAACCAACAGTCATTGACCCTTTGTTATTATGACGAAGCAGAATTGTTTTAGTGTTGATAAGAGATAATCCTGACCCGATTGATTGATTGTAATAATACGGAGCTGTCGGGACTGATGGGATAGTTATGTAGATTCTCACTCCTACACATTAGATTGGTTCCTGTTGGCAGCCACAAGTCATAACTTACACAACCTCATCAGTGGGATAAATGTCTCCGATTATTGGACAATTACAGAAAATGACATCTCTGTCACAGAGTCGAACACCAAGATTAATGGGCAGTCAATGGGTCATATCAATGTTTTATTATAAATCACCCCCACACATTATTCCTGTTACATACTGATGGGTAATTTGTTCATAAGAAATTTTGATAATTACCATTGAACATCACTGAAATATCTTCTTTTTTTTAAAAAGGGAATTTATAGTTTACATGTCTGAAAATTGGCATTTGCATGATAGCATTTGCAAGGTTCAAAGATTTGGATTTTATATAGCTCACTCAACAAGCACGTACCCTTGCTCAAGCTTATATCTGATCAAAAATTAGCTGGCATCTTCATCTGTTTGCAAACAATTTATACTTTTGATTCTGCTGGAGTAGAATCATTGGCCCATTTGAAAATAATTAATGAAACAAGAACAATTTTGAAAATAATCTGACACGAGCATAATTTCGATTTGTTTTAAATTCTGCTGATTTTCTGTAAATATACAAGAAAAAAAATTAAGCCCACAATATTTCAAAGTTTTAAATACTGGACTAAAATATCAAGAACATGTAAAATAAAAGTTAAAGTTTCTATCCACTGTATGTAGTACTACAAGTATATGTTTACATTGTTGCTAATAAAGTCCTGGTTTCAAAACATCAGTAGGAGTAACTTGGCTCGGGTGAGCCTTATGGCTTATGGGCATCTAGTTTGCATGGTTTCCGTCCGAACTGCATCTTGAGGGTGATACACCCATGGATATTAAAAGTAACATGAATTATAAAGACATTTTTTAATACTGAATTCCCATATCTTGTAAAATAAACCGAGATCAAAGGTTTTCATCAGTTTCATTGATATTTTCTACTAGCTATGTTTATTTTGCATAAATTTGACTCAAAGGCTACATGAAAATAAATTAATGAATTGCAAATTCTTAACAAATCAACCTGTAAGAATACATGACAAAACAATAGAGAATAACTTGTGATCTTTAATTTTTGGAATTTTAGGACAACTGAAAAGCATATTAAAGAATCGTTTAGAGACAGTTGAGCATGTTGATAATTTGTCAGTCAAAGGTAAAATGCCTGCTGTTTGCTTGATGTTGAGTTTTTGAAAATTGCTTGCTGACAGTTGCAGCATATTTAGCTGTTTATCATGTTTCTGGTTTTATTTTCTATACACTAGTTATATCTGCATGCTTGGTTGGATGTTAATTTTTCTTGGAGTTTCTTTTTATTTGTGTATAACTATCAAGTTGAACATGAAGTCTGTTAGGTAAGTCTGAGCTTTGAATAAAAATCATTATGGTCATATTCCAGCAATTTTGATATTTTCACAATTTAGTCTTTTATTAGTCAGAGAAAGTATACAGATTTTGCCGTTATTTTGAGTAGAGAAAACATGCAGATTTTTAATTTTTGTTATTCTGTTAAATCTAATACCCCAAAATATTGGATTGGAATATTTTATATTTTGAAATAATGTCTTAAATGAACTGTAAAAGTTTGCAATATTAAAAAAAAGAAATAAAAACTACAGAAATTTCTGGTAATTTTACGAAGAAGCATGTCTGCTGGACAGAGACAGAACTAAATGTTGAAGGAATAATTAAACAAATGAAGCAAAAGGAGTAAATTCAATTTACATCATGATTTAGTATAATAATCGTCTTCCTGTAAATTAAGAGTACACTGGATCAGTTTTAAAAACAATGTTTGTTACAGAGAGAAGACGAAGACACTCATCTGCAGGTAAATTTACTTTCTGAATTGACATATTGTTAAATAAATGATCGAATTACAGAACTCTCACAAAATTGATATTATTTCATCTGTATGATCTAAAAAAAAATCTGTAATTCAACTGTCATCATTGGTTTTCAGATGAAGATGACTTTGCATTACTCCACGGCAGATTCGAGGTACATTGTATAATCTAGAGCTAATTAACAATTGATTAAGTTTAATTTCTTAATGTAAACTATCAAAGACAACTTAGTGGTTATTTGAGATATGAGGTACATGAGTATTAATGAATTAACTACCAGTGTTTGATTTTAATTCCTTGATATTTATAATAATTCTACTGACTTAATTTCTGCTCTGAGCAGAAGATCCCCCTAAAGGACTTCCATGCTGAGATTCGGGCCTTCAAGGATGTGGAGGATTTCCTGAGTGGGACACAACTGATGTTGGACCTCCAAAAGTCGGGTCTACCCCAGATTATAGACGCGATGGTCAAAAGGTTACTAGAGAAAAAAGAAGTATCCTCGCAGACCTCACTAGAGGAAGCGAGACACGCCATCTTCACTCAGGACTCAGGTGAAGAACTCCTGTAAATTAGGAGGGGGCTGAGACTCAGCATGTCAAAATGCTTTTCTAAAATCCTGGGCTACATTCAAGATTGTAGCAGCTAGCTTAGCTGCTATGTCTTGGTCTGTTGATCAAACTAAATGAACTGCCTGTTACTCCTACCCCAAGCTATCATTGGTGTTTGTTCAAATTTGTTAGCACTATCTAGCATTATATAGTTGCCACAATCTTGAACACAACCCTGTTATAGAATTTCAAGAATAGTGACCTTCAACTTGACCTTTGACCCCCTCTTTTTTTTTTTACTAGTTTCCTCTCATTTATTTTGAATGACTAAAGGTATTTGAAATATCGCATGTGCTTATTGATAGATATCAAGTAAGATACTAGGCTTACATTTGTGACCATGAACTTGATACTGCTTTGTAACCTTGACTTTGTCATTGACCTTCCTTTCAATTCTACATAAAAGTTCATTAAAAAAAGAGGTCAATTTTGATACCTATGTATTGTAAATATTACTGATGTTGGCAACGAATATGTCTCTTGAAGCATGCTCTAGTTAGAAATAACTTATTTTATATTTTATTGACTCTTATTTCAGTACACACACTAAGTAAGACAATTCAGGGTACCATGACAAGTGATGAGAGCGGCTTTGATTTTGATCAGAACTGGATTTGTGTCATGTAAGTCAGGTAATCAAAGGTAAAAAAAAATAAACGAAAGGCTACATCTTTGTATAATGCATTGTCAACATCTTCCTTGTGCAATGAAAAGCTCAAAGGACCTTGAAAAGCTCAAAGGACCTCTACTCTGAATAGTGTTTATAAGGCTTTTCCACACACTATAATGTAAATTTTAAAAAGGCCAACAACACTGATAATGTATTATAAGAATATGTTTTACAGAATGTAAAGCTTAAAGGACCAAAATTCTGTGGAAAAAGTAGGATTTTCAGTGAATCAAACTTCATGTTAAATATTTAGAAATAATTTAATTTTTTTCCATTCCCTGAAGGTGCGATATTCCTACCTTGACAAAACGGCATGTGGTCATCGCGCGATTAAACAGTCCGGCTAATTTAGGCAGCACTAGTCAAGAGGTGCAGTTTGTAATCCTCGTAATGGCTCCGGTCAGAGAGGTTAGTTTATACAAGTCTCCAGCTCATGGGCCAGTCACAGAGTTTACTGATTACAGGGGCTCCCGTCAGAGAGGTTAGTGAGTAAGTCTACAGCTCACAGGGTAACCAGGAACAGAGAGACTCCCATCACAGAGGTAACCAGGAACAGAGAGGTCAGTGAATATGTCTACAGCTCACAGGGTAACAAGGAACAGAGAGGTTAGTGAATATGTCTACAGCTCACAGGGTAACCAGGAACAGAGAAGACTCCCATCACAGAGGTAACCAGGAACAGAGAGGTTAGTGAATATGTCTACAGCTCACAGGGTAACCAGGAACAGAGAAGCTCCCATTAGAGAGGTTAGTGAATATGTCTACAGCTCACAGAGTAACCAGGAACAGAGAAGACTCCCATCAGAGAGGTTGGTGAACATGTCTACAGCTCACAGGATAACCAGGAACAGAGAAGCTCCTGTCAGAGAGATCAGTTAGTGTATGTATCAAGTCCACTGGGTCATACAGCCAAAGAGGGTCAATTTCAAACCTGACTTAAATCTTCACCTCTTAATTTTGTGTTCATCTTAAGCGCACCAAGATATTAGGCCACAGAGGGGCCATTTTCATACTAAGCCTTCACTTACATGCTCAAATTATCATGGCATTGAGGCTTGGGAATGATTGTTTTCATACTGTACTTAAATCTCTATCCTTTTTGTACATTTTCATAGTAGCAAATAATGATCATTAAAGTTTGCACTTAAATTTGAATGAATATATTGATCAAATTCAGTAACTATAGACACCTACTCAGTATTATCTTTTTTTATATATAGAAAAGTACTAAGTCCTCCTTGGAGACGGCCCGGACCTTTGCCACCCTCTTCCTGGACATAGACTTCCGACATCAGCTCCTGCTGGCCGAGTCTGAATTTGAATTTAAACAGCTTCTTCATTCGAGGACCAAACTTCTCATCGAGGAACAGGGTCTCCCCGAGAACCGCAAATCTCATCTTGTGCTGTCGGCCTTTGAACAGGAGGAACAAGAGGTTTAAAAGGGGGGCTCTCAATCGGGAATTCTTGTGTTTTATTTGCATACAGAATCATGTAAGGAAATATGAATGTTCCTTGATTTATTTTAATTTATTTCAGGGTGGGACAGCTCGATGTCCAATAGGACAGGGTCTTCTTCGTGACTTTAAACGACGGTTACCTCACTATCTCTCAGATTATAAAGATGGTAGGTATATACAACGTAATACTGAGTGAGCAAATTAATTAAAAATCAAATACCAATTGTAAGAAAGATACTTTAAATCCTAAGCTTTACTTTCTTTGTAGGCATCATAGGGAACAAAACAATTCACAAAGTAACGTCCACTACATTTTTCTTGTACTTTGCCTGTGTCCTACCAAACATCGCCTTTGGAATGTTGAATGATAACAACACAGAGGGAGCTATAGGTAATGTACTACTATTTTGTCTTTGGATACATTTCACAAAATTTTATTTTAAATTTGAACAGTCTTATCAGGAGAAATAAAAGAAATTTTCAAACCGAGGAACTTGAATTCATGTCTTTCCTTTTGTTTATGTATGGAAATGTCTTCACAGCTGAGATATTGATCTGACATGCAAAAAGAAAACAAAATTCTCTCTATGAACTGGTTGAAGACTACCTTCTTTCAATTAAGGTAGTATAACTGAAGGCAAGGTTATTAAGGATATCAGAGGAATTAGATCTTACCTGTTAATCTGTCTATATATTAACTTATTAACTATCAATATGATGTTATATGGAGACCTTCACTCTACTTCACATCTCAAAGGGCAAAGTTTAACACTCTTGAATCTGTATATAGAAATTTTTTTGATTAATTTGTTGTTTACAAAAAACAAACAGTATATTTTATTACGATCAAATGATTCGATCCTAGCTGTGTTATGGGCTGAAATCCAAGATTCGATCTAGTTAGATTGAACAGAAAAAGTGTGTCTGTCCATAACAAATTTTCATTGCAGTTTTCTCAGCAGCTACTGACATTGCAGATGCTTGAAATTTTAGCACAGTCTTTGCATAGGCATGCCATATGGTTCGATTCATTTCTACACAAATCTGGTGTCAACTTCCTGTTTATCCGTGCATCTGTCCGTAACAAATTTTCGTCACAGTTTTCTCAGCAGCTACTGACATCGCAGATGCTTGAAATTTTAGCACCCTCTTTGCCTAGACATGCCATATGGTGGGATTTATTTTTGTACAAATCTGATGTCAACTTCCTGTTTATCCGTGCGTCTGTCTGTAACAAAATTTCATTGCAGTGCTCGAAATTTTAGCACATTCTTTGTCTAGGATTGCTATATGGTGGGATTCATTTTTGTACAAATCTGATGTCAACTTCCTGTTTATCTGTGCATCTGTCCATACCAAATTTCTCAGCAACTACTCATTGCATGTGCTTGAAACTTCAGCACACTCTTTTCTGGGCATGCCATATGGTGGAATTCATGAGAGCGTATATTCAAATCAGAGCGGGGGTATTACTAGTGAGCATTGGCTCACAGACTTCTTGTTTAATCCTATATCTCTCTGCATCAGCAGATGCAATCAACCAAAATAGATGACTATAGGTTTGGTAAACAAGTTTGTATCATTTAAGCATTTAGTCATTAAAAAAAACAACTATTGCTGGTTTTAATTGGTCAGTGAATTGATTTGGCACCCTCAAAGTACAACATTTACCTTGCCCTTTGGGCTCAATATTTATTGAACTCCGGCGGTAGTAAAATCAACATATTGACCTCAGAAACAGCAATGATTCTATGATATTTAGCTGTGGTGGTTCCACTTGGATGTATACAATATTTAGCTATGGTGGTTCCACTAATTGGATGTATACAATATTTAGCTATAGTGATTTCACTGATTGAATATATACATTATTTAGCCATGGTGTTTAACAGATGTGTATTTATTTCAGATGTCCAGAAGGTGTTGTTTTCCCAGTGTGTGGGAGGACTTCTATTTGCGATCTTTGGGGGCCAGCCTCTAATCGTCCTACTGACCACAGCACCCCTGGCCCTATACACCAAAAGTAGGTCACTGACAGAGCAGCAAATTTTTTTATGCCCAGTTCACAAAAATACGCATTGAATATGTAATTCAAAGTAAATTAATGTGAAGTTAAATAATGCAAATTAAACTGCATTCCATGACAGTTAATGTGAAGTTAACAAATGCGCATTAGGATTGGATTTCTACAGTAAGGCTATTATGACGTCATTTGCAAATCATATCACCTTATGCAGAGCAGATAAATTAGACTTAATGTCATAGTTTTTGTACAAATTTTTAGTGATAAACTTAAATTTTCTTTGATTTTCACTCAAAAAAAATAGCATAAGTTCTTATCTGACCACAGAACGTATGGCATGTGGTTTCTTAATTTTGCTATTACACATGCGTCAAAATTTAATTTGAATTAGCTTCGCTTATTGTTGAAAAGCAGTTAATGTGAAGCAATTTGGTGTGCAGTAAGTTAAGTCAAATGAAACTAATTCACGTTAAATTCTCTATGTGAATGCGATTTTAATTTAATTTGCAGTAACTAGGGATGTCAATTTTGTCAATAATTCATATTCGAATATTCAATGAAAGTATTCGAATATATTCGGATATTCGATAAAATAAATAAAATCTGGTTTATTTTAAATATCCATCATTCTACTCTCATGAAAGGTTTGGAAGTAAAATTGTATGAAGACTTTTATATGTGTACATTAAAAAATTCCAATTGATATCTGTCAATGTTTGAAATAAATGATTTAAATGTAGAAAAGTATAATTTTAATAAATGAAAAGTGTATTTATAGTAGCTCCAACTGAGGAACCAGTTGTCTTACATGTACAAAAGGCAAGATAGTCGTAACGGTATACTGTTCAGATTTCAATGCGTGTAATAAATTACAATTATCTGCCTGATAAGACATATTGTTATAATCTTTGATACAATGTAAACAAATATTTCCATAGACAATTTTCCTAGGTAATGAACTAATTAACTAACTTTACAATATTAATTACAGATTAATTCTATCAGACATTCATTCAAATGATCAATTAATTTTATTTTGATAAGTATAATCTTCACGACTTTTAGACATTCTTAGATTTCATTTGATGTCCTCGACTCTAGATCCGATCGTATCTAACTAAAAAAAACTATGAAAGTACGTTTTGTATTATACATAAAGCATTATTGTACAATTCCTTAACACCTTACTCAAAACAAAATACATGTAATTTAGTAGATTTATAAGATAAGAAAGTGGTGAAAGAAATCTGTCGATCGAAATTGATCGCTAGTAAATTAAACAGGGATAATTCCAGCACTGTTCTAATCAAAATTTATTAATTACAGTACCTCTTTTTATGAAATCTGAAAAACACCGAATATTCGAATCTTAAATTCATATTCGAATATCAAATCATCGAATAAATATTTGAATATTCGTTGCCATCCCTAGCAGTAACTTATGTTTAATTCATCAAATTAAACTCTCCTCGTATGAACAAGGCACTAGACTCGCTTCTAGTCCTGCTATCAATTTCAAAGTATGATTATGCCTTTTTTCCTTTGGTCTTGTAAATTATTTTCAGCATTTGTGTCCTGAATTCATAATTTCTGTTTTCCTTTTCTTAAGTTACATGAATTTTTAGCATTTTTAAAAATTCAGACCAAACTATTTGCCTTATCATTTTTCCCCAGCACTTGTTACGATTTTTGACCCATAACTATTTGCCTTTTTGTCAGTTATTTTTTCCCAGCATTTTTAAGGATTTTTGACCCAACTATTTGCCTTTTTATCAGTTTTTTCCAGCATTTGTTAGGATTTTGACCCAGCTATTTGCCTTTTTTTCCAGTTATTTTCAGCATTTGTGAGGATTTTGACCTGAACTTCTCTGCCATGTTTGCCTGTACTGGGTTGTGGAATGCTTTTTTCCTGTTTATTTATGTTTTCTTCAATACAAGCAAGCTTATGAAATATTCCTCAAGGTAAAGGATCAATGTACAGTACTTACTAAAACTGATACTGTAAACTGACTATTATTGGCCACAATTTTTATTCATGATTCATTGGTTTGAAATCAATCTGCAGTACTATTTTTAGCTCACTTAAACTGAAAGCGCGAGCTTTTCTGAAAACCTATAGTCTAGCAACCATCTAGCTGTCTGTCCGTCCAGAAAACTTTTCACATGCATTTTTTGATGTCTTCTGGAGAACCGTCCAATTCTAACTACAGACCTGTTTACTCTTACGATTTCGCCGTATTTTGTACAGATTTTCAGTCCAAAATACGTCTCACGTTTTGCTATAACGAAAATACGGAAATCCGTTCATATGGATTTTAGCAATTAGTTTTCGTTATCTGTCTCAGTTTGACGCTTTTTAATCGCTAAAAAAGATAAAAATTTCAAACATTTAAGTTGCCAAAACGCGGTGGTTTAAAAAAAGACATAAATCACTGAAAAGAAAGCAGGGTATGATGTTTTGCTTTGTTATTAAACCATGTTTTGGTAATCAGAAATGTAGTTGTTTTCTAGTAATATATGTACAGTCGATGAAAAGTGAAATCTTACGGGCAAATGCAAAATCTCACTGACAAATCTAATAAAAAATACTGAGAGACAACAATTTGGGTAAACAGGTCTGTAACTAAAGTTGGCACAAAGCAGTTTTGGGTAAAGGGAATTCTATATTGCTCAAATGATGGGCCAAGCCCCTTTCCAAGGGAAGATAATCAAGAAAAGCCCAAATCAGGGTGGGTCATTAGAAGATCTTTTAAAGAACCACTGGGAAAGAAATGATGAAACTTATGTGAAAGTTTTCTATGGTATAGTCGATTCTAAGTGTTGTTCAAATCACGGCCCTCAGGGTAGGGTTGGGCTACAATAGGAGATCAAAATTTTTACATCTTTATAGAATTTCTTTAAAAAATTTCTTCACAAGAAATGCTGGGCCAGAAAAGATTGAACTTATATGTAAGTTTTCTTACATAGTGTAGAACACATTAGGGATCAAAGTTTACATTGAAATAAATAAGAAAATTAATTTTAAAATCTTCTCAAGGACCATTAGACATGAAATGATGAAAGCTTTCTGGTATAATATAGATTATAAATTGTTCAAAGCATGGTCCCCAGGACCACAACAGCTAGGGTATCAAAATTAGTGGAACGAATCTTAATAAATCTTCTCTCAAGTAAACTGACCAGAAAACATGAAACTTTATGTAAAAGCTTCCTGACACAATGAGGATTCTATAATAATAGATTAAATCAAGGTCCCCTGGGGTAGGGTGGGGGCACACTAGGGTATCAAATTATTGGAACAAACCGGCCTTTAAGAATCTTCTCAAGAACAATTTACTGACAAGAAAAGATAAAAGCTAATGTAAAAGCATCAAAAATCCTGATATAATGTAGATTCTATAATCATTGATTAAATCAAGGCCCCCAGGGCAAAGGGTGGGGTCACAATAGGTAGTCTGTTAGTTTTACACTGGACTATAAAATATGCAAAATAATCTTATTGTATAGAAATGTGGAAATGAAGGGGGTTTTTTTTGTTTGTTTGTTTTTTGTTTCTTTTTTTTTTTTCCTTTTTTTTGAAAAGCTAGTTTTACTATTTATCTTCTATGTATTTAGGTCCACAGAGGAGGTGTTTTCACTGTTCATCACATTTGCCTTTTCTGCTGATGCCATTAAAGACACAATTAAAGGTAGATAACTCTTCATTTCTACTCACCACAAGCATATACTGTTTAGATTAAAACCAGACAGAAGGGAGTGAAGCATGTGTGTTTACTAATATCTAACTATATTAAATATACTGTTTAATACCACATAGATACATGTAACTATTGTGGGCTGCTAATTTTAGCATCTGCATATTTCTTGATTGTTCCCCAGAATAATTGTTAATAATAACATTTATATATGCTCTTTCACTTAACTATTACTGGAATTAGGATCAGGATAACTATTTACTGTAAGCTTAGTAACTGTTAATGGACACATTTTTTGTTAAGCCATATCCGTCCCATCATATGATGATGGAAGGATTTACAAGAATTGTAAATTAAGTTTTACAACCTAACTTTACACTTCAAAATTTGACTAGCGTAAGATAACCCACCCTATTGCTTGTGGCTGACTGATACTAGATCACTAACAAGAGTAGACTATAACACTTTGTAGATTTTAACAAGAATTACCACACGGATGCCTGTCATCACGTCATCCACAGTAATTCATCCAATCAGAATCCTTCCCTCCTTAACAACTCCCTAACAACAGTTAGTACCATGACAACAGGAAACTCCTCCAACAGCAGTGTGACAGTGTCTCCCCCTGGTGGGGGGATAGAGGAATGCCTAAGGGAGAACAGTATTCTATTTTTACTGCTGATGTTGGGCACGGTGTGGTTGGGAATCACACTATTTAACTTTACTAAAACGTACGTTGTTCAATAGCATTAGTTATTTTAATTAATTATAGACAACACGCCTTTGTATCAGATGTTCTCTTCAATAACCTGTATTTGCTTGTTGTAATAATTGTGTAATAATTATGAATAACCCAGTAAATTTAGGAATGCATTGTGCTCCCTCATGTATTTACCTAATGTATATTAAGGCAGCTGAGCTAGCACACCTTCTAACAAGTTCACCTAGTAGTTTTAGTATTACATGTATATATGTGACATTGTGGCATGATGTTTCCCTAATGTCATCATCCTAATTATTACATTAATTGCACTTCTATGTAATATCTTAGTTATACAGGTCATGTTTGTACATGTACAGCATAGTTACCTGTATAATTTTAGACCCTTTCTGAATGCCGGTAAGCGGGAGATGCTGGCTGATTACGCCTTACCTGTGGCTGTCCTTTTCATGTCCTTCTTTGGATCCTACATCTTCAGTGAGGTCAAAAGTATGTACTCTACAATACAAATTAACATTTAACAATTCAGTGTAAAATCTGCTGTCTTACAATATCTGCTTACCAATATGATATGTAGACATCTTTGACACAGTGTAATGCTTTAATTTCAGTGAAGCCTTTTAAGTACAAGGAACGAGCCCAGATGTTTGAGCTGGCCCCTCTCCACCTGTTGCCTGTGGGGGCAGTGTTTGCAGCTGCTGGTCTGGGCTTCAGTTTGTCCCTCCTCTTCTTTATGGATCAAAACATTTCCAGTGCTCTGGTCAATGCCCCCTCTAACAAGTAAAACAATTTCCCTCTATTAAGACACCAAATTTAAGAATTATTTATTATATGTCCCACTCAATTAAAAAAAGTGTTGTATCTGCTATTAAACAAAATCTAAAGAGTGATTATGAAAAAAAAAAATGAAATTCAGCCATCATTCATGGAGACCTGATGTTTATGCCTAAATTCTGATGAGGTACATGTAATTTGGAGATATAATTACTGTTATATTTATTTCTATCAGACTTAAGAAGGGAGCGGCGTACCACTGGGATCTGTTTGTGGTGGCAGTCATCAATGCCTTCCTGTCTATCTTCACCATGCCGTGGGTCCACGCTGCCTTACCTCACTCACCTCTCCACGTACGAGCACTTGCTGACCTTGAGGACAGGGTCGATCAAGGTCACGTACACCAGATGTAAGTCAATGGTTCAGGGGAAGCAGTCTCTGCTTACAGTTTTAACATGGTGTAAGAGAATTGTAGTATCATAATCTTTAATATAAGAATTGATTAAAAATCCAATGTATGATTCTGCATAATGCAAATCTAGAGTATATGTCCCAAAATAGTACACATGTTTAGTCCCTGTATGACCATACTATTTACGTATACATATAAAACTTGCAAAATATTAACATTATAGTGTTATGATAGGGATATACTATGTAGATATAGTAGTCAAGGTTTGGCACATGGTGCATGAGTCGGAGCAAGTTCACCATAATACAAGGTTCGGCACAATACATCCAAATCATAACACTATTATAATTATTATGCTGACTTTTGTGTATATACGACAATTTAATTAAATTCTTAATCCCAAACCTGTTTGCAGACGTTAAATCCAAATGAAAATTTTCTTGCACACTCTTTAATCAAGTGTTCTATCAAAAAGCATTTTAATGACTTCTATTAGAACCAGTTCATTGGACTGCTGTTCTCAGGATCATGAGTGCGACCCGAGCGTGGGTGCTGACACATATTTTCTCTAGAAAAAATATCCATGCACTATTTCAGCATACATGTAGTATGCTTACACTATCATATAATGCTTTGTGTACTATGCAAAGATAAATGGTATAGTTTGTGACATCTTAATTATATAACTTAAATGAAGGGTTGATGTAGTATTGATCCATAAGAATGCATGTACGTTATAAATATACCTATTACAGAGTGGTCCATGTTCGTGAGACTCGGCTGACGGGGATTATCTCCCACGTGATGATTGGTCTGTCCATGTTGATGCTGCCTTACCCCCTGGCCTACATACCCCGCCCCGTCCTGGACGGCCTGTTTATTTACGTCGCCATTACTGCTCTCTATGGCAATCAGCTGTTTGACCGCATTCTACTTTTCTTCACAGAACAGGTAATTACATGAGGAATATGCTAAAAATTTATCATTGAATACTGCATTTACCCTTGACTTGTTATCTGTCTATTGGTTTTCAAACATATTGCTGGACTAGTCACTGTGAGAAATCAAACAAATTTTCTTTCATCAGTTTTTCACAGATTAATTACTGTGTACAAGTTAAAATAAGAAGTTTCAAATGTTGAGAGGGTAGCCATGTTTGCAGTCAAAGTCTTGTAAAACCTTAAAAAAAACAGTTACTGTACTTCACATGAAAATTTGAAATGTAATGTAAAATAAAAGACTTTTTTGACAATGTTACTGTACAACAGTCAGTTTACCCTCCTATCCTTTACAGTCAGCTTACCCCCCTAACCATTACATCCGGCGAGTCCCCCAGAGGAAGGTCCATCTGTTTACCGTGCTACAGCTGATACAACTCCTGGTCCTCTGTGTGTTTGGATTCTCCCCCATACCTTACATGAAAATGGTCTTCCCTGTCCTCCTCATGCTCCTCATGCCCATCAGGTCAGTGTAACAAATGTAATACATCAAACTCCTCATGCCAATCAGGTCATTGTAAAATATGTAATACATGGGTCTCTTCATGTCTATCAGGTCAGTGTCACTAATGTAATACATCATGCTCCTCATGCCCATCAGGTCAGTGTCACTAATGTAATACATCATAATCCTCATGCCCATCAGGTCAGTGTAACAAATGTAATACAACATACTCCTCATGTCTATCAGGTCAGTGTAACAAATGTAATTCACCAGACTCTTCATGTCTATCAGGTCAGTGTCACTAATGTAATACATCATGCTCCTCATGCCAATCAGGTCAGTGTAACAAATGTAATACATCATGCTCCTCATGTCCATAAGGTCAATGTAACTATGAAATACATCATGCTTCTCATGCCAATCAGGAGTGTAACAAATGTAATACAACAGACTCCTCATGTTAATCAAGTCAGTGTAATTAATGTAATACATCAAGCTCCTCATGTCTATCAGGTCAGTGTAACTGTGTAATACATAAGGCTTATCAGTGCAATTAATGTAGTAAATTATGCTCCTCATACCAAACTGGTCAGTATTACTAATGTAATAAGACTCCTCATGCGAGTCAGGTCAATGTAACTAATATAATCTGGCTTCTCATATTTATCACATCAATGTTACTAATGTAATCCATTATTTTCCTCACACCTATCAGGTCAGTGTAACTTATGTAATAAAACATGGTCCTCATGCCTGTCTGTAACTAATGTAATACATAAGGCTCTTCATGCTGATCAGTTCAGTATAATTACCAGTAGTCTACATCATGCCTACTAGGTTAGTATAGCTAATGTAATCATGCTATTTATGCCTATCAGGTTACTGTAACACACTTACCTCAGGTGTAATAATCCTCATCATACCAATCAGGTAACTTATGTAATACATCGCGCTGCATAGTTCTATCAGTTAACTAGTGTAATATCACATGCTCCACATGCCTTTTAGTTTATTGTAATTAATACATAAATCTCCTTGTGCCTATATAGTAACCAATGTAATTTATCCTCCTCATGTTTATCAGGTCAGTGTAACTAATGTAATATATTGTGCTCTTCATTCAGTCAAGTCAACATAACTTATTAATAAGTAAATTAGTTTTATTTAAACCATTGATTTAGAGTTGTTTTTTTTTTACAGACACAAAATCACTCCAAGGTTTTTTGAGCCAAAATTTTTGAAAGCTTTGGATGGACATGCCCACTAGATATCAGCTGGAGTTGGGGGTCAAAGTTCAAAAAGGCAGCAGATTATTGTCTTCTTAGTGCAGATGTACTGAGTCCTGATGCTGGTTATTTATGTGATAGACTGTCAGTGCAGTTAAGTTGGAATGTTTTTGTGAAACAGCAATCTGATTAAAATCAGATCTTTGTTACGCTCTGAAATTCTGATGGTCGCTGTACAGCGACCATCAGAATTTCGGAGCGTAACAAAGATCTGATTTTAATCAGATTGGTGAAACAGAGACCTTACTGAAAACTTGTTTCTGGAGGAGAACAGAAAATGTTGCTGTTTTTTTCATATTACTGTTATATAACATATATACATATTATATTTATTTTTGAATCACAGGACAATGAAGTTCTTATGAAGGTTTGTTTGCTTTTGTTGATTGTTTCTAAATCTGTTTCCTGTGAAACTAAGGAATCGATGCAGTACTTTTTTTTCACATATTGTGAATGTATTTAGTTATTCATCTCACAAGGTTTGAAGTAACCTCTTTATCTAATATAGGGTGATATTAGGGCATTGATTTTTACGCAATTCTAGTATTTTACAGTTTATTACTTTTATCTGGATGATGATATAAATGTAGATATAATTGATTTGCCTTGATTTTTGTGGATCATTTCTTTGTTCTATGTTAAATGTGTGCCTGAGTGAAATATGTACTGTATGTTAAACACTGGTAAATTTACCTCAGATTCTGTCGGTTTATAGCCAGCTATTTATCTTGTTGAATGCACATTGGCCAGAGCTGTGTTCTCTGAGAAATATTTTTCTTTTTCTGTACTTGGCCGGTTAAGGTAGGTTGTTCTGTTAATTACCTTTTAATTGTTGAATTTTACAGAGAATCTGTGATTTTATTGTTATCAAAATGTGATTTTTTTCTAATAAAGTGTAGATACTATGATTGATAAGTTTCATATTCTGAATTTTATTGATTACAAAAATTCATAGTATTCAGTTAATATGAATATTGCAGTGAATAACTGGATACAATGAAGGAATCACTTGTATGTCTGTTGTATAAGATGTCAAGTCTGAGGATAATGGATTCAAAACCAGCCAGGATTTGTATCAAAACAAAGTACAGTTGAACTTCAAACACAGATATCTCGAATACCATGGATATGTCAAAGTGATCAAGAAGTCCTAACCACGTATTTCTTAAGTATTTAATCAATCCTCCATATCTTGAACCCTGGGATATCTTTAAGTTTTTTCTTGGTCCCATCGAGCTCGAGATAACAAGGTTTGACTGTACTACCCTTCTATGCAGTGCTTCTTATCTACATGTATAAGTATCAGTCAGCTAAAATCCCAGAACTAATAACACATGTATGTACTACAATTCACTGAAATCACCACTAGTCAAACTTGTAAGAAAGTTAATATGTTATTATTGATGGGACACAAGTTCACACAACCCTTATTTAAATAAACATTTTTTTCTATCCACCAATGGGAGTGTTACTGCTGAAGTGTCCATAAAAAATAACTCAGATACAGGGTAATTACTATTACATGTATGTATTTATAATACATGAACAAATGGTCATTTATAACAAATATAATTTACACAACTTCCTGCCTTGCGGCTTACGTAAAACAAATCTAACAATGTTCACATCCGTGTTAAGCCCCACAAACAAGATGCCACATAATCCCACAGGTAAAATCAGAAATTGTTAATGAATGTAGATCTACTATAAATTTGGAATAAACTGAAAGAAAAGTTACACTTAAATTTGTACTGTTATTTTTTTTAGTTTCATATATTTTTCTAAACTTGTACCAATCTGACACTGTATTGACGTAAAATATTCCATAGAAACAATTTTGTATCTTGATATAGTCTTTCTTATTGAAATCTGACAACACTGTAGAAGGGAAGCATTTCTTTGACCAGTAGAGCTAAAAATAGTCTTCTGAATCACTGTTTTTCATAGAGGGGTCAATAATGGTTTACATCACGCCTTCCGTGTGTCATTTATTGGGTTGCAGACTAGAGGTGTAGTTTGGACCAGTTTTAGTTCCTCTTAGTGTGTGCCTTAGTACTGTGATGAACTTAAGCACTTCAAGTCTACTTGACAGGTTTCAGCACCTCTCAGTACTTTTAGTACTATGATGTTAATGAGCACTACAAATATAAACTGGCGGCAAACACGATGTCTCTCTTGATACTCCTGATCCCTGTACAGAGAAAAGTAAGAAAATAATATAATGTTCTGAATTTAACAATGCTACAAATCTTAATTTTCATCTGTATTTTTAGCTAAACCTTTCCTAATGAAATATGATGCTGAATTGACCACAGAATTAATTCTTCTAAATTGTAATATATTTGCAATTGCTATAAATGCTACCTTCAGCAAATTTGTTTTCAAGCTCTGCATTTCCAATAGCTTTAGCTGCCTGCATCAATTGTCGAAGCGTCTCCTCCAAACGCCTCATACAACGGATAATACTGCCTGGGATTCAAAAAATATTTTATATCTTTAACAACCGACAATATAGAAAATTTCTGGTCATACAGATGTTAATACATCCCTCCACATCTAAGATTTGAATTATGAATCTCACCTTCAAATATGTTGGTCAGTTTACAGATCTGAGCAAATGAGGCACCGTTGCACCAGGAGTTGACGACGTCCATCATGTGAGGTTTGAACTGAGTCACGTATTCCTCTTCATTCAGTTCTAACTTGGCTTCAATACTCACTCGGGCAATCCTCCTTGCTGTGTCCTGATAAGAGATCAAAGACATTTGGATCAAGATAAAATTTAGATTATTGAAATTGTTTTCATAAAACAAACAAGAAGTTTGTGAGCCAATGCTCACTAATACCCCCACTCTGATGTAAAAACACAAGTTCATTAATGGACAGACAGAAGGGTAAACAGGAAGTTGACATCAGATTCGTACAAAAATAAATTCCACCATATGACATGCCTAAACGAAGAGTGTGCTAAAATTTCAAGCATCTGCGATGAGTAATTGCTGAGAAAACTGCGACCAAAATTTGTTATGTATGGTACAGACGGATGCATGGATTAACAGGAAGTTGACATCGGATTCGCACAAAAATGAATCCTGTCATATTGCATGCCTAAACAAAGAGTGTGCTAAAATTTCAATCATCTGTGATGAGTAGTTGCTGAGAAAACTGTGACATATATTTGTTACAGACAGACACACAGACAAACAGATGGACACACAAGGGTAAAACAGTATACCCCCCTCTCCTCTGAAGCGGGGGTATAAAGATGCATTAATATTTGTACAATACAAACTATATCTCTCTTTAGACTTGAAAATGCTGGTAGGATGGTAAACAGCTGACCCTATACTGTTACCAGTAGAATATTAAGTTGACACTCACCTGCATGATTCTAAGTGGACCAGAAAGTTCCTCTGTAAGTTTAGGCATCTCGTTACCCGCATTTTCCTGAAACACAAAACAGGACACCAGGGCGCAGCACTGCTGATAGCTCAAGTCGTTAAACACACCATTGAATAAAAGCTCCGTCAACAGTAGCTCATCTCCACTACAAAAAGAAAATCTCACAGAAATGTATATACATGTAGCTACTGACATTTCAAAGGAACGAGATTTTTATCTTTATATCAACATTAACGGCCAATTTTTGTATTACTTTACACATATGCAGTAAAAGGATGATGTGACATACGGCCCCCGGTAAATTGACAAAAAATTAAATATCTAAATTTTACTCTAATTTCTGCATGCATTTAATCACCGATTAGTATACCCTCATAAAATACTACTTTTACTGAAAATAGAAACATGATTTGAAAGATACATGTCTTTATTTTGAGTAGGGGTACCATGTTTACATCCAATTCCCATTGAATTTTGGCCCCGCCCCACTCTTTGAAGCCCTTAAAATATACGTGCGCAAAGTAGGTACATTTTTCTCCTTTGGCTGGTCACTGTCTTTTATTGAAATCTACCTATATGTGAAAGGAGAAAAATGTACCCAACTGTGCTAACATGTTGCTTTTATAAAAATTGTAAAATCTAGCTGGCCTTTCCCATTATGAACAGATCGACGAAACTTTTTTCTGACGTAAGAATAAATTCATATGCTAATCGAGGCACTGGCAATACTTTCTTACTGACCAATCAGCTAAATGAGTTGCATAACTAGTGAGTACCACAAAAATACTACGGTCATTTTATGCTTGGAAAAAAGATTGGGTTTTTTAACCTGCTTTCCGATAAACATTTTTATGCATTTGAGTCACAGATTAGACACAGATCTACAATTTCCCAGTTCACATTTACAAACAATTGATTTACAAATATACATAGTTAAAGGTTTTGTAAAGCGTTCGGTGGGCAATTCGCTAGGCCTACATCGTATTCCCGAGAATCAGTGAATAGAAGTTTCATTCTTGACCCTAAACGGTAAACACTGCGGTTCCATGCGTATTATTATGTATAAATAGCCTAGGTTGACCATTAAAAGTTTGAAATGTAGTAGAGATATTGTGTAAGTTGACCTAAACCATGTGTCCATGATAAAAAGTAAACATATAGTAAACCAGCATGTTTTGTCGTTCTGTCATCGGATTGGACAATTGTTCTTGGTAAGCGACTATGTGTGAAATAATAACAATAGTCATACAAGGTAGATTCCTCAAACATGCATATCCCTCTATTGTACTAAAACCCGCCTATTTTCTTTTCATAAAAGAACGTATTGTCACAAACCAGGCCGAATTTTGCTGTCATAGGGTAAAAAAAACATAGATAATGCAGTAATCCTTATAATTAAAATTTGTCAGAACTATTAAAACTATTCAAAAGGCGTCGTATTTATTCACTCATGTATGAAAACTATCAAAATCGTTGTAGATTAAATATAATTCGTCGTAGAAAAAGGGGCCCCTGATAGCAGTTATGTCACATCATCCTTTGTTCATAAGGAAATTGAATATAAGGAAATCTCCATTATAAGGAAGTTACTGTAGGTTCCTTATTTTTTGCGAGTACTTATTATCGCGAAAAGGCTCTTAAATCATGAGAATAATAAAAATTCGTGAATTGACGGTTGATCAAGAGCTTTTACATGGATTTCAGCACCATAAAATTAAAAGCGAGTAATTTTATTTTGCAAGTGGTGCTTCTTGCGAAATTATGCGATAATTAATTCCTCATGTATTATTAGGAACCTACAGTATATGTGTTCCCCATTCCTAACATTAAACTTTTTTTTACATGGATATAAAGAATTTCAGTTCTAAGGAATTAAAATATCTTGACCCTAGGACTTCCTTGTAAGCAAGTTTTACTGTATATTGACAAGGAGGAATGATTATCCACAATCATTTGAACAATTTCATGACTACTACTTTGACTTAGGAAATATTTCTGCTCTACCTGCTGATTTCACAAGCTACGCGGCCTTTCAGTTCAATGACGTCCGATGCTGTACAGTAACCCAATCTCCGTAACACTCGCTTACGACATTTTAATTCGTCCATCTGTAGCAGTGATTTCTTTTTCTTGAGTTCTGTTTTTATGGCCTTTATCTCATTTCCAACCTATAACAACAGTCCATGAAAAAATTTCTAATAAAATCTGTAAATCTCTCAGAGTTTAGGAAGCATAATTGTTTCATACTGGTTAAGTTTGACCAGTGCTTTATATCACTGTGTATACCCGGTAATTAACCTGTGTAAACTTACTGTGCTGTATTACCTGTGCTTTGGTTTGATATTGCTGATATAGAATCTTCAGATTGTGCTACTGTAGATTCCTTAATTTTCGCGAGTACTTATTATCGCGAAATGACTCTTTAACGGCAAATCGCGAGAACAATAATTCGCGAGTGGACAGTTAATCGAGTGATTTTACATTGATTTCAGCACCATAAAATAAAAACGAGTAATTTTATTTCGCGAGTGGTGCTTCTCACGTAATTACGCGATAATTAATTCCTCGTGTATATTTAGGAATCTACAGTATTTTACCTGTGTTTTGGTTTGATAATGTTGATACAGAATCTTCAGATTGTGTTATATACCTGTGCTTGGGTTTGATAGTGTTGATACAGAATCTTCAGATTGTGCTGTATTACCTGTGCTTTGGTTTGATATTGTTGATACAGAATCTTCAGATTGTGCTACATTACCTGTGCTTTGGGTTGATATTGTTGATACAGAATCTTCAGATTGTGCTGTGTTACCGGTGCTTTGGTTTGATAGTGTTAATACAGAATCTTCAGATTGTGCTACATTACCTGTGCTTTGGGTTGATACTGTTTATACAGAATCTTCAGATTGTGCTACATTACCTGTGCTTTGGGTTGATATTGTTGATACAGAATCTTCAGATTGTGCTACATTACCTGTGCTTTGGGTTGATATTGTTGATACAGAATCTTCAGATTGTGCTACATTACCTGTGCTTTGGGTTGATATTGTTGATACAGAATCTTCAGATTGTGCTACATTACCTGTGCTTTGGGTTGATACTGTTTATACAGAATCTTCAGATTGTGCTATATTACCTGTGCTTTGGGTTGATACTGTTTATACAGAATCTTCAGATTGTGCTACATTACCTGTGCTTTGGGTTGATACTGTTGATACAGAATCTTCAGATTGTGCTACATTACCTGTGCTTTGGTTTGATATTGTTGATATAGATTTTTCAGATTGCCGTCTTTGTGAAGTGGATGGGAGTACATTCTTTGTTCAAAAGCTTCAATTTTCTGTAATTTATAAATGTTTTTATTCAAAACACACCTATAAAATGGTCAATTTATTCACAAAATGTATGTATATTCCAAAAAGCAGATTACATAGAGATATATAAACTAACTGCATATATATAATATAAATATCTTTTTTTCTCATTATATCAAATAATTCATCTGTTCTAATTTTAAAAAGTGAAAACAATTTATCAAGTAAATCAAAATGAGATGCAAAATTTCCATGATCATTAACACAGAGAATCTAACACAATGGTTACCCTGACGATGTCCTTGAGCCCTTTCTCTTTGATCCCCATGTCCTCTATCGGATCCAGCAGTGGCACGCCATCAGGGAACCTCTTCTCCACTTCCTGTAACAGAACAACAACAGGCATTATAGTCATTCATATTCATCCTTCACTACAGAAATTCAGTAGGGTAAGATAAAATAGGTTCCCACTCTGCTTAGAGTCACCTAATTTTGCAACTTCCATTCCTTTACTTGGGTGTGGACCTCACACACTATACATGTAATTTGAATTTGTATTTTCAACTAACTTAGTTACCCACAACATGCAAAGAGAAGTTTAAACTCTATTATATCATTGAAGATCAATATACATACATGTATCATTAGTTTTACCAAGGGCTATGTACTGAATTTGTGTAATTTTTTTAAGCCTACTGTGGTCAACTCCAGGCCTCTGAAATTATAGTTGAATACAAAGCTACATGTATTTGTATACAAACTACATAAGGATTCCTAGTCCCTGACCCATTAATTAAAATAAGTTTTTCAAAAGACTACCTATTTTCACATTTTCATGACTACATTGTTTTTGAGGGAGGCACTGTTCATTACTGAGCAGACCTGAATCCCTTTATCCCAGCATTTGCTTTGCATTAAAAATAAAACTTCCTGTTGAGTCCTCTTAATACAGTTATAACTAGACTCACCTGTATAGACTTCAGCACACTCTGTCTGTTGTCTGTAGGTCGGAGGTCACCAGGTATGTATAACCTTACTGCACTAATGGCCTGAACCAGGTGGACGAGAACAGGTACAACCTACAGAACAGAATATTACTGATACAGTTCTACTGTGTACCTATAAATAATGATTATCTTCCAGTTAGTTTAGGCAATCTCATCTACATGTATACTTGCATTTCTTCCCTCCTTGGGAACCCCATATACCCACATTTCTTCCCTCCCTCCTTGGAGACCCCACACACCTACATTTCTTCATTTCTTCCCTCCCTTCTTTGAAAACTCCAATTACCTGCAATTCTCTCTTCTCCCTCTTTTATAGACCCCACTACTTTAACCTCCCCCCCCCATGCTCTTCTTCTAGAAAACCCACCTACCTGCATTTCTCCCCTTCCTCCTTTAGGACACGGTTTAATTGCGTTCACATCTTTACTTCGAGAAGTTTCTTTTGAAAGGTTTAATAAAACCTCCACTACATATGATGATTCTGATCCTGAGGGAGTCTATAAGAAAAATAAAATAGTCTCGATTATTGGTGAAAATCAGCAAATAAGCTGGGGATTAGACTTTTGAATTTAGGTTTAAATACTGTACATGTATAGAAGACAAGAACCTGCTTTGTTCAGTATGTGGTATATCAAAGAAGCAGCATATAAGGATTTACTTTCTTTATAAAAGAGGATTTATCAGTACTTACTTTACTCTGATTTGCTTTCTTTTGGAAATTAATGACTGCTCCCCATCCAAAATCATCATTTTCATTTTTCACCTGAAGAAAAAATGGGGTAAATTTTTTTTTTTAAGAAATACCTTATCATGACAGATTCCTCTAGTCTTCATCAGTTACTTAAAAAAATTCTCAATATAAACTGCTCATATAATGTACAGTCAAACTTCATTATCTCAAATTCAACAAAAGACTGAGATTATATAGGTGTGAACTGCTACCTGTAATGGACTTTTGCAAGAAGCGTTGACTTTTACTATCGACAGCTTACTTTTACTCCAGCAAAATATACGGAAGCTCTTTTGCGATAAATTATTTAGCTTAACAGATAATAAAACGATAATAATGGACCAATTCAAAGCCAAATTTACGTTGTATAGGAATGGAACGGCAACAACCCTAACCTCACCCCCTTCCCTTCCCAACTTGAGAAACTCCTGCCAAGTTTTCCTTCCAGGATGTTTTTCTTCTTTATTTAATTCTTTTAGAAAATGAAAATAAAAGGAGATACTGTCTCTCATGAATAATTTTATTCTACCTCCAATTATCTCTTGTGTTGGTAAATAATATTAGTGCCCCTAATGCCATCACTATAGCCACTATTAATGTTTTTCTTATCTATTATCAATTCCGTACCACTGTACATAACACAGGTTTAAATGACAAAGTAAGTCGTCAACTGTTTTAAGTCAGTGCTTCTCACAAAAGTCCACTAATCAACTAGACTGTAGGAAAGGCAGGATATACTATGGCTTCTGTATGTATGACTTATTGCACAGGTGAGAATTGTTACCTGTACTATTTACCAAGTTGTAAGAACGGCAGGATATACTGGGGCTTCTGTATATAGGACCTATTATACAGGTGAGAATTGTTACCTGTACTAGACTACCAAGTTGTAAGAAGGGCAGGATATACTGGGATTCAGTATGTAGGACCCACTACACAAGTGAATTTGTTACCTGTATTAATCGACCAGGTTGTAGGAAGGGCCGGATATACTGTGGTTTCAGTATGTAGGACCTACTACACAAGTGAATTTGTTACCTGTACTAATCGACCAGGTTGTAGGAAGGGCCAGATATACTGTGGTTTCTGTTTGTAGGACCTACTACATAAAGGAATTTGTTACCTGTATTAATCGACCAGGTTGTAGGAAGGGCAGGAAATACTGTGGTTTCTGTATGTAGGACCTACTACACAAGTGAATTTGTTACCTGTATTAATCGACCTGGTTGTAGGAAGGGCCTGATATACTGTGGTTTCTGTATGTAGGACCTACTACACAAGTGAATTTGTTACCTGTATTAATCGACCAGGTTGTAGGAAGGGCAGGATATACTGTGGTTTCTGTATGTAGGACCTACTACACAAGTGAATTTGTTACCTGTACTAATCGACCAGGTTGTAGGAAGGGCCAGATATACTGTGGTTTCTGTATGTAGGACCTACTACACAAAGGAATTTGTTACCTGTACTAATCGACCAGGTTGTAGGAAGGGCCAGATATACTGTGGTTTCTGTATGTAGGACCTACTACACAAAGGAATTTGTTACCTGTATTAATCGACCAGGTTGTAGGAAGGGCCGGATATACTGAGGTTTCTGTATGTAGGACCTACTACACAAAGGAATTTGTTACCTGTATTAATCGACCAGATATACTGTGGTTTCTGTATGTAGGACCTACTACACAAGTGAATTTGTTACCTGTACTAATCGACCAGGTTGTAGGAAGGGCCGGATATACTGTGGTTTCTGTATGTAGGACCTACTACACAAGTGAATTTGTTACCTGTATTAATCGACCTGGTTGTAGGAAGGGCAGGATATACTGTGATTTCTGTTTGTAGGACCTACTACACAAGTGAATTTGTTACCTGTACTAATCGACCAGGTTGTAGGAAGGGCAGGATATACTGGGGCTTCTGTATGTAGGATCGGAGTTCCTTGCCGAGGTTGTCCAGCTGTTGTCGGATTTTGTAGTATGCGGCCACACTGTCCTCGTTTTCTACCTTTAGTTTTTTGTACTTTTCCTCAGTTTCCTTCAATTCTGTACAGAAACAATCAAAAGACTTAATTAAAGGCAAAAATGCAATATAAAATGGAAGGTCACTAACCAAGGTAAATTTCTTTGGTACTGAGTTAAGTTTTTTTTTCCCTTTTGTCCTCTAGGTCAGACCCTTGCCTGACAAAAATTTACTCACACAGACTTGACATATGTCTGGAATCAATAGAGAGTACTTATTTTCACAAAAATCTGGAATGGAGGCATAGTTCTCGAACTGATAGAGATACTTACTCTCACAGAGATCCGGAATGGCGACGTAGTTCTGGAACCGATAGTGATACTTACTCTCACAGAGATCTGGTATGGCGGCGTAGTTCTGGAATTGATATACTTACTCTCACAGAGATCTGGTATGGCGGCGTAGTTCTGGAATTGATAGAGATACTTACTCTCACAGAGATCTGGTACGGCGGCGTAGTTCTGGAATTGATAGAGATTCTTACACTCACAGAGATCTGGTATGGCGGCGTAGTTCTGGAATTGATATACTTACTCTCACAGAGATCTGGTATGGCGGCGTAGTTCTGGAATTGATATACTTACTCTCACAGAGATCTGGTATGGCGGCGTAGTTCTGGAATTGATATACTTACTCTCACAGAGATCTGGTACGGCGGCGTAGTTCTGGAATTGATATACTTACTCTCACAGAGATCTGGTATGGCGGCGTAGTTCTGGAATTGATATACTTACTCTCACAGAGATCTGGTATGGCGGCGTAGTTCTGGAATTGATATACTTACTCTCACAGAGATCTGGTATGGCGGCGTAGTTCTGGAATTGATAGAGATACTTACTCTCACAGAGATCTGGTACGGCGGCGTAGTTCTGGAATTGATAGAGATACTTACTCTCACAGAGATCCGGAATGGCGGCATAGTTCTGGAATTGATAGAATGACCTCTCTAACATGTACTCAGGATTTATCTCCTCCACTCGTAACAAGTTCAGTACCATGTTGTAGGTTAAGTGGAACGCCGAGTTCAAAGGATCAGCCTGGCCCTGTCACAAAAACATAATCATTATACAGCATTTTGTCAGAATTCTTTATAAAATATACATATGGAGGAAGGAAATCAGTTAATACCTTAACAATTTGCTTGCCAACAGAAGGACTCATCTTTTCATCGACCATCAGGATGACGATTCCTCTGTCGTCGATGCCACGCCTACCAGCTCGTCCACTCATCTGTATGTATTCTCCCGAAGTCACCTGACAAAACATAAAACAATGCTCTGACTGAAGTTACAAAATAAAATTTAATTTAATCCTTTACTTTTCATTAATCAATGTTCTGGAGCAACATAACATGAGAGCATTTTCTTTAAACTACGGTATATGTATCCTAAACTCTATTACCCATCGGAAGTCCTTGCCGTCAAACTTGCGTGCTGCTGTAAACAGTACAGTCCTCGCTGGCATGTTGAGTCCCATTGAGAATGTCTCTGTGGCAAACAAGGCCTATAGAAAATAGGAACCAGTTTCTATTAGAAAATTTTATAGTGTGTAAATTCCTTCATTTCATGTCAGTTCATAGTCAAATAAATTAAGGGAATGATTAATTTACTTCAAGATTAGAATTTTTTTCAATCTCAAAATAATAAGAAAATAAGAGTATTTCAGCACAGTATGTAGTACCTTTATAAGGCCCTCAGAAAACAGAATTTCGATGGTTTCCTTTAGCAGTGGTAACAGACCAGAGTGATGGATTCCTATTCCTTTCCTCAGTAGTGGTAAAACATTCTCAACCTACGAATAAATTCTTATTAGTTTGTCTTTAAATACTTACACAGTATAAAAAAATATTTCTTCTTGTAAAAGATACAAACACAAGACAGTAAAACAACACAGAAATATACATTTTTTTATTACCTATATTAGTTTTTTTTCACAGTTGTTTTTTAACATGTGACAGTATAACCTGTGACAGTTACATGTACATTTGTATTTTTTTTGTGGTGTTTTTTTATCCATTATACCCGTGGTAGTTTTTTTTTGTTGTGTGGTGTTTTTATCAGTTTTACAATGGTAGTTTTGTGGTGTTTTTTAATCAGTTTTACCTGTGGTACTTTTGTGGTGTTTTTTTAATCAGTTTTACTTGTGGTAGTTTTGTGGTGTTTTTTTAATCAGTTTTACCCGTGGTAGTTTTTTTGTGTCGTGTTTTTATCAGTTTTACCTGTGGTAGTTTTTTGTGGTGTTTTTTTTTTTTATCAGTTTTACTTGTGGTAGTTTTGTGGTGTTTTTTTTTATCAGTTTTACCCGTTGTAGTTTTTTGTGTGGTGTTTTTATCAGTTTTACCTGTGGTAGTTTTTTTTGTGGGTTTTTTTTTAATCAGTTTTACTTGTGGTAGTTTTGTGGTGTTTTTTATCAGTTTTACCTGTGGTAGTTTTTTGTGTTTTTTTTATCAGTTTTACCCGTGGTAGTTTTTTTGTGTGGTGTTTTTATCAGTTTTACCTGTGGTAGTTTTTACCTGGGGCTGTATTACCTGTGATAGTTTTTCTCTGCTGATTTTTATCACCTATGATGGCATAACCTTTAGTAACTTTTTTTTATCTCCTGTAACAGAACTACCTATGTTAGTTTTTACCTGTGGGAGTTTTTTATCCTCGTCTGACAGATTATCTATGGCATTGTTAAACACTTCATCCACTAAAGCTTTCTCCTCCTCAGAATTAAAGTCCAGTTTAGACATCTGCATGGCGTATGCCTCACAGTCCTTTTTGCTGAAGCTAAACACAATAACTGGAGCGAAGTTCCTCTCCATGATCATCTTTACAATCTTAAAGCAGTTGGACTCTTGAGCTGTTAATCAAATTCCCACATTTCACTGATCAATGTCAACAAGAACATTTATCTTACAAGTAATTTTGTTATTTTATCTTGACTACTGAATATTCTCAAAAAATATTAATCTCTGGGAAGAATGGAAAAGAAATACATTTCATCATCTACATGCATATTTTATCTTTATCTCATTTCCACCAACATACATGTACTCATGTCCGTAAACCTTCTCAGTATAACTCCTCAATATAAGTTTTAATTTCTTTCTTTTAAATCTTTCTTTTTCCTTTAAAACCTTTAAATCCTCCCTTGCGGCCCCTTTGATCCCCCTTGGCTGCCTCTCCTGCATCATGTAACACTGATATGGCTGTACTAACCTTTAAATCCTCCCTTGAGCCCCCTCTGGCCCCCCTTGGCCGCCTCCCCTGCATCACGTAACAATTACATGGCTTTACTAACCTTTAAATCCTCCCTTGCGGCCCCTTTGGTCCCCCTTGGCTGCCTCTCCAGCATCACGTAACACTGACATGGCTGTACTAAAGTTCTCCTCCCTGAATTCACCCTATTTACATCATAATACAAAACTTTAATTATACAAATCAGATCTCCAGAAGAAAATAGAAAATACAATACATAAAAGAGCTACTAGTATCTGCTTTCCTGATGAAAGAGATTTCAGATCTGGCATAATCCATGATAATTTCTATTAACAACTTTGAACAGCTACGAGCAATCTCTGTGGATACTTACATTTTCATCCACCACCAAATGTATTCCATCACCCCCAGAAGGGAATATGTAATGTTGTAGGGGTGTGGGCCGATAGTCTGTGTACACAACATGGCAGGGCTAAAAATAAATGACAAGAACACGTATTTAGAAAGAGTTATTGTAGTATATCTAACTATTATAGCCAGATTCCTATTTCCTCACCTTAGTAGGCTGTCTGTAGTGCATTTCTTAATTATTATAAAAAAAAATACAAATTAACACATGTATATTTCTGACGATTGTAAACAGAGAAAGTACTCATTCATGACTGTTCTAATTTAGCTCAGGTGACCAATAAATGCTTTAAACTTTACGCAAGTACAAGGAATAAACATAAATATGTACAATGGTACCTCTGCTATGCAACATTACTGAATATACATATACATAGAGTATATCACAAAAAAAATCTTTTTCTAGAATCAATCATTAAACATGAAAAATTAATGTACAAGGTAGACAACTTCAGGTCTCACATCACTGAGAATCTGAGTCTATTGTACTAATTGATCACCTGTTTGTAATAATTGATCACCTGTTTGTGGAGATGACAGATCCACTCGGCAAACTGTCGGGCGTTAGGTATGGTGGCTGACAGGAAGACGTAGTGAACATTGTCTGGGAGTAAAATAATGGTCTCCTCCCAAACCACGCCCCTCTCTACATACAATATAAATACATCATGATCAGACAATACATTCTGTCTAAATCAATAAAGACTTTGCATTCTTTAAGATTAAAAATAGGAATCAATTACAGGTAGTCTTGTCTACTCCCCACCACAGGTAGTCTTGTCTAATCCCCACCATAGGTAGTCTTGTCTACTCCCCACCACAGGTAGTCTTGTCTAATCCCCACCATAGGTAGTCTTGTCTACTCCCCACCACAGGTAGTCTTGTCTAATCCCCACCATAGGTAGTCTTGTCTACTCCCCACCACAGGTAGTCTTGTCTACTCCCCACCACAGGTAGTCTTGTCTACTCCCCACTACAATACCTTACCTTTGTCTCTCATGTAGTGAATTTCATCAAACACCACCCAGCCCACCTCCCTCATGACCTCTGACCCCCTGTACAGCATGCTCCTCAAAATCTGTCAAAATTTATTTTATAAATTTATTATTATCAACACTAAGTGACATGATATACTACACATGTACATAAACTGAGGTATTCAAAATTTAGCACAATCACTGGGTGTTGAGAGGTTGGCGTAATCATCAATTAGTGCTACACATTTCCCTGCCATATATTGTATTTATCAATGATTTATTAATGGTATTCATTAATATTGCCCACGCCAAAGCTGATAAAATATGAAGTCCACTTTTTTAAGTGTATATACAGTATATTTGACATATGATTTTTTTTTTAGCATTTTAATCATAACAGAATTCATGGAAAAGTACAAATAACCCTTGTGTTTGATAGGTATACTTAGTACTCACCTCTGTGGTCATCACCAGACAGCTGGCCGTGGGGTTAATAGTGACATCACCAGTCATCAGACCCACATCCTGAAATTCCTCATACAGTTCCCGGTATTTCTGGTTACTGAGTGCTTTAATGGGGGATGTGTAAATTACTCTCTGTTTGTCTCGCAAAGACATCGCAATGGCATAACTGTTGGTGAGATAAAACCTACATCACTCATTAACAAAGGTTTCAGTGCAATATACGTAAGTTATATAGTACTCCATGAGACATTGTTAGTGAGATTGGTTTATTAATTCCCCAATAAAATATATGTAGCTTTCATTCAGAAAGTTATGAATCACTCAACAGCATAGCTGTCACTCAACAGCATAGCTGTCACTCAATAGCATAACTGTCAGTCTACAGCAAAACTGTCAGTCAACAGCATAACTGTTAGTCAACAGCATAACTATCTGTCAACAGCATAACTATCTGTCAATAGCATAACTGTAAGTCAACAGCATAACTGTCACTCAACAGCATAACTATCAGCCAACAGCATAATTGTTAATCAACAGCATAGCTGTCTGTCAACAGCATAATTGTCAGTCAACAGCATAACTATCAGCCAACAGCAGAGCTGTCAACAGCATAAACCTCAGTCAACAGCATAACTGTCAATCAACAGAGTAGCTGTCACTAAAAAGCATAACTGTCAGCCAACAGCATAATTGTCACTCAGCAGCATTATTGTCACACAACAGCATAACTGTCAGTCAACAGCATAACTGTCAGCCAACAGCATAACTGTCTGTCAACAGCATAATTGTCACTCAACAGCATAACTGTCAGTCAACAGCATAACTGTCAGTCAACAGCATAACTTTCATTCAACAGAATAACTGTCAGTCAACAGCATAACTGTCAGTCAACAGCATAACTGTCAGTCAACAGCATAACTTTCAGTCAACAGCATAACTGTCAGCCAACAGCATAGCTGTGCGTTCAGTGGTAATTATCAGAGTCTTTTAACATTTTCCCCTATGAAAAAAACTGCCTGTTCCATAATTTTCCTAAATCTAGCCAGGCATTTTATAACCCCTAAATCTATAGCACATTCCAATGCTGAGGTAAAGATGACCATAAAATTAACATTGAATTTGCTGATCTTTGCTTTTAAAATACATCTAATGATTCTTTTCACAGTTGCTGCTCTTTATCTCTATACTGTTTATTATCTCTTTGCTGTTTATTATCTCTATACTGTTTATTATCTCTATACTCTTTATTATCTCTATACTGTTTATTATCTCTTTGCTGTTTATTATCTCTATACTGTTTATTATCTCTATACTCTTTATTATCTCTATACTGTTTATTATCTCTTTGCTGTTTATTATCTCTATACTGTTTATTATCTCTATACTCTTTATTATCTCTATACTGTTTATTATCTCTTTGCTGTTTATTATCTCTATACTGTTTATTATCTCTTTGCTGTTTATTATCTCTATACTCTTTATTATCTCTATACTCTTTATTATCTCTATACTGTTTATTATCTCTTTGCTGTTTATTATCTCTATACTGTTTATTATCTCTATACTGTTTATTATCTCTACACTGTTTATTATCTCTATACTCTTTATTATCTCTATACTCTTTATTATCTCTATACTGTTTATTATCTCTTTGCTGTTTATTATCTCTATACTGTTTATTATCTCTATACTGTTTATTATCTCTATAATCTCTATACTGTTTATTATCTCTATACGGTTTATACTCTTTGGTGCTTATACATTATGACTTTATATGCCTGTAACTATGGACTGCTTACACTGCGACAACAGTTTTCCCGGCAGATGTGTGAGCCGACACCAGGACTGACTGATTGTTCTCCAGACACAACAGAGCCTCTTTCTGGAATGGATCGAGGATGAATGGGTATTCCTTGGCTGGCTTCTCTGCCATTGGCTTTAGAGGCACAAATTCAGCCTCAGGGGGAATGGCCACCTGTTAGAAAGATAAAACTCTGTATATCCTCATACAAATAAATCCTTGAAAAATACAAAACTTGTGCTTAACAGAGAAACACCATGTACATGAATGCATTGTTATATATAGAGTAGTGTAATTGCTTTTCAAAAAATTTCTCAAAAAGGTAAAAGAAACATTACCTAATGTCAAGATCTAGTAAATGAGTGTACACAGCTTTATGATGCTAGAATCATTATGATGTCATAATTGGTTTCTACTTATCTTTTTCCTGTAGTTTACGACTCTTATAAAATTATGTAGAAAATGGAGCATTTTTTACATTATTCAATATGAAATCATATGAGAAGTAATCTTGACATCCATTTTCAATCTAATATTCATAACAGGCATTCTTCAGTTTATACTTTTTTATTGAAAATGACAATTTAAAACACATTATTTTGCTGTGTTTACTAAACAATTATGCCCTGAAATATACCTTATTTGACCCTACATATGGTAAACAAGCATCATAAAAAGAAATCTTTTTTCAACTTTGGGAAGCCTGTGGGCACACTTCATGCATTAGAATTGGACCTTAAGTGGTCAGGAAGAGTTAAAAGTCTTAGACAATTTTGTACTGTTTATAACACACTTTATATTGTGCATACTCTGACTGACCTCATGTAAGCAGGCCTCTCTAGTCTCTACTTTGTATGTATTCTATAGACATCTACAATATTGTGATTTATGTATTACTGACCTCATGTAAGCAGGCCTCTACAGTCTCCACTCTGTGGACCTGGATTCTGGACATGACCTCCGTTTTCCTGAAACAGAACCTCCCAAATTAAAATAATCTGTCATTTATCAAACTATTTCCTACAAACATGTTACTTTTTCACTTTTTAAAGTAATAATGCATATAGATGGCTCTAAAAAGAAGTAATGCAGGTTGTTTCTATCAAGGAAATATTCCTGATTACCCAGTGTCCTCTGCCCTCTGTTTTTTCGACTGATGATGTTCCTCGTCTCCATTTTCTTCTGCTGCTCGTTTGTTACTTACAATGCTCTGTAAAAGTTCCTCTGTTCTGTTAAAAAATAATAATAAAAAGAAATTGACAACATCATCATGTTTCAAATTATATCACAAAATCATTCTTTTTTGGTAACATATTTAAACACTGGTGGATACTTCTAATTTAAAATCATGTTCAAGATTGGCATGGATATTAAACTACTGGGGATTTTTTAAATGCCTATAGTTATCCCAAATCTGGAAAAATTATACTGAACCTATTTGAGCTTCGTCTATTTTTTGTTATCAACCAGTAGAGCTGAATTATATAAGTAACACTGAATCAAAAAGTTATTACTTTTTCCAGATTAAAGAATCTTATTAGAAATAAGCTTTTGGATTTTAAAGATTGATCCTGATATCAAATATTTGTATATATGCATGTAATTCATAGTAATTACTATCTATTTATAACTGCATAATATTATGGCTTTATACCATCATCTTTCAATATCTGAATGTTTAAAATGACTATGTTTGTGATTTTTATGTATGACATTTTAAGTGACACTAAATTCTCTTAACCTTTTTCATAAAATCAAATTCATGCAAACATATCTAAAGCATATCGTACCTTTGGTGAAGATATAAAACGTGGCTTATTAGAGTGAACTCCTTTGACCAACATTAACCTGGGTAAAATAATGTGACTATTTGTGCAAATTTCTTAATTTCACACAAGTTTTCTAACTGTTTAATGCATCTTCTGCACAAGTTTGCACAATGTTAGGCTGACAGTAAACAAAGGTTTTGAAATGAATATCCATCCTTGATTTTCTATAGAAATTCACAAATGTTGGCTGCATGACCCCCTACCACAGTGTATGGCTTTGCTCTTTTTGTATACATGAACTTCAGAGCTAAAAATTGTTGAATCCTCATAATGGTTTATATATCAAATGGTGATGTGAAATGAAAAAACTATGCTTTATTTTAATCTTTATTATCAAATTTTACCAGGGCCCCTAAGTGTGCTTGTTCTTTCTATTTGGGACATTCTAATATACTGCATATTTGCTCTCTTAAAAGAATATCATTTTTGTAAATGAGATATCATAGAGAAAATATTATCATGTTATGACTTTCATGCTGTTTACAATCGTTGGATATACAATTATGTATATCACTATATGATATTTGAACAAATTTTTGATGTCCTACAATGATCAGTCACAACTTTCACACTGTCAAACAGCATACATGTGATATGTACCGGCTGTACGCAAAATGTACAGTTTTTCTAGCCCATTCCTCGTGTACCGGAATATGAAAATTTGTACAGTATTTTGAATTTCTCGCTAAATGCCGCCATTTTCCTCTCATTCTCGCTCGCGAGACACTGGAAAACATCACCTGTGTTGACACTTGACCTTCTGATAATTGTGTAGTGTACACAAACCATCGCATGCGAAGGTGTGAACTGCCAATTGGGATAATTATCTTGCTATAAATTCGTATCAAATACCCCTTTAGGTAGCTTTATTTTTTAAGGGGTACTTAATTACTGTTAATGTTTCGTATACGTAACCAGAGACATATAAATATGTCTCTGATGTAACTTGATTGAATAAAATTAAGCCAACTTCTAAAGTTGATATACATGACTTAATATACGTGAATCTGACCCAGATCTTCATAGGTATAAAATATACGATGTTTATTACAATGATTACGATGGAATTTCAGAAGAATTTAAGCGATATTATTTTGTACCGTTTTTTGATAGGCAGTGTACAGTTTTTTCACCCAAATTCCAGTTTTTTTATGGCTCCTGTACAGTTTTGTGGTCTTTGACTTATCACATGTATGAAACAGTGTTCATGTAAAATTACTTACATGCATAAATACCATATTCTCATTATTATAAGGTTTATTGGATATAATAAATAAACATGTACTCCAAATTTATATAATACGAATATACTAACTCCAAACTTACGACCAGCTCATAACAAACCTTGTGGCATCAGACTTGGGAAGGCCACCCCCTTTTGATGTACTTGGCTGTTGCTTACTTTCAGCTCCGTCAAACACATTAAATAAATCGTCGTCAAAACCATCTGCCATCCCTAAATCCTTGTAGGTTTATGGTGAATTGATTCAGTATTGACTCGCATAACTCGCAGCATGTGTTTTCTTTTCTTTGGGTTTCTAATTTCGTATCTTTCGATCCCGATCAATATAAAACTTTTTTTATATCAGCATAGTTGATTGTCAAAAATCTTTTTTCACAAAAAAATCCATGGAAGTGGTGTATGAATTTATGGATTTCAATCAGTAGAGCATAAAAAGCATTCATTTTATCACTCATTAATTTTGACAACGTGTAAGAGAATTAAATTGCATCGGGATCGATATTCAACCGCTATTTTCATTTTCACCATATGACCATATGCGAAAGATGACATCTCAAGTCGTCTTTACGTGTGCTTTTGTCCCATTTTTATTTCTTTGCGTTGTAGGAAATGATTTAGCAAGAGGTAAGTATAGATTTATATTGTGTATAGATGCTTTCTTTAAAATGGAAGTTTCTGTATTCTTTTAAACGACTCCGAGTTGGTATTTTCTTCAACTTGTTAATTAAAAAAAAAGAAAGAAAACTAGATGAGATCTCGTTGCGAGCAACGAGTGGGTCTTCCGTCCGATTTTTGATAAGATGAGATAAGACTTTGACTGAGATTTTCGTTCAAATATAATGATATAAATAAATTGTTAAGACGAACAATTTTGCTTTAATAATGTTTAACAAATTATTGATCATTAAAGGGTTTTAGATTAAAGACTTTCGGCCCTTCTTGGCCCCTAATGTGAGAGGTCAGCCCCTTTTTCTTGATATCATCTTAAAGCTCTCATGATTTTGAACACTTTTTGTTCAACAACTAGTCAGAAATTCTTTTTCGTTTCTGAGATATTTGCAAAGGAAGTATTTAGGGACCGGCCCTTCAACTCCTTAGTGAGGACTTCTAGCAAAAAATGAAAGGTTGCATATTGTTTAGAACATTATTTTGAACATCTTTTGTTCAGTAATTATTATCAAAATATTTCCCACTTTTGAGATATAAAGCGTCAAAGATTTAACATTCTGGCCCCTTATGGCCCTTAATTATGTAACATATGATGTGAATATCATAATATATAGTTGTAAATTGTTGAGATAAACATTTTTGCTTCAGTAATGTATTACAAAATATTGATCGTTAAAGAGTTATTGTTCAAAGACTTTCGGCCCCTCTCAGCCCCTATTTTGAGGGTCCAGCCCCTTTTTCTTCATATCACTTTAAAGCTCTCATGATTTTGAACACTTTTTGTTCAACAACTAGTCAGAAATTCTTTTTCGTTTCTGAGATATTTGCAAAAGAAGTATTTAGGGGCCGGCCCTTCAACTCCTTAATGGGGACGTTTAGCAAAAAATGAAAGGTTGCATATTGTTTAGAACATTATTTTGAACATTTTTTGTTCAGTAATTATTATCAAAATATTTCCCACTTTTGAGATATAAAGCGTCAAAGATTTAACATTCTGGCCCCTTATGGCCCCTAATTATGTAACATATGATGTGAATATCATAATATATAGTTGTTAATTGTTGAGATAAACATTTTTGCTTCAGTAATGTATTACAAAATATTGATCGTTAAAGAGTTATTGTTCAAAGACTTTCGGCCCCTCTCAGCCCCTATTTTGAGGGGCCAGCCCCTTTTTCTTCATATCACTTTAAAGCTCTCATGATTTTGAACACTTTTTGTTCAACAACTAGTCAGAAATTCTTTTTCGTTTCTGAGATATTTGCAAAAGAAGTATTTAGGGGCCGGCCCTTCAACTCCTTAATGGGGACGTTTAGCAAAAAATGAAAGGTTGCATCTTGTTTAGAACATTATTTTGAACATCTTTTGTTCAGTAATTATTATCAAAATATTTCCCACTTTTGAGATATAATGCGTCAAAGATTTAACATTCTGGCCCCTTATGGCCCCTAATTATGTAACATATGATGTGAATATCATAATATATAGTTGTAAATTGTTGAGATAAACATTTTTGCTTCAGCAATGTATTACAAAATATTGATCGTTAAAGAGTTATTGTTCAAAGACTTTCGGCCCCTCTCAGCCCCTATTTTGAGGGGCCAGCCCCTTTTTCTTCATATCACTTTAAAGCTCTCATGATTTTGAACACTTTTTGTTCAACAACTAGTCAGAAATTCTTTTTCGTTTCTGAGATATTTGCAAAAGAAGTATTTAGGGGCCGGCCCTTCAACTACTTAATGGGGACGTTTAGCAAAAAATGAAAGGTTGCATCTTGTTTAGAACATTATTTTGAACATCTTTTGTTCAGTAATTATTATCAAAATATTTCCCACTTTTGAGATATAAAGCGTCAAAGATTTAACATTCTGGCCCCTTATGGCCCCTAATTATGTAACATATGATGTGAATATCATAATATATAGTTGTAAATTGTTGAGATAAACATTTTTGCTTCAGCAATGTATTACAAAATATTGATCGTTAAAGAGTTATTGTTCAAAGACTTTCGGCCCCTCTCAGCCCCTATTTTGAGGGGCCAGCCCCTTTTTCTTTATATCACTTTAAAGCTCTCATGATTTTGAACACTTTTTGTTCAACAACTAGTCAGAAATTCTTTTTCGTTTCTGAGATATTTGCAAAAGAAGTATTTAGGGGCCGGCCCTTCAACTCCTTAATGGGGACGTTTAGCAAAAAATGAAAGGTTGCATCTTGTTTAGAACATTATTTTGGACATCTTTTGTTCAATATTGCTTATCAAAATATTTCCCACTTTTGAGATATAAAGCGTCAAAGATTTAGCATTCAGGCCCCTTATGGCCCCTTATTATGTAACATATGATGTGAATATTATAATATATAGTTGTAAATTATTGAGATAAACATTTTTGCTTCAGTAATGCATTACAAAATATTGATCGTTAAAGAGTTGTAGATTAAAGACTTTTGGCCCTTCTCAGCCCCTAATGTGATGAGTCAGCCCTTTTTCTTTGATACCGTATAAAAGATCTTGTAATTCTACACAATTTCTGTTCAATATGGTTTAACAAAATACTCATAGTTAAAAAGTTATCGTAAGAAATGTCTCTAAAATTCACTCATGATTCGTGTCCTAAATTTTGACCCCTACCGAGCTTCCATACTAGGTACTTCCGGAAGATTTGAAAACCCAGGTGATCAATGGCAACATGTCCTCTATCATCGCTGAAAATTTCAGCACTCTAGCTTTAATCGTTTTTGTGTTCCATTGCAGACAAGGAGGTCCTCTGAATTTTGATTAAAGGGCGATAACTTCCGACCGGAAGTGAATTTCAAAAAAATGAAAAAAACGTATAAGGTTCAGACAAAGATACATCTTATTTGAAATTTTCAAGTAAATCGATCGAGCCAACTCCGAGAAATCTTCTGCACAAAAATTGTAAAGAAAAAAAAAGAATAATAATAATAATAATAAAAGTGAAAAAGAAACAATAGAATAATAGAAGGGTCTTCCGTTGGAGACGGAAGACCCTAATAATCACTAAACTGAGTTCACTGGGTCTAAGAGCGAAACCATTACACGTGTAAACGGCGATGTTTCGATTATATGCTCTAAACGTTTACAGAAGGTCTACACGAAGGTCATTATGAATGGCTATCAGAATTAAAGTTTAATACAAACAAGTTGTTTTATTTCAGATTTACCAAAGAAACACCGTCTTTGACGTCTTGGAGCATTTCAAAAGCAATTGTTTTCTGTTTTAATCGATACCGGGAACATATTTAACAAAAATATCCAAAACCTGATACAGTCTAACATATTTAATTCCGATTTCTGAGTTGCGAATACTAGCGATGTTTTATGACTTTTGATAAAACTTGATATACTTTGATTAAATAAATATAATACGTTTTCACCAGTCTTTGAAAAGTGGGTTCAATACAGTCAACAGGTCTTGTTATACTTAATTTGGGATTAAAAGATCCATCTGCAAGTTTAATTTTACAATGCTTTTTCTACATCCGGTATGTAGCCAAACAAACCAATGCAATATTGGGTAACGATGTAGAAAGTGAATGAGTTTAATGCGCCTCAAATTCTTTCGTCATATGGACCAACAAATAAATAGTAATAACTCATACTAACAATAAAGTGAAATAATTGTTTATTAAATTACAGTTTCAAGAGTAAGTAGCCGATAAAATTTCAACACAAGATATCCTCCTATTTAAACGGTACGGTTTCGTTTACAGCTATCCATTTAAACGTTTACAAAATTCAGTAAAGGTTTCACCCTTAACTGGGTCCTATTCATATTGTGAAGAAATGTAGAACCCATCCAAATCCTGTTATTTTGGGCTCTTTTCTTACTCACCATGGGATGCTCATAATTCTTCTTTTTTTTTTTTTTTGGTAGAAGCTCTACTTTCAATCATTTGTTTATTTATTATGCTGTATTCTTCATAAAACAATATACAGTAGAACAAGGCAAACATTCTTTCAATTAATTCCTGCTTTTAGAGAAGTGATATCATGCCCTGTAGTTTTAAAACATGTTATGTATGGAACATAACAAATTCTTCCATGGCATTTCTTGATGATTGTGTTTTAGTCTTTTACTGTAGATAATTGTGTATTGAGAATCTGTTTTAAGCACTCTATATTTTGAAACTCATAATTTCTCTCACACAGTTCAAGTCTTGAGAGGTTTAGTACATAATACGTACTCTATTAAATCTGAAACTTAATTTAAAAAAATACAGTACTATGCATCTTGAAATTGATACTTACTACACAATTTTTATGTGGTATTCTGCAAATGCTCAAGTTTGACAATAAATTATATTTAAAAATGAGCTGCAAACTACCCACTGTTTAGACATTTAAAGCATATTTAGTACATACAGCTGACATATATGCAAGTTTGTAGCCTTTGCTTACTTGCTTGATAAAACCAAGAACTATAAAAAAACTTGAATTTATTGTGAATTTATCACCTATGACTCGTTGACAGGTTGGGGTGACGGTATAGACTGGATGACTTTTGAAGATGGATTAAAAGCAGCAAAGGAACAGTGAGTATATTTTTATTTACACGTCAAACAAAAAACTCATCAATTCAAAAATTCCTATTTATATGAACAGAAAAAAAATCAGCAATTCGTAAATTCTTATTTACACAAAGAGAAAAAAATCAGCAATTCGTAAATTCCTATTTACACAAATAAAAAAATCAGCAATTCGTAATTTCCTATTTACACAAACAAAAAAAATCAGCAATTTGTAATTTCCTATTTACACAAACAAAAAAAATCAGCAATTCGTAAATTCCTATTTACATAAAACAGAAAAAAAATCAACAATTCATAAATTCCTATTTACACAAACAGAAAAAAATCAGCAATTCATAAATTCTTATTTACACAAACAGAAAAAAATCAGCAATTCGTAAATTCCTATTTACACAAACAGAAAAAAATCAGCAATTCGTAAATTCCTATTTACACAAACAGAAAAAAATCAGCAATTCGTAAATTCCTATTTGCAAAAACAAAAAAATCAGCAATTCATAAATTCCTATTTACACAAACAGAAAAAAATCAGCAATTCGTAAATTCCTATTTACACAAACAAACAAAAATCAGCAATTCGTAAATTCCTATTTACACAAACAAAAAAATCAGCAATTCGTTAATTCCTATTTACACAAACAGGAAATATCAGCAATTTGTAAATTTCTATTTGGACTAACAGAAAATATGAGCAATTCGTAAATTTCTATTTGGACTAACAGAAAATATCAATGCAGTCTAGGACTTTGTGAACCTTAACATATAAATATCTGTACATGTATTTATATTATTACCCAGTTATATTCATTGTCAGAAATAAAATAATTATATTGATATTGTTGTTAGGCAGAAATGTTTTATGGATTTTTTTTTAAGTTCAATAATATATTTTTATTGATATACAGTCAAACTTCGTTATCTCGAACTCAGTGGGACCAAAAAAACCTTCGAGATATCCGAGAATTCGAGATATCGACCCTCAGGGTAAAATACTTAAAGAATAAGTAGTTAAGACTTCCAAATTACTTTGACATATCAATGGTATTCGAGGTATCGGTGTTCGAGATACCGAAGTTCAACTGTAAATATTTTTTATATATCTTTTCAAACTCAAAATGAAATTTAAGGAACAAGCCACTGATGTTGATCATACACAAGACGTGGTGTGGAGCGTGTAAAGGTAAACAAATTATTATCTATCAGTCAAAAAGATGTGGTGTGGAGCGTGTAAAGGTAAACAAGTTATTATCAATCAGTCAATTAGACGTGGTGTGGAGCGTGTAAAGGTAAACAAATTATTATCAATCAGTCAATTAGACGTGGTGTGGAGCGTGTAAAGGTAAACAAATTATTATCTATCAGTCAATTAGACGTGGCGTGGAGCGTGTAAAGGTAAACAAATTATTATCAATCAGTCAATTAGACGTGGCGTGGAGCGTGTAAAGGTAAACAAATTATTATCAATCAGTCAATTAGACGTGGCGTGGAGCGTGTAAAGGTAAACAAATTATTATCTATCAGTCAATAAGACGTGGCGTGGAGCGTGTAAAGGTAAACAAATTATTATCTATCAGTCAATAAGACGTGGCGTGGAGCGTGTAAAGGTAAACAAATTATTATCTATCAGTCAATAAGACGTGGCGTGGAGCGTGTAAAGGTAAACAAATTATTATCAATCAGTCAATAAGACGTGGCGTGGAGCGTGTAAAGGTAAACAAATTATTATCAATCAGTCAATTAGACGTGGTGTGGAGCGTGTAAAGGTAAACAAATTATTATCTATCAGTCAATAAGACGTGGTGTGGAGCGTGTAAAGGTAAACAAATTATTATCTATCAGTCAATAAGACGTGGTGTGGAGCGTGTAAAGGTAAACAAATTATTATCTATCAGTCAATTAGACGTGGTGTGGAGCGTGTAAAGGTAAACAAATTATTATCAATCAGTCAATTAGATGTGGTGTGGAGCGTGTAAAGGTAAACAAATTATTATCTATCAGTCAATTAGACGTGGTGTGGAGCGTGTAAAGGTAAACAAATTATTATCTATCAGTCAATTAGATGTGGTGTGGAGCGTGTAAAGGTAAACAAATTATTATCTATCAGTCAATTAGACGTGGTGTGGAGTGTGTAAAGGTAAACAAATTATCATCAATCAGTCAATTAGAAGTGGTGTGGAGCGTGTAAAGGTAAACAAATTATTATCAATCAGTCAATTTTTTCTTTAAATAACATTCTTTATTTGTTTTCCAAATGTTCACTCTGCTTTATTGTTTAGCCCTAATGCCTCAGTTTGCTGAATCTAAGGAAATAGAAGAACTTAGTAAAAACTTCATCATGGTCCACACAGAGGTCAGTCTGGAGTTATATCCATTATGTAGTACAAAATATCACAAAAATTCAAACACTCTAGGGTTAGTTCCCAAACAAAATCACAATAAACAAAGGATGAAAATGATTAAGCAATCAATCTGGAGTTAATTCCCTTTACACATATTATATAACAAATATACAAAAAGCATGAAAATGATCAAGAGTTTAATTTGGAGTAATTTCCCTTTATGCACACTAAGTCAGAATACAAAAAGTGTGTAAATGATACAATCTTTCACCAGAGGGCTCGCTACACAAGCTTCACTTACATTCCTTGTTATTTTAGATTTCCAAAGTAGTCCCTACATCACATATAGGAGGCATAGAAATTTAAGCAAAATAGTTGCATACAAAAAATACAGATGTTTTAGTGTATATTCTCAAAATGAAGAAGGGTAAAAAGCTGAATTAGGAAAAGAATCTTCATTCCTTTTGTGCACCCATAATCCAAAGCATGAAAATGATAGAGTTCAGTATGGAGTTATTTCCCTTTATACACTCTACATCACAAAATGAAAAGCACAAAAATGATACAGCATTCAGTCTGGAGTTATTTCCCCTTACGCACTCTATATCACAATACAAAAAGCACAAAAATACCGGTAATAGAGAGTTCAGTCTGGAGTTATTTCCCTTTACGCACTCTATATCACAATACAAAAAGCACAAAAATACTGGTAATAGAGAGTTCAGTCTGGAGTTTTAAGCACTCAAAGGAACAAATGATTAAGAGAAGAGTATTTTCTGCGTGTTTTAGGATGATGAGGAACCTAAAGGGGAGCAGTATTTACCAGACGGCGGTTATATACCACGGATATTATTCTTAGGTAATGAATCCAACAAAAATGTTATTTCTAGTTATAAACGCAGTATATTTTCTACCAAAACAGCTATTAAACCTTATTATTGAGGCAAAAAGTAACAATTATGTGTAAATTTTCTCGGACTTCTCCGCTGATTAATCATTTCAGATCCTGAGGGAAACGTTAGGAAAGACTTTTACAATGTAGGCGGCCATGATGAATATAAATACTACTACTACTCTCCAGACCTCAGTAAGTTGTCATTTATTGGTGTTTTTTTAACAAGGCCGAGTCTAATTCGAGTGTGCATGACTGCGCAGCTTTTTAATTTCATGCAGCCGTATATGCGACATTACACCTTTCCCAATTATTGTGATTTTAAGACAAAATTAACATTATCTGTAATGCCTATGGGTCTGAAAATGTACTTTTCCAACAATAATTACAAAAAATGCTGAAATGGCTCTAACGACATCACTGTTTTCTGATTTTGTTAGCAATGCATGAAGCTGAAGAATAACGCATGACTCACTTGTATATTCAAGACGTCCATGGATATTTTACTAAAAACTGATGACAGAACATCAAAAGAAACATACAATCAATATAAACATTGTTATTTTTTACCAAAATAACTCATCTGCGCCGATAATTCATCTGCATCAATAAATATGTATCCCGCAATATGGCAATTTTCGAGGTATTGGGCATTGAAAAAACAAACTTTGTAATAATTTCTAGACCAACCTAGATGGTCAACTTTTTTGAAATTTCACAGTTTGGTGACATTTTACAATATTTTTCATGTACTTGACTGAAAAAGAAATCTCTAGGGCAGAAATACAAAAAATATGAAAAAAAGTGATAATTTTGCGCTTTTCCAACAAATTCCCATAGGCTCCAATAGTAAAATTTGACAACTTTTGAGATGGTTTCCTTGAGAAATCGGGATGGTAAACATTCAATTTTTCAATCTTAAAACATTAAATATTATAGTAAAAATTAATTCAAGAAAATTTATCAAAATCACTAGGGTAGAAATAATTAGACTCGGCCTCATCAAAAGGAAGAAATTTTCCTTTAGGTTATACATGTTAGCTGTCAAGTTCAGGTTTCACATTCTTTGGCCAGATTAGGAATCAAAATGGAGGTATGGATTAATGATGCCTGCCTGCCTGCCTGTCTGTCTGTCTGTCTGTCGTCTACATTAACAATAATTTGTGTTGTTGGTTTTAACTCTAGTGGGTCATAATGTAATATAATTGTGGATGACATATTTCAAATGCTGCTGTTGGAACTGTCCTTGGTCTTGACTAATGATGCACAATTATTTATGTCGAGAATGTCCTATTCTGATCAGATCTTGTTCAAACTCAATAATTCAATAATAAAGGCCTGGCCACTCTTTCTCTCTCTCTCTCTAAATGCAAACCCACAGGTGTTGCCCTCCCCAAATATGAATGAAAAAAATCAGTATTTGTATCAGTAACAGATTTACTGGATTATAAATACCCCTGACTTCTATTTCAGCTCTTTAATTATTGATTTATGGATATTTATGCATGGAACTGCAACTTATAATTTTCCATATGAATAATCATGTGTATAAAATTCATGAAGTATATAAATATTTAGAATGTGTTTTTATGTTGGGGGTACATAAGGTATGTAAATGAATGGGTAGCTCTGTGGGAGTGGACCAGAGCAATCTGATTCTTTAATCCCCATGACAGATAAATGAGGGGAACCTCTTGATCCTTCTTCCCCATACAGCCATGTTTATTGTCTCGTCACTGAGTAGTAGATCGTTTTCAAATAAAAATCAAAGCAACTCTATTGACTCAAGATGGTTTAATGCCGTTACTTTTAATCATTGATTTCTTAATGCATTGTGTATTCCTTTTGATATTGACACAGATATACAAACCTCTCAGCTTGTAAACTCTTTTAATATAGACTTACAAAGTTGGGTCATGTTTGAATTTTTATTGAAGTGGTAAGAATGCCGTTATATTTGGTATTTTGAGCTCTCTGATCGTGGACGTATGATTGCAGCTTATGATTAATGACAGTAAAGCATCTTAGTTCCTATTCTCTTGATGAATTTCTATAAATCCTCCACCGTGAATGACATGAATTACCTGAATCATTCTTTCTGTAATGATTGCTTTATTGTCCCCAATAAATTCTCCCTTTTACTTGCAGCTCTTGAATACAAATTTTATTGATATTCGCCTGTTGGAGTAAAGTATCCATGCAATTAATTATAAACAACTTTCTTATCAACCCGAAATGAAAAATGTTTAGCACCATTATAAAGCAGCCAGCGATGATAAATCTTTATTATTTCCCTGTTATAGGATTTTCAAGCACAGTTATCTTACAACCTCGATAAAAATGTTTGCAACTTATGTATACAAAAGCAAATCTTCTTGTATATTTATAATATTGAATACTTTGCTGACAGAAAAACAGTGATGAAGCATCTTACACTATCCCATTCATTCAAATTATCATTCCAATGCAATTTTAAATTAGATTTCTTTCCATTCTTTTTACTCTCTTTTTTATATATATCGATATTTTGAAAAATTAAATATTTGTGTTAGTTATTATTGCATTTTGATTTCAGTTTAAACCTTTGGATTTATAATTTTTAAAATATATACATCTATGCATACATACAAATGTGTATAAATACAATATGATACTATCTGTAATTTTTTTCAGTTGTGCCCACTATGAAGCGAGTTATGGAGAATATTCACAGTCCCCCAGTGGAGGAGAAGACCTCCACCATGTCTGACGAGTTGTGACAGATTGCCCTCGGACTTGCAGCTCTTGGGATATTCTTTCTTTTATATTTTTTATTCACTCTACACAAAAAATATGCAATTAGCTATTAGTGTAACTTCTTACACACTGTGATCTCAGTTTACTCATCAGGATGTAAGCGATGAAGGGTGGATCTTAAGTATTTTTTTGTGTGTGCTTGTTTATTTTTATTCCTGGAAGTAACAGGGTTGATTTTGCATTTATAATTTGGTTACTCCCTCACTCAAATTGTACAGATAACGATTTGCATGGATTTAAAGCTTTAAGAACATATCTGAGACATTAATATTGTTTGTTTTACATGTATTTATCGTAGGCATCTTTTTCTCTATACTTAATTCAAGTGCCATTCCATGTGAATATGTACATGTTTGCTTTACATCATTAGATTATGGGTTAGTATGTCTGGGTGAGTTGATGTACTTAGGGGTTTTGAAATTTTTTTTCTGAAGTCTGAACTATTATCGTAATGTAGTGCTGGAAATGAACAAATCTTACATTAAATTTTATGAAAGATACATTTTTCTGTTGCCTTGTCAGTACGAAAAAAAGTATCAATGCAGTTCTTGCTCCTGGTACATAAATATTTATTTATTTTAATTATTCACACTTCCATTGCACTAAAGAGTAATATTTTATGAGGATGGTCACTCAAAATATGTAGCAAACACAGTAGCTATAGCATATAATTTGCCCTTACTGAAGTGGGCTTGAGCAAAGTTATCAGTGTCACTGTTCCACAAGCACCTGCTGGTCATTATCAGTGCCTGGTTAGCGTTTTCACCTATTAATACATTGCACACTAACTTGTATCTAGGGAAACCCAAGTCTTTAACACGTGACTTGATGACGTCAGAGAGATTTTGAGCTAAATTTGCACACATTTTGTGTTCATACACCTCACCATCCAAGTAGGATTCGAGCACACCTTTCATCATTTTCTCCACCGAGCTGGGGTTAAATTTTTCCTTAGACTCCGGCTGCATCCGGTACGTGTTTTGGAGTCGGACGGGGATGACGTTATGTTTAGTTCCTTGGGAGGTCCAGGATACACTGGTCCGGCGGGAAGCTTGGGACGGGCGTCTACCCGCCAGTCCGTACTGTACGCTAGCCCGGGGTTCGATCCGGGACATCCGCCGAAAGTTAGGCCCAGTGAGGCCCTGGGTGGTGCTCTCCGATCCCTCAGGCTTGATTGAGGACCGTCGCCGCTGACGGGGAATGTTGTCTTGATGGTGTTGTTCTAGTGTCTCCATTGTTAATTGATCGGTCATGTCGTTGTTGGGAAATCTGAAAATAAAAATCTGGTCAAATTATAAATATTTATACTTTAGACGCCATCCTGAAGTATATATACAGATAGGGTTGGCATAAATAAGTCTCTCAGCATTGACAAACTATACAGTATTCTCACTATACGGGTGAGTGAAATCAAGGCTGTCGGTATGGGGATGCGTTGGGTGCGATTGCACACCCTTAAAATAAACACCCGAAAATATTCTTTTTTAAACAAAATTAATTCCTTTTTGGAATGACGATAGGTTTTGTTTATTTAATATGTGGGAAAAAATATTTCACGAATGCACCAGAATCCAAAATGGGTTCTAATTCTTAAAAAAAAAATGGTTTAGAGGCGGGGATCCCAACCCGGCTGCACCCCTCTTTCCAGTCATGGCGATTGCCCTAGAAATTCTACCGAAAGTACAAGGTAAAAAAGCAACCTACACATGGAAAAAAAATGATTAGTTTTAAAAGACTTTTCCTGATTCGCTAGACTTGTACTTGACGGGATGAAATGTCAGAATATGTCAACACGTGTCGTTTCCATGATAAATGCCGTGTTGATAAGACACTTGTAGCTAGGTTAGACTCTATTGAAACTGACGTCTTGGATTTTTGTGAATTATGTAATGCAATATTGAACTTTTGTATTTATTGCCTCTATCTATCTCTATATACGTGTAATTACTTACAACGCTTCACGGAATTTATTGCCACCAAAGACAGAAATCCCCGGTAAAAGTTTCAAGGAACACATAATCCACTCTTAAGAAACAGAACGCTCCGTATTACATATACCATGTTATTGCAAATTGTTTGAAAATGTAATAATTCTACCCGTGACGTAAGAGTATGTGTCAATACAGTGAAACTTGTCTAACCCGGATGTTGTGTATTCCGAAATCTTGTCTAATACGATCTAAACTTGAAGTCCCTTTCAGTAAATTTCATTGTCGAATTCGGAATGTTGTTTTCCGAAGTAGGTCAAATTCTAAGGTTATTGGGTCAAAAATGTTGGTATTCAAAATTTATAGGCAATGTGAAAGTTTTTAAAAAGTACGTAAGAGTTCAAGGTCACGAGGATAAAATATTGATACCCAAAGAAAGGTCTTGCCATAAATATACAAGTGAACATTAGCACCAACCGTTTAAAATTTACGGCCAAACTTAAAAGTTTACAAAAGTAGGCCAAACTCCAAGGTGAAGAGTTCAAAATTATCGATACCCAAAGAAAAGTATTGTCACAAGGATACACAAGTGAAATTTGAATGTCCTAGCATCAACCATTCAAAAGCGATGGTCAAGGTTAAAGTTGGGTAAAGTTTCTCAAAAGTAGGTCAAACTCCAAGGTCAAGAGGCCAAAGATGTCAGTACCCCCCCCCCCCAAAAAAAGGTCTTGTCACAAGGTATACACCTGTGAAAAATAAAAGCTCCAGTACCAACTGTTCAAAAGTTAGGTGCAAGCTTCAAGTTTTTACGGACAAACAGACAGACGGACGGATCAAAAAATATCCCCCCCCCCGAATCTTCGATTTGGGGGCATAAAAAGAGCTGAACTTCAATGAATTTAATTGTGTACATTTATATAGCATTTTCTTCATTCAAAAGAGCAAACAGTCCCACGTCATTTTGTTTGTCAGCAACAATCTGAAATTCCAAATTATCAGTGAAAATGCAATTTAACACACGTAGAAAATTTACGTATACGTTGTGTCTGCAATGCATATCACATGTCCTTCTCTTTTGACTGTCGTCGCCTAGAAATTCACAGATCAAAGTATGATCAGTATTTTTCAAACTTTTAAATTATGCATACCCCGGGCCGTCAGCGAGTAGAAATCTAATTTAAAATGTTTAATCAAAGTGTTTCTAGGAAGCTCCCTTCCGTGTTTAATGAATTCTTATTCTGTGAGATTACACCAAACCATTTACTTCAAATACGGGTTCAAATCACTTAACTGTTATCCTCCCAATCCATACTACTTTCTTCCTCGGATTATTTCTATTTAAGGTCCGTGAACCGTCTTTGGAGTCTATGTAATTTCGTCTTAATGTCTAATATCGACCTTCGGAGACAGAACACAGTTTTATCGCGATCTTTGACATGAAAAAAGAAAAAAAATCCATAAGTCGATAAAAGCTAACTGGATATAATTCTCAAGTCTTTTCAATGAACCGCTTCCTAACAGAATAATTCCACTGGAATCGATCAAGACAGTTCTGGAATTTCAAGCAAGATTCTATATACATTGGTTTTACATGTAACACATTTAATAAATTAGAGTTAATATAACTTGTATAATCAGCGCGCACCTGCCAGAGCGGTGTATTTTATATTGATACCTATAGACAGGTCATCTATGTATGGCAGGTGAGGGCTGGTTCAGGGGTCTCGTCTATTTCTCGGATACAGACAGTTATTAGAACTCCGCAGATCGTAAACAACACCCGACATTAATTTGATCGCTATCTGCTGTTTGACAAGGTGTCCTTTAAAGATAACAAATATGTACAGAGAGCTTCCTTCAATTAAAGTATAGGTTCCTGGGATCAAATAATTATGTCGAAAATTTGAGAAACAAGTAGTTTTTTATTGAGAAAATATTTGCAGTTCCGAGAGTGAACAGACACATTTAACTGTAAAATTCGCAACTCATACCAAACAGATTTTTTTCGAAAAGCAGTTGTACCAATTTCTGATGAGAACGTTTTCAGATTCCAAATATTTTGAAGATTCTTAAATAAGATAGACGTAAAATTTGTCATTTAATTTTGTAAGTTTCTATAAGTTATTGATTTCCCATTTAGAATTTTGATAATAAAAGTGAATTGCTACAAATGACAATAATTGTGTGTCGCTTACCTGTTAGAATTTACAACATGTTTCTGTGTATGGCATCCACTGACGACTACAGCCGTGTATTGAGTGGTTACAAAGGCGGGGCGAGGTCCCTTTAAAGGCACAACAGTCGCTCTCACAACAGGGCAACACTGTAATATATTCTCAGTCAGTGTAATCTATTCAGGATTGAAGATGGAAAGAAACACGACCATTTTTAAATTTCAAATGTCTCTGTGCTTTCATTTTTAGTGATGCATTAGATTTGGTCAATCAGATATTGAAAAGTAAAGAAGTACAATTTCTTCTGTATAATATATATATATATATATATATATATATATATATATATATATATATATATATATATATATATATATATATATATATATATATATATACACACACACACCCACTAACCCCACACCCACAAAACAAAAAATTTAAAAAAAAATAAATAAATAAAAAGAAAAAGAAAATTCTTCGCCTTTTTCCTTTAATAGCAGAAAAATGTGGTATATTATCTCCTAATAGTTTTTTCAGATATACTGAAATTATGCACAAAAACAATTACCAGGCGTTGTATACACCATTAGACATTAGTTTCGCTTGAAATCCCCCTCCCCCCTTAAACTTTCAAACCCGAGAGAGAGAGAGAGAGAGAGAAATTAATGATCGATAGCTGATAATTATTTAATTTTTAAATTTTTGACCTTTCTTATTTTATTTGTGCATGTGTGAAAGGTATAGTTTAAAATTAAACAAGGATAATTGTATGGTTGTAATATAAAGACTCATTTGTACCTTGGGATCCCTTACATTAAATTATGATCTTCCGACTTAGAAATGTTTTTTTTTTAAATAAAGAAAGAAAACTGGATCGATCCCGGGTCAGTTTTGAATTAATGCATTTACTTAATCCATAATCTCTACAGAGGTATATCATATTTCGTATTTTAAGTATAAATTAGCAATTCAAACAAACGGAATCTAGGTTTATGTACGCGGTTTCTACAATCTCCTGTGATCCAAAAATGTATCTTCTTTGTAAAAATATGTCAAAGAACAAGAACCTGCAATTAATTCAGCTGACGATATATCTTACCACTTGGTTGTCTGTTTACGAGGAATTTCAAATAATAAAAACGGCGCATTTTTAATGAAGTATCCGTGCCATACAAAGCCCTGTATTGACACAAGGTTATAAGCAAGATTAAATTGGATTTCTCCAATATCGATTGAGCAAATAGATTCATTGGCAAGCTTTGCATACATCTGCATTTACAACTGCAGTATTTAAAAGACAATTGGTTCATCACATGTAGTAATGGTTATACACCGGGAGAGAACTCACTCATAACATACGTCAATCCTGCGTCAATAATAACACAATATCAATATTGAAAAAAAACTTCTCCGCTTTACCCTGCCAGCTACAAGGAGACATCAGGAAATCAATAATAACACAATATCAATATTGAAAAAAAACTTCTCCGCTTTACCCTGCCAGCTACAAGGAGACATCAGGAAATATCTCCTTATAACTGCTTGTAACAGGGTCACTAGTATGTGTGAGCGCATGTGTGATGCTGTGGTGGTAAAGGGTAAAGTGTGTGTGTAGGTGGGGGGGGGGGGGGGTTAAACTTGTATGATAAATTGCAAACATTTTAAGTGGTAATGCTATGGTGAACTCATATGTGAGTTTTTTTTCTTATTATAACATGTATATAGCATATGGAAGATTTAACGAAACTTAGAATCTGGCCACAACGAAATGATCTAAGGATTGTTCTTTATTACTTTCATTGGCTCGCAGCTGCTAACATCCATGCTCAAACTTCTAGAAATAACCTGAACTACTTGCCTACGTTTGTATAATGTAATATTAGAAACGTTTACATATCGTTTGATTAATTTTACTTTAATGTACGCGCTCGATTTTTATTTCTTTTGTAAACTCCAGTAAGTGAAGTATTTTATCCCTCCCCACTAGTAACAAGCACCTGCACATGTTTGGGTGAAGATGGTTAATATTTTGTAAAGCTTCTAGAGATTTTGTCTAGAGGTTCTAGAGATTTTGCCGATAGAGCTTCTAGAGATTTTGTGTATAGTTTCTAGAGATTTTGTGTATGGCTTCTAGAGGTTTTCTGCAAAGCTTCTAGAAGTTTTGTGCAAAGCTTCTAGATATTTTATGTATAACTTCCACTGCAGAGATTATGTGAATAGCTCTTAAAGATTTTGTGTTATAGCTTCTAGCGATTTTGTGTATATCACCTAGATATTTTTTCTATAAGATTTTGCTTATAATTTTTAAATTTTTTGGTAAACTTCAAGAGATTTTTTGAATAGTTTCTGGAGATTTTTCGTACAGCTTCCAAAAATTTGCTTATAGTTCCAAGAAATTTTGTGTATAGTTCCCAAAGATTATATGTATAGTTTCTAAGGATTTTGTGCATAGCTCTTAGATATTTGTTTTAGCTTCTAAAGATTTTGTTTAAACGTTAGAGATTTTTGGATAGTCTCTAGAGATTTTATATATCGCTTCTAGAGATTTTGTGTGTAATTTTTAGAGATTTTGTGTATAGCTCCTACAGAAATTTTGTGTATAGCAGGCCCGTAGGAAGCAATTTCACTTTGAGGTGACACTATCAAATACCAAAATTCCTTGACAGGCTAAATTATTGGGGGGCAACCCACCCACCCCCCTCGGTTCCTACGACCATGCATAGTTTCTAGAGATTATGTGTATAATTCTTTGAGATTTTTTGTATAGCTTCTAGAGATTTTTATATAGCTTCTAGAGATTTTTTCTTTTGCCTCCATGCAGAGGTTTTCAGTATTGTTTCTAGAGAGTTTGTGTTAAGCTCCTAGAGTTTTTTGAATAACTTTGAAAGATTTTGTGTATAGTTCGTAGAGATTTTATGTATGACTTCCAGAAAATTTTTTGTAAAGTGTTGGTTTTAGCTTCTAGAGATTTTTTGCATATAGCTTCTGAAGATTATGTGTATAGCTTCTAGATTTTGTGTATAATTCTGGAGATTTTGTATACAGCTTCTACAGGGATTTTGTATATAGCTTCTGGTTAGTTTGTGTATACACAGCATCTATATATTATGTATACTTTCTAAAGTTATTTTTGTTTAGCTCTTAGGGATTTAGGTATATAGCTACATGTGCTAGAGATTTTGTGAATAGCTTCTACAGACGTTTTATATAGCCTGCAGGGATTGTGTTTATATAAAATGTAAAGAGTTTTTATGAATAGCTTTCAGAGATGTTGTGTATAATTCCTAGAGATTTTGTGAATTGCTTTAGTGTATATCTACTAGAGATTTCATGTACAGCTCCTAGAGATCTGTGTATAGCTTCCAAAGATTTTGTTTATAGATTCTACAGATTTTGTGTATAGCTTCCAGTTACTTTATGTATAGTTTTCAGAGAATTTGAGTATAGCTTCTAGAGAATATTTGTGTAGAGATCCTAGAGATAATTTATGGAGTCCAGAAATTTTGTGTATAGCCTATAGAGATTCTGTGTATGGCTCCTACTGTGACGGATCCAGGATTCTTTAAACATAGACATGCTGTGAGCCATTATAGACACTATATTGAATGGGAGGAGCTCAATACCATAGATTGCTATGACATTAATGTATTTATACATTTTATTATTTGTTATTATAATTTTTCAGGGCATTTCCAATTTTCATTTCATTGCCAACATTTATGATTTGTTAATCTGCGAAAAAATAGAGATATCGAACCTATGTCAGACCACAGGGGCTTGCTCCAGGCGTGTAATAATTATCTATTTAAAAAAAATCGTATACGGTAATACTAAAACTGTTTTAGTATTACCGTATACGATTTTTTTAAATAAATAATTATTACACGCCGGGAGCAAGCCCCTGTGGTCAGACTTATAATTTCTGATTTCAACATTAAGCCTATTACATATCTACGATGGTTTTTTTTTTATTCCTTATAGATGAATTTGCCTAGTTAGAAGGCCATTTCTGTCATTTTTTGCCCCACAAGCTACGCTGAAATTATTTGCATTTTAATTAAAAATTAGTTCTCAAATTCAATAGATTTTAAAATTATGTTATTTATGCTTCTGATACATGAAAAGAGAATCCCCCACCCATTTAAAAAACTACAAACATACAAGGTTTGGAATTTATTTTTTTACTCTTTAAAAAAAATTGAGCTGTTCGGGGAAATATAGCGCTTCGTGAAAATTTACTTATTTATCTAGAAATTGTTATTATCCGGTTGCATTTTTACAACAACAACTACCGTCCCGAATCGGATAGATGAGTATGCTCTCTGTAAAGTAGTGATGAGTAGATATTCATGCTCATAAATTGTCATAAATAGGCCTACTCGTCATTCTCAAAAAGGAAGAGATAAGAAAACAAAAGGTAAGCAATGTGTACAGACTGTCAGCTGGTTGTCTGTCGTTGATTTGAAGCGCAACTCGTATGAAGGTACATGTAGCAGTTTCAATAGACGGACTTGTCAGTTGTATGGGGTGGTCAAACGGACCTCTGTCTTTTCTCTTTTTTTTTATCTTCTTTTGTTTATACCGAATGTGCTGGAAATGGGATAACATAAGGACAGACCTGTCCCTGCGTTTTTTATGATATTTGTTCAGGTCTAGGAAAATCACTATATTTAGCTATATAGCTAAATCTACCTATATAGCTTTATTTATCTATATAATATAGCTTTATTTAGCTATTTCAGAGTAAATTTCTGTTTTATGAAAAGCAGACAAAAAGTCGCATAATGAGGCAGTATTAGTTTTCAACTTTGAAATGGACTGAAAACAATTCACCAAAAACCCACTTTTAAAAATGTTTCTCCTTTTGTGCAATTGCAATCAAAGATCTAAAAGTTTTGGGGCTATGTATAACAGTTAATCTGTGAATAAGCAGCTACTTTAACAAAGAAAAGCAGTTTTGGTCAACAAGATAATTGATTGGTAATAATTCAGCACAATGCAAGGCAATCACACTTAGTCATACCTCATCGCATTTCCAGTAATGGACAGCTATCCAAACAATAGAGATGCATTTTTTGGTTAAAAAGTGTTTAAAAGAGGCAATGTTTTTACTATCTATGCCCTAGATTGTTTTTATCAAACCTTTTTAAAAAAATATCAGCCATAATTTTCATGCGACTTTTTGTTTGCTTTTCATAAAACAGAAACTTATTCTAAAATAGCTAAATAAAGCTATATTATATAGGTAAATAAAGCTATATAGGTAAATTAAGCTATATAGCTAAATATAGTGATTTTCCTGGACCTGTTGTTGTACTTTTGTATTGCGATTTCCTATATATATATGGGGGGGGGGGGGGGGTCCTGTCCGCATGTAAATGTGAGGTAATGTATATTCAAGTTTGTTCAAATCATGACCACCCAGGTTATGGAGGGGCCACAATGGGCAATCAAAGTTTTAGTAGGACAACACATGAAAACATTGGAAAAGTCTTTTTCTCAAAAACAGCAAAGCCTGATGTTCATTCATATTTATATGCCTTTTTGCCTATCCAAGTGTGCCCTGGATATAAATCTAATCTTAAAATTTACTTTTTTTCTTTTTGATTAACTTCAATGATTTCGATGTAAATTAGATTTTAAGCTGATAATTCCAAATATATTGTATTAAACAAATTTTCACAAATTTATGAAGTGGAGAAGATTTTATGACCTAATGGCCAGAATACAAATCTTTTGTAGTTCTGCCTTTTTTAGGTGGTTGATGGTTTTGGGTTAATCTGATTCCCCGAGCTAATTGTTTTGCGACATCTGTGCTAAATGTATGATGGTAAAACTTGTATGCTGAAATATATCTTAATAGACATGTTTACATTTCAGTGGGGGATTTCTCCGTAAATTAAGACATGAAGGGACACTGACCAAGTCTAATCCACAGAGAATGAATGACATGTTTTACGAACAAACTCCAGAGCTACATACAGCAGTACAGACAAACAATACTGACAGACTACTACAGCTGGTACAGGCTGGACACAGTGTCAACAGTGAGGGTGTGGACCTGGTCAGACCGCTACATGAGGCCTGTTTCAGAGGTCATGTTGACTGTGTGAAAATTCTTCTGGACAATGATGCAGAGGTAAATAACTGAAAAATAATTGTTATTTTTGCACTTGCATAAACTGAATTAAGCATTTATAAGTGTAATACCTGGCAGGTACTCACTTTGGAACATGCAATGGCATTACATGATAGGTAATAACATATGTACAGTGTGTATCAGTATGACTTCTAAGGTAAATGTTACTAACATACCGTATATACTCACCTATAAGTCGGTCCGCCTATAAGTCGGTTGCATTTTTTAAGCTTATATTAGAGGGATTGACCCTCTAAAATACCAATCATTTTATGACTCGCCTATAAGTCGGACACAGAGTTTTGGACCAAAGTTTAACCCCCAAAAAACCGACTTATAGGCGAGTATATACAGTAGATACCGTGGTATGTTTCTGTATTTTCAGGTAAATATAATCTGATAGGTACTAACTTACTTAGAGTTGTACATGTATGTGTACGACTTTTAAGGTAAATATTACCTGGCAGGTACTTATATAGGTACAGTAGTATGTGTGAAATTGAAAATGGTTAAGATAATGAACAATGAATGGTCACATAAAAACCCACAAACAATACAAATTTGTAAACAAGTCATAAAACACGGATCCCTGGAAATTCCAGAGGTGGGATCAGGTGCCTAGGTGGAGTAAACATCCTATCAATTGGTCATATCTGCTGTGAGCCATATGTATTGATGAGGTAAATGGAATGTTTCATAGTAAAATTAAGTATTAAAACAAAAGACCTAACAATTGGAATGAAATATGTCAGTCAAAATATGACCCAATAATAGGTAATATTTGTGAACAAAGTCATTATTATGACCTTAGAATTTAGGAAATGCTGTCTATAAACAATGCTGTTGAAATCTTATCTGTTAAGGTAAATATTACCTGGCAGGTACTAACTTAAGTACAGTAGTACATGTTACTGTATGACTTTTCAGGTAAATGTAAGGAACATTGATGGAGCTACCCCTCTCTGTGATGCTGCCAGCAGTGGTCATGTAGACATTGTCAGGATTTTGTTACAGCGGGGGGCATATGTTAATCCTCCTCTTCTATTAACTTCTCCTCTGCATGAAGCAACTCTCAGAGGTAAACTAAACTTTAAGAGATCTGTTATATTCTCATTTAGAGTCACCATTGATGGAAAAGGATTTCGTATTAATTTTACCAATTATCAATTCAGAATGATTATTTAGGTCTGACTCAATACATATTTAGTGTAATTCTGCAATTTCTTTAAACATATTGTGTATATGCCATTGAGTCACAGAGTAAGGAGTTGATTTTTATGTTGTGTGTTCGAATTCCACTGTGTGACATGGAGACCAGGTCATTGAATAAGATAGTATAAATCCTCAGGTAGAGCAGATTAAAATTTGTTCAAATCATGACCCCCGGGGCTAGGGTGAGGCAACAATGTGCTATCTTGGGTTTTACTTATGAATGTATAGGAAAAAAAATCTTTAAAATCTTTTTCTCAAGAACAGAAAGGCCAAGTTTAGTCATATTGATATGAAAGTATCTTCAGGTAGTGTAGATTCAAGTTTGTTCAAATTATGACCTTGAGGGGTAGGGTAGGGCTACATCTGTAAAATCATGATTTCTGGGGGTAGCAAGGGTGGGGTCTCAACAGGGACCACAGTTTTTCATAGGAATATATAATAGAATGAATCTGCTGATGAAGAGCAGCAGGGCCATATTGACTCAGGTGAGCGTTGTGGCCTATGGGCCTCTTGTTCAATTTTATGTGGACTTGATACATGACATGAATAATATTTTGTTTTTTCATTGAGATAAATGGGAAACAGTGGAGGTGTTGGCAGCAGCCGGAGCCAATCTGAACTCCTCTGACTGTCACTTCGGAACTCCTCTCCATGTAGCAGCTTGTCAAGGCAGTCTAACATGTGCCCAAGCTTTGCTACGAGCAGGTCAGCAACTTTTTTCACATACACAGAAATTCAGCTTTACCTGCACAGTGATTCATTTTGGTGTGCGTCCTGCGTAAATTACGCACAAAATTTGCCTAGGACGCATTATTTCAATAAATGTGCATCCCAAAGGACGCAATAAATTTATAGAAGGACATGTACTATTTTAAATTATTTCAGTATAATCTGATTCAAAACTTGACAGATTGCATCATATCCACGTGCTAAATGATATGCATGAACGATTTTAACAGGTAAAAGGTTGCCAACAACAGGTCAGATTTCACAACTCAAGTTAAAAGCAATTATCAGAAAATATTTGAAAGTTAGATAGCATAGTTCGATTATCACTGGTTATGTCTATACCGTGGAACGTTTCTGAAGCGAATGCTATACCTTTGTATTTAAGCTGTAACCTGTATCATTATTTTTTTTTTCTTTTCATTTTTTCCTTAAGGACAGACGATACATTCCTCAAAAATATATGATTTTGTCTAAGATTTTGTCATTGAAGTATTGCTACTTTAACATGTTTACTCGCAAAAAATTGAAGTACCTTACCAGGCATTTGTGCAAGATACCAGAGTATGTTTTTCCTATAAAATCCTTTTGGAAAAAACTTAATTAACCAATAACACATTTTTTAGTGTTTCAGTTTTTTAAACACAATTAGAAACAAGTTTAGAAATCAGAAGGTAATTAAAATTTAGAATATTTTCCACATAATTCGAAGGTATACAGAACAGATATTTAAGGAACGTATCGTCTGACCTTAAAAGCTAAGAAGTATAAAATTTAATCATTTTTATTTCTGACTATTTGTCATTTCTTCTTAAACTTTTTTTTACTTCATTCTGCTTCTGTGCATTTTATGACTGGTACAATGTGTGAGATCATATGTATGATCTAAAAATAGAACCAAAGTGCACAATGGACAATATATTATTTTTATGACACAAAATCATGTACTCTTACTTGGACAATTGATAGTAAAAGTATAAATCACTCACAGCTACAATAAAACATTTGCACTTTTTTTATTTCACCAGAATTTCCTCTGTAACATCTAATATACAGTACCCTTGGATTTGGACGCATTGATTTTGGCACGGGACTCATTGTTGTCATTAAGAGGGGTCCTTTGGACCCATGATAACCATTTTCAAAATGAATCACTGCTTGCATAATTTTACTTTTATATTAATTAAGGACCTGTTTTACAGTTTATGTTCCAGCTTGTTTTACATTCTTTATTTAGGAGCCTGTGTGAATTCTATTAAGAGCCTTAACACCCCTCTCCATGAGGCGGCCAGGAGACAGGACCTACCCCTTATACTCCTCCTACTGGCTCATGGAGCAAATGTAACAATGAGAAACAACAATGGACTACGGCCTATTGATCTGGTCCCAAGCTCTACTCACCCTGCTAAACAAGTCCTACTGCAATGGGAATGTAAGTACGTATGTAGTACCTACCAACACAAGCCTAAACACGTCCTGTAAAGCAGTGGGAATGTAAGTATATATTTAGTAGCTACCAACACAAGCCTAAACAAGTCCTATAGCAGTAGGAATGTAGGTATATATGTAGTACCTACCAACACAAGCCTAAGTGAGTCCTACTGCAGTGGGAATGTAAGTATACTGTAAACCAACTTTTATTCGTGTGCGAGAAATATTCGTGAGTTTAGCGACCTACATTAACTCGCGAATATTTATCGCCGCGAACCATTTATTTTGCTTTGTATTTGTAGAGAATGTTTCTTCAGTTGCGAAAATTAATCATCGCGGATTGATTTCAAACCGATGAATCGCGAATAAAAGTTGACGTGAATAATAGTTGGTTTACAGTATATGTAGTACCTACCAACACAAGTCTAGACAAGCCCTATAGCAGTAGGAATGTAAGTATATATGTAGTACCTACCAACACAAGCCAATACAAGTCCTAAAGCAGCTGGAGTATAAATATTACCAACCAATTCCTGCAGCATTGGGAAAGAATTGATAATAGAACTTGCCTAAATAAGTTTTAAAGGATTTGGAAAATTAGTTTTGTTTTCTTTACCAAATTTTCCTTGAATGGGAAAGCAAGTGCACATGTGTTAAGCATATTGCTTACAGTCACAAATCTTGCTGCATTTTGTGAGCAAACAATATTTACTGCAGCGGGATAGAATATAACTGCGGAAACAGTCCTTACATGCAGGTCATTGGTATATACTTATAGGGCACCTGTTGCACATTCTAATTCAAATTTTCCATTTTCTGATTTGATCTTAATCTCTTAGTTGATAGTGGAGCTGCTACAGACATCTATTTTAAGATCAGTATCACCAGTATTCAAGTTTTAACAAGAATGTAATATTCAGATGAAAAGGAATTTATGTGTTTTTTAAATGTATATATTTACAGTAATTGCTTTAAGCATGGCCCATGCCAGATGCAATGTGGATTAATAAGACTAAAGTAGGACTATTCTAACTTGACTGATCTCATCTTCAAGGATACACAGAATGGAACATGGTTATAAAACAGCCCAGTAAAATTAAACAAAATAAGTTTTTATTCTGAATAGGAGTTACTCCCCTTGTACTGGCTTGAACTGGTTTACTTGGGCATAATATAATATATATAATCGTATTTTTAGGACCCTGAAATTTTAGTAAAGCTATTTACTAGATTGATTGTTTTGACTAGTACATGTACATGTATTAATTTAATCTTTCTTCTTTTTACAAATTGCTCCCACAAGTCCATCCTTTAGTTTATCATCTTTAGACACAAATTATTTTCATGTATCAAGTTTGATTTGAGGTTCATTTCAGTATTTTCTTTTTGCTTTAAATATTCAACCATTGGAGTCGCCCGCGTAGTGCAGTGGTTAGAGCGTCTGCTCTGGAGTCGCGAAGTAAGGAGTTGATCCTTACATCGCGGGTTCAAATCCCACTGTGGGATGTGGAGACTGGTCCTTCGGATGAGACCATATAAACCGAGATCCTGTGTCACAGTAGGTGCTGGCATGAAAAAGATCCCTCACTGCTCAATAGCCGTAAGTGCCGAGCATAGGACAAAATTTGCAGCTCTCCACTGGCAAGTGGTGGCGTCTCCATATGAGTGAAAAATTCTCGAAAGGGACGTTAAACAACATACAAACAAACAAACAAAATCAACCATTGGAGAATTTTAAGTATTCCTTACTAAATTAATTCTAATTGTACATTTCTTTCGAATCATTTATGCATGGCTTAGGAAAAATTTAAAGTGAAATGTGCTTGCCGAGGAATTGACAGCAAGACACACACTTATCATTATAATAGCAGACCTTATTTTTCTTCCAATGTGCCATAGTTATGTAAATTTTGACAGTGATAAAACAAACATGTTTTGATACATGACCATCCTAGTTACCATGTATTAGTTCTTTGCAGCTGTTTATCGTCTGGTCTAAGATCCTAACGCTCTTTTGCTCTTTAATTGAAGTGGCTAGCAATTTGTAAATATTAAATAATTTAAAATTAAGATTTCACAATACACTGTATAGCATTATGCTGTGTGAAAGAAGTAACACAGAAAAGCAGGCCTAAAACAGAGAATTACAAATGTATTCAAGAACCAACAATAGAAACTAGATTGTTATTTTTCCATTTTAGCCGAAGACTCAAGTGAGCTTTTCTGATCAAAGATTGTCCGGTGGCCATCTGTCGTCCGTTGTCTGTCGTCCATCGTCTGTAAACTTTCCACTGGGCCAATTTCAACCAAGCTTGCTAAAAGCATCCTTGGGTGAAGGGAATTTAAGTTTGTTCACAGGAAGTACCACGCCCTCTTTCAAGCATCCTCACAATGTCAAGGTTTTGTGATTTTGGAATTCCACACAAACCCTTGACATAAGTCGTTATTTAAAAGTTGGGCTTGTGGTTACACATGACGTAATGGGTAATTATAAACTATCCAATGAAAATATATTTTTCAAATCCGTCGTTATCAAATTGCCCAACTCCAGAGCAAATCTTTTGTGGTTGTAAGGATGACGATCTTCAAAAAATTAATCCCCGATATTTCAATTTAAGTAACTAGTCACAAATCCTACAATATTGACACATTCCATTTTAAAGACGAGTCTTATTTGTTTACAAAACTTTTCTACAATAAAAACTGTTTTCTGATTGGTTCCAGTCCTAGACAAGGAACAAATGAAATAGTAGCTTTCTAGCCCAACATTTAAATAACGACTTATGTCAAGGGTTTGTGTGGAGTTCCAAAATCACAAAACCTTGACATTGTGAGGATGTCTTTTAAGGGGAGATAATTAAGAATTTGTAAAAATTTGGTGGCATCTTTTTAAAATCTTCTCAAGAACCACTGGGCAAGAAAAGATGAAACTTAGGTAAAATCTTCATTACATACTCTAGATTCGAATTTGTTCATTATACCCCCCACAAACGAAGTTTTGGGGGTATATAGAAATTACCTTGTCCATCTGTCTGTCTGTGCAAACGTGTCAGGTCCATATCTTTCTTACAGAGAAACATTAGAATCTACTACTTCACACAAAGATTGTTCATGACCTGAGAATGTGTCATGACCTTAACCCAACATCATTTGGTCAAGTTCAAGGTCACTGGAAGAAATAGTTCATAATTCGTGTCGGGTCCATATCTTTCTTATGGATAAACTAGGTGAGTTCCCATTTTACACAAAGATTGCTTATGACCTGAGGGTGTGTCAAGACCTTGAGCCAAGGTCATATGGGAGGTTCAAGGTCACTGAAAGAAAAAGCTCATAATTTGTGTCCGGTCCATATCTTCTTATGGATAAACTTTGTGAGTTCCCATTCTACACAAAGATTGTTCATGACCTAGGGATGTGTCATGACTTTGATCCAAGGTCATTTGGGCAAGTTCAAGGTCACTGAAAGAAAAAGTTTATAATTCGTGTTGGGTCCATATCTTTCTTATGGATACACTTGGTGAGTTCCCATTTTACAAAAAGATTGCTTATGACCTGAGGGTGTGTCATGACCTTGAGCCAAGGTCATTTGGGCAAGTTCAAGGACACTGAAAGAAAAAGCTCATAATTTGTGTCCGGTCCATATCTTCTTATGGATAAACTTGGTGAGTTTCCACTTTACACAAAGATTGCTTATGACCTGAGGGTGTGTCATGACCTTGACCCAGGTCATTTATGCAAGTTCAAGGTCACTGACAGAAAAAGTTCATAATTCATGTCTGGCTGTATCTTTCTTATGGAGAATAATGTCGGGATGTTGGGAGTTTCCACTTCACACAAAGATTGCGTATGACCTGAGGGTGTGTCATGATCTTGACCTATAGTCACTGTAGCAAAAATGGATAAGTAATGCATCCATACTTTCCAATAGAGGATTACTTGAATTTGTTATTTATTTTTTCAATGTAATAAAAAAAAATTATTATAAGTATTCATGTTTTATCAGGCTGCATCTAAAAAAATATAATGAGCAATTTCCGGTAAATTTTCAATCTAAATGTTTAAACAAATTGTGAACACCTCTTAGATCCATCAATTACTAGTATTAACACCGTTCACGGTAGCTCAGTCGGTAGAGCGCTCGCTCCGTGATTGGGAGGTCGTGAGTTCGAATCTCGGCCACGACAGACCTAAGTCGATAAAAAATAGGTAGCAACTGTTCCTTCGCCATGCACTCGGCACTTTGAAGTGAAAGTTGCGGGTCCTTCGGATGAGACCTTAAAAACCGAGGCCCCGTGTCGCAGCAGGCGTTGGCACGATAAAGATCCCTCACTGCTCAATGGCCCTGAGTGCCGAGTAAAGGTCAAAATTTGAAGCCCCTCACTGGTATATGGTGACGTCTCTATATGAGTGAAAAATTCTCGAATGGGACGTAAAACAATATACAATCAATCAATCAATTACTAGTATTAGCTACTTAACACCTTCTCTGAAAAAATCCTGCGGGGGTATTTGTCCATTTTGGACAGTTCTAGTTTCGTGACCCCTGGGGGTCAGAGTTTTACGTAGGAATATAAAGGAAATGTCTTTAAAAATCTTCTTCTTGAGAACAGCAAGGCCATGATTAGTCATATTATTACAGAGGTATCCTCAGGTAGTGTAGATTTAAGTTTGGTCAAATCATGACCCCAGGGGGTTAGGCACAGACACAACAGGGGGCCAAAGTTTTACATAGGAATATATAGGAAATATCTTTAAAGATTTTCTTCTCAAGAACAGCTAAGCCATTATAAGTCATATTAATATAGAAGTATCCTCAGGTAGTGTAGATTCAAGTTTGTTCCCCCCAGTACCCCTCAGGGGTAGGGCAAGGCCACGACAGTGAATCAAAGTTTTACATAGGAATATATAGGTGTAATGGTTAAGGGGCATTTGCCTACTTCAAATAGTGGAATGACCTGACAACCCTTGGAATGGACTAGCTATAGGGTATACACTTATAAGAGCTTTGGGAAAGTCAGGCATTCAGAAGCTAGCTGAAGAGGTTGGCCGTTGAATCAGCAATAAAAAAATTAAGGGTAAGAGCAAAATAAAAGTATAAAAGTTGTAAGCACCAGTGGCAAGTATCCTGAGGAATTGATGTTAAGCTCTGGGTGTAGCAGATCTGAAAAAGATTGAGACAGCTGGTTCTTATCTATCAATAGGAACCTAGGGGAGAAACAATGTGCAAGTTGTATCTTACCCAGTCCCCATCTCTAAGAGAAAATTTGAGTACCCTGTGATTTACCCTCAGACATAGCTGTCTTAATAATCATTCCAATCATTAACTCAGAGTAAAAGGAAAACCAATTTATCCCTTGTTAGAACCTGATCATACATGGCACATAAGAAATATCTTTAAAAATCTTCTTCTCAAGAACAAGTAAACCATTATTAGTCATAATTATACAGAAGGAACCTTAGGTATTGTAGAGTCAAATTTGTTCAAATTATGACCCCCAAGGGGGGGGGGCACAACAGAGGGTCAAAGTTTTACATAAGAATACATAGAAATCATCTTAAAAAAGTCGTCTTCTCAAGAACAGCAAAGCCATGATTAATCGTATCATTATAGAAGCATCCTCAGGTAGTGTAGATTCAAATTTGTTCAAATTTAGGGTGGGGCCACAAAGAGCGATCAGAGTTTTACATAGGAAAACATAGGAAAAAAGTCTATAAAATTTTTCTGCTCAAGAACAGAAAAGCCATGATTAGTAATATAGGTATGGAAGCATCCTGAGGTAGTGTAAATTTAATCCCCCCCTTTTCCCCGTAAACTTTTCAATACTGAAATGATTTCTACTTTTTCCTAAGCAACGTACTCAGGTGAGCGATGTGGCCCATGGGCCTCTTGTTATACATTTTAAACTTCCCAGTATATTTCTCGGAACAAATATGACTCAAAAGTTACTAATTTGCAAAGGAATTGGAATAAATAAGGCTGCAATTTTAGATTATTTTTTTTTCTTCTCTAGATGAACCACGTGATTTGAGACACTACTGCAGGTTGCTGATTAGGCGATGTCTGGGAGTTGATAGACTTAAATATATACCGGAACTTCCGGTTCCAAAACTACTCCATCAATATCTGGACTTCCTGTGATAAGAATAGGTCACTATTGAAATTCCATTTTATTGACAGTTATATGTTATTTTCCTGTTGTTCGTGTGAGAGGACTGTTATGTTTGAAGAATGAAATACATTTGTTATAACAGAAGTTATGAATCTGTCTAGTAAATGTTCTACCGAGCCCCTATCCTTACTTCACACGAAAAATAACTGCTATGAAGGAGAAACTTCAAACATACTGTGCTACAGTATTTTCAAAAAGTGTGTAACTCAAATATGGATTCTTTTAAACGCCCAAGAACTTTTAACAAAGTTGGAATCAATTTTTTTTTTACTTTTCAAAACCTCTTACAGTTCCTCAAAATAAATTAAAGATCATGGTATTTGGCATAATAGACAACTATAATAAGAATGGAACACGGAAATTTCCTACCTGTGACTGGTCATGTATACAAAATAATTATGTTAAAAATCAGTCTGATTCTATATACAAGTAATCTGAAGTTCATATTAATTAATCACAATATTAATGTAGTCTTTGGAAATTGTTGGGATTTCGATGGGCAGTAATTGTGGTCGATATAATGATCTTATTTGCAAATATAACCTATCACTGGGTCATATTTTGGCTGACTTGTTTCATATCAATTGTTAAACCTTTGTTTTTGTATTAATTTTGACTACGGAGTGTTCCGTCTACTTGATCAATACGTAGGGTGTGACCTGTCAGCAGGGGTTGCTCTACTCCTCCTAGGCACCTGATCCCATCTCTGGAATTTCCAGGGGTCGGAGTTTATGCCCTGTTCACTGATTTGTATTGTTTGATGTTTTTTTCTGAGATCGATCGCTGTTCGTTGTCTTCACCCTTTTTCATTCTTGTTATGCATTGCTAAAGATTTTGTCTGTTTCTTATAGATTTCTTTGTACTTATTTTAATGAACTCCCAAAGATGATCATGAGTGGGAATTCATTTCTCCGTAAAGTGTCTTAGATGTCACACACAATCATCTGATAACTAATATTTGCTGTTTTTTAATCATATTTACATCAGTGCCATTTTCTCTTCAAGAGTTTTCTCATGAACTACTCACAGATGACCTCATCTCACTTAACCTTTTCATGCTGGCTGTCACATCAGGTCCAAACTACCACAAATAGGAAGGAATACAATTTTACATTAAGTATCTTACGTAAAGATGTAACACACTCCTTTTTATACATATACAGACAAGACGTGAAGATGTCACAGTAAACTCAATCCTTAGAAAATACTACTATCCTAACCTTATTTGAGGAGTTATATCTTACACAGATGTTCATTGCATTTGTATTTCAATGAAAAAAATATTGATGATGTCATATATTTTGGAAAGCCGCCTGCGTGGCGCAGTGGTTAGATCGTTTGTTCTAAAATTGCGAAGTGATTAGTTGATCCTTACGTCGCGGGTTCGAGTCCCACTGCGGAACGTGGAGACCGGTCCTTCAGATGAGGTCATAGACACCGAGGTCCCTTGTCGCAGTAGGTGCTGGCACGAAAAAAGATCCCTCAATGCTCAAAGGCCGTGAGTGCCGAGTACAGGTCTAGATTTGCAGCCCCCACCGGCTAGCTTTGTTATCTTAATTTGAGTGAAAAATTCTCGACGGCCCGTTAAACAAACATTATTTAAAAGTCTATGAGAGAGATGATCTTAAGACTTCTTACTTGCATATAACATGCAATAAGTAATTCTGACTGTTGTTGATGAAGATCAGATTTACTATCTTATTGATCCCTGATTGTCCTATTCCTCTTTATTTGGAGCAACATATCTTCATTTATCAGTTCATTTTGTTTTAATATGTAATTATAGAATCGCCTTTCCCTGGATCCTTTATGAGGTTGTATAATACTAAGTGACCATTAAGGCCTTTTTTTTGTTGGTTTTCTTGATGATAATTCTATATATGAACACAATATACTTATTATCTATATTTTGATATTCATGATAAACGATAGTTAGTTGCTGTTTTATTTAATTTATAGAATGAATTTATTGAATTTTGAATTAAAAAAACAACATGGCGGATTTGATGTACAATGACCGCTTGAATAAGGTTTTGGAGTTTTCAGAACTTTAATCGTTTACATCTTTGCTGTCCTAGTGTTTCTGATTCACTGAGTGCACTTAAGTGAAGTGAATCAAAGCCTTGGCTAGAAAGATGTTATTGAAGCTTAAATTTGACAAAAATAAACATTTGAAAAGATGTAAAAGTCATCTTACAAAAAAGAAAGTCAACATTTAGTCGTAAAGATGTTCAGTGCATCCCCCATGTAGTGTTAAATGAAATTTGATTAAGTAATGACCAGTTGGTGCTAGAAGTGGGTTCTCAAGATGATGTCAAAATTTTCATGACCAAATTAGTACACTTCGGCACTTCGGCCTATTGGCCATTTGTTTGTTAGTTGTGGAAACCACTGCTAATGATTGTGTGACAGGATTTTCGGTCATTACAGATAATAAATAGAGGATATTCAATGTTTTGTAGATGAATATGGAATTTATTTCACAAGTGGGTCAGGATTTTTTGATATTTTCACAAGTGCGAATTAATATCAGAGTATTATGTATGTGATGGACATTTAAGGATAGAAGATTGAAAACCACAAAATAAAAGTATAAAAGTTATAAACACCAGTGGCAAGTATTCGAGGGAATTGATGTTAAGCTCTGGGTGTAGTAGAGCTGAAAAAGATTGAGACAGCTGGTTCTTATCTATCAATGGGAACCTAGGGGAGAAAGACGGTGTAAGTAGTACCTTACCGAGTCCCCATCTCTAGATAAGAGAACATTTAAGTACTGTTTGATATACTCTCAGACAGAGTTGTCTTTATAATCATTCTAATCATTACCTCAGACAGAGTAAAAGGAAAACCTATATACTAGTATCCCTTGTAAGAACCTGATCATACACGTTACACAGGAAATATCTTTGAAATCTTCTTCTCAAGAACAACTAAGCCATTATTAGTCATATTTATAAAGAAGGAAACTTATGTTTTGTAGAATCAAGTTTGTTCAAATTATGACCCCCAGGGGTTACGGGCACAACAGAGGGTCAAAGTTTTGCATAAGAATATATAGGAATCATCTTGAAAAAATCTTCTGCTCAAGAACAGCAAAGCCATGATTAGTCATATTATTATAGAAGCATCCTCAGGTAGTGTAGATTCAAATTTGTTGAAATTTAGGGTGGGTAGGGTGGGGCCACAATGAGCGATCAAAGTTTTACATAGGAATACATAGGGAAAGAAATTTTTGAAATTCTTCTGTTTAAGAACAGCTAAGCCATGATTAGTAATATTTGTATGGAAGCATCCTGAGGTATGTAAATTTAAGTCTACCCCTCCTCTTGAAACTTTTCAATACTGAACTGATTTCTGCTTCTTCCTAGCCAGTGTGCTCAGGTGAGCGATGAAGCCCATGGGCCCCTTGTTAATGTGATTTGTTTGGCATGTTGAAAAAGTGTTATTATTCATCTATTTTTCAGATGACCAATGAGTAAACATTGATCGGACTAATTAATATAAATTAATATCATACATGCGGTATCTTAATATCACCACTGCATATGATATCGATACATGAAACATTAAAAAAAAACTATGGCGCCATAGAACTTTATTTCATGTATTGCAAACTGATGTTAGTCGAATTGCATTCACAAATGAAATGAAAAAGGTCAAGATAATGATCAGTGATCGATCTCAAAAACAATCTATAAACAATATAAATCTGTGAACAGGGAGTAAACACACAGACCCCCATAACTTCCGGAGGTAGAATCAGGAGCCTAGGAGGAGTAAGCGACCGGCCTTTCCCGTCCGTGATCCCTTTGTATGATAAGGTAGACGGAACTATCTGTTGTCAAATTTAGTATTAATAAAGGCCTAATAATTAGTATGAAATACGTCAGCCAAAATACGACCCTCTCAGTAGCCTGCCTCGGTTTTAAAATTGATCGTCCTCGGAGCATGCTTTTGAGTATCGAATGAGTTTGAAGCTGTAAACATCATATGCAGGTGATAGAGTCCCCCCCCCCCCTTCAGCAACATCACTGAATTCTCTGCCCCATGGGCCATAAATTTCACAATACTGGACATCCTTTCTCATCATAATCTAATCTAGCACGTAGTTTATCTCTAAATATAAATAGGGGAAAGACGATTTTTAAAGAATTTATGCATTAATTTTCTCTATATGCTCATTAGAGCCCCACCCTAACATCAGAACCTCTGACCCTGGGGCCATGAATTTCACAATTCTGGCAGAAGACTCAGTGATTTTTACAATCATTCCAACAGTTTCAGTATTTGTTGTAGATGTTAGTGCAATTTTACACTCTCAGTACCTCTCAATTCCATACGTGATTTCAAAACAATACTCTCAATATGGGTGATTTTGGTATGATTCGATAGGTTTTGAATAAAACTAATTTTTAGTCAGAAAGTAATATTAAATAGATTTAATGTAAAATATAGATTTTTACAGCGGAATTAAAAGATATTTTGAGAGTGTAACGGGTTACATTTTTACGCAGGGATCTTTTTTTCTTGGGTAGAATGTTCCAAAATGAATCTATATTTCTCATTTTACTCATAAATCAAGAGCATTCCATGTCGTTTTTGACGTCGTAAGCGATTTTGCATTCAACGGTGACAAGAAAAAGAAAGTGATAGTGTTTACGGCAAAAGACTCTATAACGCAATTAATTTAAAATTTGTACATATGAATATAAACATTAAATTAAATGTACTCATTTACAAGAAACTTAATTTAAAAACAGGAGACCAAAGGGCTTTAACGGTCACATGTGTGTAATGTAACGATCCATAGATTAAAATAAGCTGATAAATGAAGCTATGTTGCTCAAAAACAAGAGAAATAGGATGCTCAGGGATCAGCAAAATATTAATTTAGTACTCAGTAACAAATCTTGAAGTTGATCTATTTATTTGCCTGTACATTCCCCCATTTGTCACTATCCTAATGCTGACTAAACAAAACAATAGTTCGAGAGCACTATTAGTTAACACATTTCATTCCCCCTCACATTGGCCTTTTTTAGTCTTTGAAGAATATTTAATGTACAAAGATACAGTATTTTTGTCCCAATTTCATTTATCTATTATTTAAAAGTCTACCTGACCATTAAAAACTATGAAGTTACGTACTTTCTGTATTGAATATTATAAAAATTCTCGTTTAATTCTGTTATTCGATTGACCTTTTAAGTTTACATTATTTACAGAGATTAACTATCATAGGTGAATAGCAAAGTGGAATAACTTCTTTCAGTAGAAATTAATAAATTGACCAAAGGGTACAGAATTCCAAATTCTGCTAAAAACACCCTTGCTTATTACAACTTTATGTACTCTGTTTGACTCCTAGATGCCAAGGAGCAGAGAAGATTTTCAAAGAAATAATCCATTTTTCACTACTGATTCAATAAAGCCCCACCCTAATACCAGAGCCCCTGACCCACGGGAGAAGATATTCACAATTTTGGAAGAGGCACCTTGCTTATCATAACCATGCACTTATATGTTTCCTTAATAACGGGCAGAGAAGATTTTCAAAGAAATAATGCATTTCCACTATATATTCAAAAGAGCCTCACCCTAACACCAAAATCCCTGATCCCGGGGTTATGAATTTCAATGTTTTTGAAAAGACATCCTTGCTCATCATAACAATTCATTAAGTTTTTCTGTTAAACACCCAGGGGCAGAGAAGAAGATTTTCAACAAAACAATAATGCATTTCCAATATATATTCAGTAGACCCCCACTCACACTCTCACATGAACCCCTGACCCAGGGGCCACAAATTTCACAATTTTGGAAGAGGTATCCTTGATCATCATTACCATGCGCCTAGGTTATCTGCTATATACACAGGGGAAGAAAAGAAGATTTTCTAAGAATTAATGCAATTTCACTATACAATCAATAGAGCCCCGTCCTAACACCAGAACCCCTGATACAGGGGCCAAGACATTCACAATTTTGGAAGAGGCGCCCTTGCTCACCATAACTATATACTTGGTTTATCTTCTAAATACCTAGGAGCAGAGAAGAAGATTTTCAAAGAAATAATGCAGTTTCACTTTAAAATCGATAGAGCCCCGTCCCCCCTCTCCTGTAGAACTCCTCACCCTTGGGCCACAAGTTTCACAATTATGGAAGAGGCACCCTTGGTCATCATAACCATGCAACTAGTTTATCTGTTTTATATACCGGGGGAGAGAAGAGGACTTTTAAAGAATTTATGTATTTTCACTATACAATCAATAGAGCCCCGTCCTAACACCAGAACCCCTGACCCAGGGGCCAAGATATTCACAATTTGGAAGAGGCGCCATTGCTCATCATAACTATATACTTGGTTTATCAACTAAATACTTTGAAGCAGAGAAGAAGATTTTCAAAGAAATAATGCGTTTTCACTATATAATCAATAGACCCCCCTCCTGCAGAATTCCTCACCCTGGGGCCACAAATTTCACAATTATGGAAGAGGCACCCTTGATCATCATAACCATACACCTAGTTTATCTGCTTTTTATACTGAGGGAGTGAAGAAGATTTTTAAAGAATATATGCATTTTCACTACATGATCATTCAAGCCCCTCCAGAACCCCTGAACCCGAGGCCAAGATATTCACCATTTTGGTAAAGTGCCCAAAGCTTATTACAATCATGCCAACAGTTTGACTGCTGGATTTCCAGGAGTAAATATCTTTTTTTTTAAAGATAGAACTAATTTTGATGATTTTAACCCCACCCCTCAGGCCCCATGGGGGGCAGGGACCAAAAAATTCTTACTTTTTGTACTCCTTTACCCATTGATGCTACATGCCAAAATTGGTTATAATTGGTTCAGTGGTTCAAGAGAAGAAGCTGAAAATGTTCAAAAGTTTACGACCGTTGGACGACGATGGATGAAAACAGATGAAAACCTGCGTGACTCAGATAACCTAAAAATTATATCAAAATAATGTGGCTATCCTGTAGGTTGTTTGAAATATTTCATAAAGGTTGAAATCAAACTGCATGTTTTGTAGCGAAAAAATGATTGCAGCAGGTCTTGTGTGTATATTCCCTGTACGTTGCTTTTTGTTTATTTTTGTTTTGAGATGACTTTCTGAACGTATTGTATTAGCAATACTAGTGCCCTACCGGCAAGTATAATCTAGTTCCGATTAAAAATTCGAAAAGCCATAATTCCGTTAAAAATCATTGAAGCGGAACGAAATGCAAACTTGATCTTTCATTCATCAAGGTAAAGTCAAATACCAAACATCAGCTCAATATCTGCAAGCGTTTAGAAAAAAAATTATGGAAAACCCTTTAAAATTAAAAAGGCCATAATCACTGAAGCGGAACGAAATGCAAACTTGATCTGTAACTATTCAAGATACACTCACACCAAAAATCAGCTCAATATCTGCATGCGTTTAGGAAAAAAGTGCGGAAAACCAGGTGGGACAGACAGACAGAGGCACAGATAGACAGACGGACGGACAGACGCAGAAGAAACCTATAGTTCCCTCCGGTTTCACCGGTAGGGGACCAATATGTCCTCTACATTAGAATATACCTTGGAAATATTTGTAAATTGAAATGAACTAGAAATGAAAATAAGATTAACAAGCATTCTGAGATTATTGCATTAGCAATACTAGTCCCCTACCGGCAAGTGTAATCTGTTTCCCGATAAGAATTGAAAATTCCATAAATCCGTCAAAAATCAATGAAACAGAACGAAATGCAAACAATCTATAACTCATCAAGGTCAAGTCAAATACCAAAAATCAGCTCAATATCAACAAGCGTTTAGAAAAAAATACGGAAAACCTTGAAAAATTGAAAAGGACCTTATTCCGAAGCGGAAAGAAATGTAAATGTGATCTGTAACTCATCAAGATACACTCAAGATACACTCACATACCAAAAATCAGCTCAATATCTGTAAGCGTTTAGGAAAAAACTGCGGAAAACAAGTGGGAAAGACTGACGGACAGACAGAGGGACAGCTAGAAGGACGGACAGACTCAGAGGAAACCTATAGTCCTCTTCGGTTTCAGCGGTAGGGGACTAACAAGCATTCTAAGAGTATTGCATTAGCAATACTAGTCCCCTACCGGCAAGTGTAATCTGGTTCATGTTAAAAATGAAAAATTCCATAATTCGGTCTAAAATCAATGAAGCGGAACGAAATGCAAACTTGATCTATAATTAATCAAGGTAAAGTCACGTACCAAATATCAGCTCAATATGTGCAAGTCTTTAGAAAAAAATTGCGGCAAACCCTTAAAAATTGAAAAGGTCATAATTCTGTCAAAAATCAACAAGCATTCTGAGAGTATTGCATTAGCAATGCTAGTCCCCTACCGGCAAGTGTAATTTGGTTCCCGTTAAAAATTGAAAGTTCCATAATTCCGTTAAAAATCAATGAATCGGAACGAAATGCAAACTTGATCTATAACTCATCAAGGTAAAGTCACATACCAAAAATCAGCTCAATATGTGCAAGTGTTTAGAAAAAAAATTGCGGAAAACCCTTAAAAATTGAAAAGGTCATAATTCTGTTAAAAATCAACAAGCATTCTGATAGTATTGCATTAGCAATACTAGTCCCCTACCGGCAAGTGTAATCTGGGTCCCGTTAGAAATTGAAAATGCCATAATTCCGTCAAAAATCAATGAAGCAGAAACGAAATGCAAACTTGATCTTTAACACATCAAGGTAAAGTCACATACCAAAAATCAGCTCAATATCTGCAAGCATTTAGGAAAAAAGTGCGGAAAACCAAGTGAGACAGACGGAGAGAGGGACAGACGGACGGACAGCTAGACAGACGGACGGACGGACGGACAGACGCAGAGGAAACCTATAGTCCCCTCCGGTTTGACCGGTAGGGGACTAACAAGACTTTACAAATTTATTATCAGTCCTACAATTATAATACAATATATGAACACCTAATTTCTCCAACCCAAATATAATCAAACTTAAATAGAATATAAGGATATTAAACAGACGAACAAGGGGGCGATTCCAGAATATGAAGAAAGTGTAGCTAGCGAAGCCAGTAGTATTATCAATGGAACAGCTGTGAAACATGCAAGTTTTTTCACAGCTGATCCATTGATAATACTGCCAGTCATGTAAATTGTGATTATTCACATTCACAATTTGTACTGAACATGTATTACTAAAAAATTAAATAAAAATTTGCCTCAATTCTTTTTTTCTTGAAAAAAGGCCAAGTCTGCTTTGTTTGAATTTTATTAGGTATATATCGAATTTTTCAATTAGTACTAAATAAACAATAATAAATGTTATGGCGCATCTATTATTGTTATTTTAATTGGCTTTTTTTTTCAAATGCAATATAATAAAATAATAATAAACGTGTAAAATGTTTTCTATATACAATGATGTCAATCTGCATCATACAAGGTTGAATATCTCACAAATCATAAAAGGTGTAGAACATGCATCTATAAATACAAATTATATGTTCATTATTTTTTTTAAAAACTAATTTATTAAAAGATTATTACCTTTTGATTATAGCAATTGATTTAATTAGATAGTAAAATAATACAATAAGTTCTTTGATAAAATAATAGTGCATCTAGTATTAGTTACCAAGTTTCATTAAAAATATCTAATTAAGTTACTATTATAGCAATACACTATTTTGAAGTTGTAGTTTCTTTTTCAGAAGACTTGAAAAGGTATGAAAAATTGATTCATTCTAAATCATGTAAATCTCATCCATATTGGATATAAACACTGAATGTATATAGCACTTACAAAACAAAATACAGTAGTTCAAACTGTCACATTTTCTCTAATACAGTCAAGATACTATGTTTTGACAGAATAGCTTATCAATGTGAAAAATGTTTTCCTCCACGTTAGAAAGTAGTTCCACAATGTTTTATCACAATTACAATATTAAAACACATGTTCTATAGTACTTTCTTTTGCACATAAAATGCATAGGGGTGAAGTTTTTATTTTCATTTTGCACAGTAGTTTATCATGAGATAAAAATCTATAAATTAGTTTATACTGAAAAGACTGCAGTGATGTTTCATTAGAACATACAAAAGGTAGCATGAAAATGTTTTCCAAGTCTGTTCGAGAAAAATTGGTACTTAAATATTTTTGACAATAGCATGGACTTGTTTTATTATACTGAAACTCAAGTTCAAAGAATTTCTGTTAAAAGAAACATTTTTTATTTTGACATATATTTTCGCCAATGATATGGAAGTGCATTTCTTAAACAAAATTAATCAAAGAAAGGTATATTCAAGTCAAACAATTTACTTAATTCTTCAATATCTCCAGTATATAATATACCTTGTTTGTACCACTTTTCCCAGAACAATGTCTCATTATTTATTTTAACGTTATCATTAAATCAAAGAGTTTCTTTAACAAATTTTGGTTCAATATTTATATCATCATATTTGTGTTCATGTATCAAAGATGTATCTGTAAAATTGTGGTAGTGATAGACATGCATGTAAACAATATAGACAACTTCTGGTAATTATAAAATCATTTAATTCTATATCATTAAGGTAATATTGAATAATACTCTTCCATCTTGCTTTGTATTAATTAATACTCAGTATTTGTTTAATCCAACCAAGTAATGATATCATTTGTGCTTCATAATTGGGGACTTCAATCCACCTTATTGATTTTCTTTTGCAGGATACTGAACTTTTAACTTTAAACTTATTCAGTTCTTTAGAGAATTCCTCTTTAGAGAATGGGAAGTACTCGTGCTTGATATAAAATTTTTGGTATTGCTAGAGTTTTTACAATTGGAATTTTGCCAATAAATGTTAAATTCCTCATTTTCCATAATTTCGAAGTTACTTTCAGTTCATCTAATTTTTTATTTAAGTTTTAGCAAGGGTATTTTGTTCACCGCTTGGACTGAACCAAATAACAAGAGTAAAAATTGACCTTTGGACCATTTCACTGGCAAGATTCCTTGTTTGAAATTTGAAATTTTCGTTGCTTCAGTTTTATTCAAATGAATTTTCGGTCAAGATGATTATTTAAAACTCTGTATAAATTTTAATATTTCATTTCCTGATTTTTTCGTCACTTAGAAAGCATGTAGTGTCATGTAGTAACAGGCTTATCATAAATTCAATCATCTCCCCTATATTTATTCCACGTGTATTTTTTATTTGCCCTTATGGCTATAACAAGTAGCTCAACACATAAAATGAAAGATAAAATGATTAAGGACTTCCTTGTCTCACCCCTCTACTTTATTTGAAAAAGAGGTATAGCAATTATTTATAAAACTGCGCACCTTTTATACCGGTATTCTTCATCGATAGCAAACAGACAACACACATTTTATAATATACTTCAATATGTTCTGTATGCAAAAGTTTCATTTGAAATAAATTGATTATCAGGTCATTATTTAGTGGTAATTATTGAATAATAACTTCTTTATTAATGCATTAGTGTGTTCTGATTTTGTCAGATGAATTTGGTGGGTCAATAATCTTATTCTGAAGTCTTTACGGAGTTTTATTGTTCCTTCATAAGCCAATCAAATTAGAGTATTCTTACTACAGTTGTAACATATCAATTAAAAAGAAAGCTTTTTCAAAGAAAATATGAAATGAGAAGAAACATTTAAACATAAATTCTATCAGGTGAACTTCTACAAATATTTGACATTTGTTTAACTAATTGAGCGATTTCGTTGACAAATTTCCTGTATTCTCATATTTGTTGCTGCTTGTATTTTATGGTATGGTTCTTGCCTGAGAGATCGGAGGCACGAGTATAGGGCAGTCCTGAAGTTCCCTGTCACCTGTTGACAGATACCCTGAATATGCCACGATATGTCTTTGTGATGTGAAGGTATAAACTGCCTCTGATTACGATGATTATCATTGTCATTTAGGGTATATAGATCGTTTAAAGCTGTCTGTGTTCTCACTGTGTCTACTTGCCTGTAGCACAAGATCTCTAGCATGTATAACAGTATCAAGGGCGGGACAGTTAACATAAGCCCATTGTTCTGTAGACTAGAGAGTTGTTCTGATATCAATTCGTCAATGTATTGGATTTTATTGTCAAGTCTGATACTCCATGCTACAGCCTGATTCATCTTTTTAGACCAGGACTGTCCCCCTACAGCCTCAGTATACAACTCTGCATTTACATTTAAGTTATACATTACATATGGCTGTGCTAACTTGATCTTGACTTTCTCTATAACAGATTTAGCTTTCATGTGTCTTAATGTCTTATAATAATACATGGCTAGGTAAAACATGTCAGTAACATAACCAAAATTTGCAGCTAATTTCAGCATGTGACAGGACATTTTGTCTGCTCTATACCTCACTTTGTTTTTGTGTGGGTCAATCTCCATGTGTTATATGAAAGCAGTGTGCTGGAGAACAGAAGCTGTTAGTTTCTGTAGCATGACGACTTGATACTTTGTCAGGAGGGATGAACATATTAATCTTTCTATTGTACTTAGACACTTCATATAGTATTGTGTGTTTAATGTAGGTATTACGTCAAAGCGACGTATTTCTGTAAATAGGTGTACATCAAACTCAGTCTCAGAAATCAGAGTATGTTCATCTGTACAGATGGGGAGTTTGGGGTTATGGAGGACATTTATAATGTAAGACCTAATGGAGGGACTGTTAAGCAGGAATGCTAACCCTTTCTCATACAATTCATGAAGTTTAATAAATAACAGATGCTGTGCTTCACCATGAACCTTACTTAGAAACATGTTATTTGCTGGAATGAAAAAGTTGGGACAGATCCCTTCATACACCCATTTAAGGATGAGTTTAAAACAGACCCAGAAACCCTCCAGGAGATTTTTTGGACACCACTGAGGTATTGTGTTTTGTTGAATCACCCAGAAAACTGCTGTTTTCATGTGATAAGAACACAGTAATTTATCTCCATCACCTAGTCCATTGTTAATTATTTCTGTCAAGAACAACTTAAGCAAGCCATAAGTCAAAAATTGACAGTGGTTCATTGCAAAGACAAGTTTCTGTTCTGCCAGAGAAAAGGAAATTCTCCATTCATGGTCTTCATGACTCCCTAACTTATGTCCAACTGCTACAATATGACATCCATTTTTTACTATATTATCAACAATATGAGGCTTGGGCCATGAACGACATCTGTCTATCCATGAGGAGGCAGATGGAGGCCAAAAGTCACTGAGAAAACAAGGGGCTATATCATTTTCTACTGTTCCACGTCTTCTACTGGCACAGGGTCCGTGTGGAGTGTAGTTGGATGGTGATACAGAACACATGATCTGTACGTATTTAGAACTAGATATATAATATCTGTCATTCATTCTAACACAAGCTCTCTGGATGTCTCTGTACATGCTTGGTGACAGCAAAGATGCCAAAGTAAATCCTGGTGGACTATTAGAACTTTCACAGAGTATAAGTATTTTTCTGTTGGTATTGTAATACTGAGACTGAGATAATTCCCAGATCACTCGGTGATTATTTGGCCAGCCCATAGTGTCTATATCTGATTCTTTCAGTCTGAATCCTTCTCTGTGACTCCCACTTATCAACTCACTAATGTCATAATTTGGTCTTGCTTGATTATCCTCCATAAATCTAATGTCCACTGAATCTCTTCTCATTCTTCTGCGACTTTCACTCACCATCACATTATTCTCATCACTACTTCTTATCTGATTAATTACCATCTCTCTGATATCCGCCAAATCTCTCCTCACGGCCACCTCTTGTGAGGTCCCTATTACACGGCACAGTCCCACAAACACTGACTCTGACATGTGTTGTATGGCAGTCTCACTGACAATGATATGAAGGGAAATTTAATATATCTCATTTATTATGCATCCTTAATAAATTAATAGTTATAAATGATAAAGTTATTTATCTTTTACTCAAAAAACTTCAATTTAAACTAGATGCAGTCATAAGACAGTAATACTCGCACTTAGATATTTGCCTCTAAATGCACTCTCCCACATTGGGAAACCAGGGAAGAAGCCACAATAATTCTATAATTTACACAAAATATATACATGTATTTGTCAAATCTAGCATAAAATGCTCAGATAAACATGTAGCTCAATGGCTTCTTATCTCTTATTTAAGTTTTTCATATGCTAAATTCGTTACCAGTCTGAAAGTACAGGATTTAATGATGTAAATTCTGTTTAAAAGAGAATTTTTGAAAGACTTTTGTGAAAATGTGTTTGTGAAACACTGCCCCCGTATGATGTTAAAGTTTAAGTTTCTCAAATGAGTGTCAAACTCAAAGGTCAAGGTCAAGAGATAAAAAATATTGGTACCCAAATAAAGGTTTTGTCACAAGAAATACACCTATTTCATATGGACCATGGAGATAACGAACAGTAATCAAGCTCCGTTGAAACAATACAAATCCGGAAATCCGGAGCAGAGCAAACACGGACCTCTACAAACATTTAATCGGGGATCAGGTGCCATGGAGGAGTAAGCATCGTCCGCCGTGTGCTCATTGTCATGATAGGACAAATGGAAAAACCGTAGATAATTCAGTGTTTAGATAATGGCCTAAAAATTAGTTTGAAAAACGTCAGTCAGCATTCGACTTAATGATAGATTGTATTTGCTGACAAGGTCATTGTATCGACCAAAGAACTTGCGAAATGATGACTGTAAACAAGATTGTTGATATCTTTGTTTCATCAACTTGTTTGTCAATAGTTTGCCTCGTTGTAGAAATTTTCATATGTGGAGTATACTCTTGCGTGTCGAATCAACTATGAGATATAAATCCCATATGCAGGTGATAAGGGTATATCGCTACATAAGTAAGGGAAGTTGACGATAGAAAAGTTTACGATATATATAAAATTATGACCCCAGTCGAAAGATCGGGATTCCCTAAATTCTGTCCCTTTTGAAATTAATGATTTAAAGTCTTCCTTATTACTTATATTTACTTCACCAGTAATGACGTGTCCAACAGGACTATAGTTGTAGGGTGAAGGAGAACAAGAAGACGTTGAAGGATTATGTTTCAGATGTTTGATATCTAGGCACTGTAGATTTTTTTTTGTAATTTAAAAGTTTGGAAGCAATAGTCAATGTATATTTTTTAAGAAATACAAGCTGTGGACTTAAATGAAAGCCTAGTACAAAGCGTTCAAAAGTTATGGCCAAGGTTAATTTTTTTCAAAAGTAGGTCAAAGGGTCAAAATTATATATGCCGTAAAGAAGGTCTTATCACGAGAAATACACTCGTGAAATATTAAAGCCTTAGCACCATCCATTCAAAAGTTATGGTTTTCAAAAATAGGTTAAAATCCAAGATAGAAGACAAAAGGTCAAATGTATTGGTTTTGTACCAAGGGAAGGTCTTGTCACAAGAAATGCACTTGTGAAATATGAAAACCTAGCACCAACTATTCAAGTTAGGGACAAAGTTTACTTTTTTAAAAGTCGGTCAAACTCCAAGGTCAAGGTCAATGGGTCAAAATTGTTGGTACCCAAGAGGAGGTCCTGTCACAAGAAATACATATGTGAAATATAAAATTTCTTTAACGAAACATTCAAAAGATATGGCCAATGATACGGTTTTCAAAAGTAGATCAAACTCAAAGGTAAAGGTCAAAGGGTCAAAATTGTTGCTATCCTTGGGAAGGTCTTGTCACAGGGAATACACATGTATATAATAAAAGCACTAGCTTCAAACATTTAAAACGTATTGCCAAGGTTATAGTTCTGGGAACTAGGGGGTTTTATGTAGAAAAAAACGTCATTTTTTTACCCCCCATTTGAACCTCTAGGGTGAAAATGTAAATTATGAAACCTTATTGCACATTCTCAGGACACCAGCAATCAGCTATTGCGTAAAATTTTAGAGGTGTTCTTGGAATCAGGGTTTTCTATAGTAGAAAAAACGCCGTTTTACAACACCTATTTGACCCCTATGGTGAATTTAAAGTAAAAATCAAAAACTTTATTGCACATCTACATGACACCAACGTTCATCTTCCAAAAGTTGATCTAGCTACTGCATAAAATGTAAGTGGAGTTCTGGGAACCAGGTTTATTTAGAAAAGCGGCATTTCCTACCCCCTTTTGATTACGAGGGTGAAAATGAAATTTCCGAAACCTTATTGCACATCTACAGGACACCACTAATCATCTTTCAGAAGATGATTTGGCTACTGCTTAAAATGCAAGAAGAGTTCAGGATTTAAGGAAGAAGAAATTGTGACAGACGGACGGATCAGGGTAACAACAATTCACACGAACTTTCTTTTGTAGAAAAAACATAATTTTTTTTACCCCCGTTATCCTCTAGGGTAAAACTGAAAATTGCAAAACCTTTTTGCACATCTTTAGGACACCATCTATCATATTGCAAAAGATTAATTGGCTACTGTTTAAAATTCAAGAGGAGTTAAGGGTTTAAGGAAAAAGAAATTGTGACAGACGGATGGACCAGGGTAACAACAATTCACAGAACTTTCTTTTGTAGAAAAAACATAATTGTTTGACCCCAGTTATCCTCTAGGGTAAAACTGAAAATTGCAAAACCTTTTTGCGCATCTTCAGGACACCATCTATCAAATTGCAAAAGATTAATTGGCTACTGTTTAAAATTCAAGAGGAGTTAAGGGTTTAAGGAAGAAGAAATTGTGACAGACGGACGGACCAGGGTAACAACAATTCACACAAACTTTCTTTAGAAACTTTCTTTGGATTGTTTTATACCGCTGTGTATGTCTAGTTAAAAATTGTCAAAAAAAGCAAATCATGCAGATAGTGTAGGCATTTATAAATTATATTATATAACTGTCAGACTTACATCTGTGGAGATCTTATTGAGTCCATTTCTGAGAAGTTCCGGATGCTGTAATAAGAACAAAATATTCAATTATATCTGCATGAAATATATGGAGATAACGAACAGTATTCAAGCTCAAAAGTCCATAAAACATTAGAAAATAGGAGCAGAGCAAACATGGACCTCCAAAACATCAGAGGTGGGATCAGGTGCCATGGAGGAGTGAGCATCCCCTGCCGACCGGTCACACCCGCCGTGTGCTCCTTGTCATGATCGGGAAATAACGGAAAAATCCGTCTACAATTCCGTGTGTAAATAATGGCCTAACAATTAGTTTGAAATACGTCAGTCAGCATTTGACTCAATGGTAAATTGTATTTGCTGACAAGGTCATTGTATCGACCATAGAACTTACGAAATGATTACTTTAAACGAGACTGCTGATATTCTTGTTTCATCAACTTGTTTGTCAATAATTTACCTCGTTTTAGAAATTTTACATACGTAGTGCATGCTCTTGCATATCGAATCAACTGAGATATGAACCCCGTATGCAGGTGATGAAGGTATATTGCTGCATAAGTAAGGGAAGTTGACGATTGAAAAGTTGAAGTCATCGCATTTATCATACAGCTTGGTTGTACTATTACCATTAACGTCTTTTTCAAGTAAAATATCCAAATATGAAACAGATGTGTCAGACTCTGTGGTATCTTTTATCTCAAGCTCACCGGGATATATCGTATTGACATAAAAATGGAAATAACCATTGTTAATTGACAATACTGTACATGTATTAGAAAAGACAGAGGCAAAGGGAAAATCAAAAAAAATGTAATAAACAGAAAATTCAATGTTTTGTAGTTGGACATGGAATTTATTTCACTCGTGAGACAGGATTTTTTGATATTTTCACTCGTGCTTCGCACTCGTGAAAATAACAAAAATCCTGGCTGTCCCACTCGTGAAATAAATTCCATATCCAACTACAAAACATTGAATATCCTCTATTTATACTATATAGTATTATATGTGTTTTTCAAGAATAGAAATCCTAATCGGTGAACAAAGAATAAACATACTAAGTAAAATTGTTTTAGTCGTAAACAGTAAATATGACAAATGTTTTAAGGTGTGTCAATTTCATGAGTGTGCCTCGTCCCCGACGTCGGAGATTTAAGGGAGAAAAATGTTTCCACTGAAAACGGAGGAGCTTAAACAAAAGGATGCCCAAGTCACCACTGAGAAACAGAGACAGAGAAGACTGCTTGTATTTAGCCAATAGAAACGAATAAAAAAAGATAAGAAAACCTTATATATGAAGAAAATAGGAGTGTAAAAAGGACAAATGAACACTTTTGTGAACTGGAAAAGTAAAGCAGAAAAATAGGCAAGGGGATAAAATGGAAGATAGTATTATAAAATTTTATGATAAAATCAACTTAACCCAGTTTTTTAGCTCATTTGAGCCGAAGGCTCAAGTGCGCTTTTCAAATCAAAATTTGTCTGTTGTCGTCGTCGTCGTTGGCGTTGTCGTTGTAAACTTTTCACATTTTCATCTTCTTCTCCAGAACTACTGGGCCAATTTCAACAAATCTTGGCACAGGGTATCCTTGGGTGAAGGGAATTCAAGTTGTTCAAATGAAGGGCCACGCCCTCTTTCAAGGGGGAGATAATTACGAAATAGCAAAAAATGAATGGCATCATTGAAAAATCTTCTTCTCAGGAACAAATGGGCCAGGAAAAATGAAACGCATATGGAATCATTATCAGGTACCGTAGATTCAAGTTTGTTCAAATCATGACCCCCGGGGGTAGAGTGGGGCCACAGTGGACGATCAAAGTTTAACATAGGAATATATAGGAAAAATCTTAAAAATTGTTCTTCTCAAGAACAGCAAAGTCATGATTATTCATATTTATATGGAAGCATCTGCAGGAGGTGTAGATTTAAGTTTCTTCAAATCATAACCCCGGGGGTAGGGTGAGGCCACAACGGACTATCAAAGTTAAACACAGCAGTATATAGGAAAAATCTTAAAAAATCTTCTTCTCAAGAACAGCAAAGTCATGGTTGTTCATATTTATATGTAAGCATTGTCAGGTAGTGTAGAATCAAGTTTGTTCAAATCATGACCACCGGGGGTAGGGTTGGGCCACAATGGACGATCAAAGTTTAACATAGGAGTATATAGGAAAAGGTTTTGAAGTACTAAACTGATTTTTGCTTTTTTCCGAGCTACAGTGCTCAGGTGAGCGATGTGCCCTTGGGTCTCTTGTTATTATTTTTTTTTTAATGTTTTTTTTAATTTTTTTTTATTTTTATTTTTTTTTATTTTTATTTTTGCTCCTGTTATCACCAATTGTATATAAAGAGTGGACAATATAGTCTAAGAAGCTGAATTAAAAACAAATTTAAATAATATTATTTATTGATTTTTTTTTTTTATTTTGTCTACTAACTTTTAAACTGAAAATATTCTGGCATTCTGAACAGTAAGCTTTCAAGGTACAATTTAAGCCCTAACGTGGAATTTATTTGGATATGTATTTAAATTACATTTAAAATCTTCTCTACTCATGGATAATTAGCAAGCAAGCGGTATATATGATTATAATTAAAACTTATTATAAAAAAAATGAAAATACATGTCCCAAGGATCCCGGACTAGGCTCAGTAAATCATGCATTGAAAATAGAAGACATATTTGAAAAATCTTCTTTGCTGTTGGACATCTTAAATGTAAATTACATGATTTTATTGAATACTTAATCCTTTACTTTTATTGTTGAGTTCAAATTCCTTGCGTTCTAGAGTGGGACCGCATTTGGCTAAAGAAACTACATTACATATTTGAAAATCTTTTCATTAAACAGACAATCAAGTTGCATGAATGTAATGAGCATCTAGCCCTCTAACATAATTGTAAACGTCAGAACCCTTGGACTTAAGATCAGCCTCAAGGGTTGGGCTAGGTTGAGAATATAATAAAACTATCTTAAATCTGATCGATTTCAAGCAGGAACTCAGAATTATATGAGAAATAATACAATTCTTGACTGCCTGAAGGAGAGTTCAGGCCTTAAAGTAAACCTTCCTAAAGCCTCTTGGGGTCTAGCAGGAATAAGGTTTTCATGATTATGATAATCAGTTAGCCCTCTACAAAAATTATTTAATTTATATCCCATTTGTCCACGGTTCAGGCTGAAGGGCGGAGTTAATTAGGTCATGTTTATTCATGAATTTCTAATAGACAAACTGTCTGCATGATAACAAAACGCAGCTTACCCTTTACGAAGATTTTGAATTCCATGTCCCCTGGGTTAAGAATCTCCAGAGAGGTCATATACTAGAACTGTTCCTTTAAAAATCATAAAATCAAGGCCTTTTAGCAAGCAAATCGCATTCATGCATTGTGGTTGTAGACTATTTGCCCTTTTATTTTTAATTTGTGAAATGTGTCTCCACAGAGCTGAGGTTTGGCCTTGTAAATCAGTTCAATTTGATTTAAATAGAAATTCTACTCCTTTTCAACTAGGAACAAACTACGGCAATAAGATAGTTCTAGTCTATTTGAAAATACATTTTACATGAGTCCAGAGTTCCAGTTTTAGATACCGGTAGGGCTAAGTTTGTAATACAAGAAGAAGCATCTTGTGACCATCAAGGTTCAGAAATAAACCTAAGTGTACCATGCGCAACGAAGGCCAACTTTACAGACTATTAAAAGGTAACAGCAGGGGTCTTTAGATATAATTATAAAATCCATGAAATTGATGAAGATAACGAAAAGTGATCAATCTCAAAAGTCTTAGGAAAAATACAAATTTGTGAACAGGGCATAAAACACGAACACCTAAAAAGTGCCTAGGAGGAGTAAGCATCCCTTGTCGACCGGCCACACCCGCTGTAAGTCCTATAGCTGATCAGGTTGACGGTGCCTAGGAGGAGTAAGTATCCCTTGTCGACTGGCCACACCCGCTGTAAGTCCTACAGCTGATCAGGTTGACGGTGCCTAGGAGGAGTAAGCATCCCTTGTCGACTGGCCACACCCGCTGTAAGTCCTATAGCTGATCAGGTTGACGGTGCCTAGGAGGAGTAAGTATCCTTGTCGACTGGCCACACCCGCTGTAAGTCCTATAGCTGATCAGGTTGACGGTGCCTAGGAGGAGTAAGCATCCCTTGTCGACTGGTCACAACCGCTGTAAGTCTTATAGCTGATCAGGTTGACGGTGCCTAGGAGGAGTAAGTATCCCTTGTCGACTGGTCACACCCGCTGTAAGTCCTATAGCTGATCAGGTTGACGGTGCCTAGGAGGAGTAAGCATCCCTTGTCGACTGGCCACACCCGCTGTAAGTCCTATAGCTGATCAGGTTGACGGTGCCTAGTAGGAGTAAGCATCCCTTGTCGACTGGCCACACCCGCTGTAAGTCCTATAGCTGATCAGGTTGACGGTGCCTAGGAGGAGTAAGCATCCCTTGTCGACTGGCCACACCCGCTGTAAGTCCTATAGCTGATCAGGTTGACGGTGCCTAGGAGGAGTAAGCATCCCTTGTCGACTGGCCACAGCCGCTGTAAGTCCTATAGCTGATCAGGTTGACGGTGCCTAGGAGGAGTAAGCATCCCTTGTCGACTGGCCACACCCGCTGTAAGTCCTATAGCTGATCAGGTTGACGGTGCCTAGGAGGAGTAAGCATCCCTTGTCGACTGGTCACACCCGCTGTAAGTCCTATAGCTGATCAGGTTGACGGTGCCTAGGAGGAGTAAGCATCCCTTGTCGACCGGTCACACCCGCTGTAAGTCCTATAGCTGATCAGGTTGACGGTGCCTAGGAGGAGTAAGCATCCCTTGTCGACCGGTCACACCCGCTGTAAGTCCTATAGCTGATCAGATTGACGGTGCCTAGGAGGAGTAAGCATCCCTTGTCGACTGGCCACACCTGCTGTAAGTTCTATAGCTGATCAGGTTGACGGTGCCTAGGAGGAGTAAGCATCCCTTGTCGACTGGCCACACCTGCTGTAAGTTCTATAGCTGATCAGGTTGACGGTGCCTAGGAGGAGTAAGCATCCCTTGTCGACTGGCCACACCTGCTGTAAGTTCTATAGCTGATCAGGTTGACGGTGCCTAGGAGGAGTAAGCATCCCTTGTCGACTGGCCACACCTGCTGTAAGTTCTATAGCTGATCAGGTTGACGGTGCCTAGGAGAAGTAAGCATCCCTTGTCGACTGGCCACACCCGCTGTAAGTCCTATAGCTGATCAGGTTGACGGTGCCTAGGAGAAGTAAGCATCCCTTGTCGACCGGCCACACCCGCTGTAAGTCCTATAGCTGTAAGTCCTATAGCTGATCAGGTTGACGGAGTAATCCGTAGCCAAATATAATATGAAAACAATGTCCTTACAATTTGTATGAAACATGTCAACATATGAACATATGTTGTTTTTGCAGAAAAAAAGATCGTTATAACGACCATGAAATTTCCTTAAAACTAACATTTAACTAGGTTGTTGAAACCCCTGAACCATCAACTTATTTAATAAAATTTTACTCTGTGGGAAAAAAATCTAATTTCAGAAAAAGAAACGGCTGTCAGTCGATGCAACAGTAAACAAGATGTGTTTGTGAAACACTGATGCCCCCGTATGGCAGCTTATGGCTAGGGTTTAAGTTTCTCAAATGCAAGTCAGCCTCCAAGGTCTAGGTCGAAAGGACAAAATTGTTGCTATCCAAAGGAAGGTCCTGTGACAAGGAATACATCTGTAAAATATGAAAGCCCTAGTGCTAACTGTTCAAAAGTTTTGGCCAAGGTTAAAAATTTAAAAATGTTGGTCAAACGCTAAGGTCAAGGTCAAAAGGTCAAAATTGTAAGTATCCGAAGGAAGGTTTTGTCAAAAGGAATACATCTGTGAAATCTAAAAGCCCTAGTGCTAACTGTTCAAAAATTATGGCCAAGGTTATAGTTTGGTAACTTTTTGTAAAAGTGGGTCAAATTCCAAGGTCAAGGTTAAGAGGTCAAATTTGGTGGTACCCAAAGAAAGGTCTTGTCACAAGAAATTACCTGTTAAATATGAAAGCCATAACCCCAACCACTCAAAAGTTATGGGCAAGGTTAAAGTTTTTTCTTTCACTGACCACGTGTTGTTTTTATTACAAATACCATACTCCTAAACATTCATTCAATGCGATTGGTCAGTATTATCAGTGTATTCACTTCATTCATTTAACAATTTACCAAAAACTGCAAAAGTAACTGAAAGGACATTGCACAAAATATTAAGGTAAGAAAGAGAGCTTGAAGTTCAGGAAGACTATTGTGATAACTTTAACAAAGGTTCGTAAATATTTGATTAAATGCATATAAAATTTGGTCATCTTATTTTACAAGTCCCTGTAGATAATTGCTTTTCCTCCTTTAGTATTTGGTAATAAAAGTTAATTGGACAAATGATTGTAATTGCGTCTCACTTACCTGTTGAATTTACTGCACGTTTCATCCAATGACAACTACGGTCACGTATCGAATGGTTACAAAGGCGGGGAGACGACCCTTTAAAGGTACAACACAATAATTGTCATGACAACCAGCTATATGATATATCCCTTAGTCATGTGCAGTTATGCACCGCATTTTTTTCTATCAGATTAAAATTACATTAGATTTTAAGAGGCGTTATATATTGACGTTCTGAGCATAATGTCTTCGGCGACAATATGTACCTACCTTACACATATTGACGTCCATCGGTACATAATGTCGCCGGCTGAAAAGTTACACAATCATGTACATATTGTCGCCGGGACATTATGTGCCTTCCCTCACTGTACTGTGTCGCCCAACGGGAAGATTTGCTTAAGGATATTTTTGTAGTTTTGTGAATGTTATTAGTGTGTAGATCACAAATTCGTGTCTCTTAGGTTATTTCATACAACACAGTTATGACGGTACATATTGTTGTCTTATACATATTGTCGCTGGCTACATTATGTACCTCCCATATATAACTGCACATTTGTCGTCCGTCGGTAACAATTGTCGGTGGTTATACATATTGTCGCCGGCGACATGATTTGCGTACCCTTATTGCACATCTTGAGATAATGAGGAGCAGGAGGAGGGTTAAGTAGGATAGGTTGCACAAATTGTACATATATGCACAGATATCTTTAATTTAAAATATTTATCCGAAGTGCATCCTCATATTACTTTAACTCTATAAAAAAAAATACACTGGTATCCAGTGCACTTAAAGTTTTAACCAATTCATATAACTTCTATAGAAGGAGGTGTAAGACTTTTAAACAAGAGGCTCAAGGGCCACAAAACTCACCTGAGACACTTTGGCCCAGCTGTTCTGCATAAGATTTTTTCCCAATTAACAAGCATTCGTATATCCATATAAAAAATTTTATCGCCTATTGTGACCCCACCCTAAAGATAAGGTCGTGATTTGAACAAAAACAAATCTACACTAACAGAGGATGTTCCCACTGTCACATGATTCATCATGGCTTTGCTGTTCCTAAGAGTAGTTTTAAAGATTTTTCCCTATGTAAACCCTGTTGTGGCCCCACCCTACCCCTGAGGACCATTACGTGAACAATTTACAACCATAACTACCTCAGTAAGCTTCCCAAATTTCATATTTACTGGCTCAGGGGTTCTTGAAAAAAGGATTGTAGAATTTTTTTTGTTATATATTTCAATGTAAAACTTTGATTCCCTATTGTGACCCATCCTACCCCTGGAACCATGATCTGAACAATTTACAATCTACACTACCTAAGGAAGCTTCCTTAAAAATATCAGATTTTTTAGTCAAGCAGTTTTTGAGAAGAACATTTTATAGATTTTTCCTACATATTTAAAAAAAACTTTCACCCCCTGTTGTGGCCCCACCCTTACCATTTAAAATGTTTCTCCTTTACATTTCAACATAAAACTTTGATTCACTATGGTGGCCCTAACCTACCAATGGGAACCATGATCTGAACAATTTAGAATCACTATTAGAATCAACACTATTTTAGGAAGCTTTCACCTAAATTTCATCTTTTAAATCTCATCATGTTCCGTCTACCTGACCTATACTCACAGCGGGTGTGACCGCTCAACAGGGATGCTTACTCCTCCTAGTAACCTCATCCCATCCTGGAATTTCCAGGGGTTCGTGATTTATGCCCTGCTCACAAAATGGTATAGATTTTTATGAGATCGATCACTGTTCGATATCTTCACTTTGTCACTTTTCTGATCCAGTGGTTCTTGAGAAGAAGATTGTTAAAGATTTTTCTTATATATTTCAATAGTAAACTTTGATTCCCTAATGTGGCCCTGTCCTACCTTTGGGGGCATGATTTGAACAATTAAAAATGTGCACTATACATAACGTAGCGCCCAGATAACTTTTTGGTTTTTCTGGCCCATTTTTAATGACCCTTCCCTATTTTTTCCTTTTCTTGATTGTCTCCCCTTGGAAGAGGGCTTGGCCCTTTATTTCTACAGTTTAGGATTTACTCAGCGATGTTTTGTACCAACTTTGGTTTTAAAAAAAATTAATTCCCTTCACCCAAGGGTGCTTTGTGGCAAGTTTGGTTGAAATTGGCCCAGTGGTTCTTGAGAAAAGTTGAAAATGTGAAAAGTTTACAGACGAACGGACAGACAGACGGACGCCAGACAATGGAGATCAGAAAAACTCACTTGACACATACACGATCCTGGACATAATTTTCTGACCAAAAAAATTTCCTCCCTACAATATTGCGAGTACTGTCCATCTATCTGTATCCGTCCCTCCGTGTCTGTGTGTATGTTTGTCAATCTCTCTCTCTCTCTCTCTCTCTCTCTCTCTCTCTCTCTCTCTCTCTCACGACCCTATGTGCCGATGCTTGACAGTACATTTTGTCGTCCATTATGCAGGAGGAAAATGAGGCTGTTGTCATTGACGACAATATGTACAATCAATTATCAGTACTTATTGTCGTCGATATGTTGTTTTTATTAGCAGACCTATTATTATATTCATATGAAGCAGAATTTATTCAAACTCTTATACATGAGAGGAAGAAAACACTTGCTGTGGCCTTCAACTCGATATATTGACGACGTTTTATCAATTAAAAATAGTTACTTCCATTCATATGTCGACTCGTTATATCCTAGTGAACTTGAAATAAAAGATACCACAGAGTCTAACACATTTGTTTCATATTTGGATATTTTACTACGAAAAAAAAGAGTGGTAACATAACAACAAAACTTTATGTTAAACGTGATTACTTTAACTTTTCTATCGCCAATTTCCCTTACTTATGTAGCAATATACCCTTATCACCTGCATATGGGATTTATATCTGATAATTGGTTCGATAGACAAGAGCATGCTCCACATACGAAATTTTTTTTCAACGAGGCAAGCTATTGATTAACAAGACGATGACACAAGAATATCAGCAGTCTCGTTTTAAGTCATCAATTCGTAAGTTCTATGGTCTATACAATAACCTTGTCAGCAAATACAATCCGTCATTAATGCTGACTGATCTCTGATGTTTTTCAGAGGTCCGTGTTTGGTTTGCTCCCGATTTGTATTATTTCAGTGGACTTTGATAGCTGTTCGTTATCTCCATTTTCAGGAATGCCATTTGTTCTATTGTATGAAGGCACCTCATACATTTTTTTGCATATTAATTAATGTGTAAAGTATGTCAAAGCAGTGTGCTTCTTTAAATAAGTTTGCATGAAACATAGTCTCAGAAATCAGACTATGTTCCTCTGTACAGATGGAGAGTCTGGGGTTATGAGGGACATTTATAATATAAGACCTAATGGAGGGACTGTGTAGCAGGAATACCAAACCCTTCTCATAGAACCCATACAGTTTCATGAATAATTGATGCTGTGTTTCACCATGAATTTTACTCAGAAACACATTATTATCTGGAAGAGAAAGATAAAACAGACCCCCTCATAAACCCTTTTGAGGATGAGTTCAAAACAGACCCAGAACACCCCCCCCCCTCCCGGGAGATTTGGTGGACACTAGTAAGACATTGTGTTCTGTCGAATTACCCAGAAAACTGCTGCTTTCATGTGATAACACAGTAATTTATCATAATCACCTGCTCCAATGTTAATTATTTCTGTTAAGAACAATATAAGCAAGCCATAAATTACTAGATAACAATTGTTGATTTCAAACACAAGTTTCTGTTCTGCAAGAGAGATAGAAATGTTCAATTCATGGTATTCATAACTTCTTTGCATATGTCTAATTGCCACAAAGTGACAACCATTTTGTACTATATCATCAACAATAATATGAGGCTGGGGCAATGAGTGACATCTGTCTATCCATGAGAAGGCAGACAGAAGCCAAAAGTCTCCTGCAAAACATTGGGAAAAATCACATTCCGAATGGCTATTAATTACACTTGCACAGGGTTCATGCTCAGTGGAGTTTGCTTGTGTGTGCTACAATACCGATCGAGACTGAGATAATTCCCAGATCACACCTTGATTTTTAGGTCACGTCATATTGTCTAAATCTGATTCTTTCAGTTTGAATCCTTCTCTGTGACTTCCTCTCAACATTTCACTATTCTTATCACTCATCATTAATTGATTTTTTTACAATCTCACTGATGTCCGCCAAATCTCTCCTCATCGCCACCAGTTGTGAGGTCCCCAATTTTCGACATAGTCCCACAAACACTGACTCTGATATGTGTTATATGACAATCTCACTGACAAATAAAAACGCAAAATTAATATCATATAAAATTGTGTACGTTAGATGTCACTTTACTGAATTAATAGCAATCATCATCATGCAGTATGCTTATACTTTACTCAAAACACTTCAGAGTAAATTCGCTCTTTTGATTTAAAGAATACTATAGATGTATTATGTAATTGTGGATAACAAATCACAATTGTCAACGGAAGATACTGACTTGGATAGTGTAGAACTTTTTTGACGAAAATATCTATCATAACCACTTACATTTGTGAAGTTCTTATGGAATCCATTTTGACAAAGATCTGAAAAGTTTCAGGTGCTGTATTTAGTGCGGAAAAATCTTCTTAGATCTGTTTTCATTTACTAGCACTATACTAATACCTGTGTCCTTCAAGATATCTATTATTGTCTAGAATAGAAATTCTATATATAAAAAAAAGGAAGTACAAAATCACGTTATGAATAATTAAACGGTGCTTGTGATGTACAACAAGCTCGCACAAAAATGAATCGAAAACCTAACTAGTTTTGACAAAGACATGCAAAATACTTTGATTAAATTGTAAAAATAAAAATCTGCCTAATTGGTAATGGATTTACAGAATGTTTCTTTCTGGCAAATCATTTTATCATCAAATAAAGCAAACGTTAATACAAATGATTCTAAAACTTTAAAGAGCTAATATGAACAAATATGACACAGAGGTTAAAGTGCCTACGTCAAGATCACTAATCCACGTGTGAGCTGTTTCTTCTTTTTTTTCTTTCTTTTTTAGTGTCCCTTTACTGCTCTTTAAGAATTGGAGCTCAAGGTGATTATTTCATATATCAACGTACTTTTTATAATGTTATGAAGATTAGTGGGGGTACATTTTAGGACTAAACGAAATTACTTACCAGTGTTCAGTTCCTTTGTAGTTCCACAACTTTTAGATGATTGATAACCACGTGTTCCTCTGATAACCTGAACGATTTTTTTGTCTCATTTGTCTTAAATGCATGCGAATAAAGTATGCATGTTGAAAATGAACTTAAAGGAAGTTACATTTACAATCATATACGTTCAAAATTCAATTAAGTGGGGGATAAATTGAAACATGAAGGGAAGCTGGACACGGGTTATCCAGAGGGTAAGGACAGCTTTGATAGACAAACACTATGGGAAAAGGTACATAAGTGTAGCAGTATACAGACACCTTTTCATAAAAATAAACAATACATTTAAAATTAAAATTTGCTGTTGTCATTTCATAAAATTTACATTAGCACCACTTTTCTCAAAGTTCATGTAGTTATAAATTCATTTCTCAGAAAAACACTCCAATACCCTAGACTGAGTACCTTCCACAGATGTTCAATACATTTGTATATGAAAAAAAAATATTCTAAATATTAATGATAATATTAATTTCGTACATTTTTAAAAGTCTATTAGAGATATTGTATGCTGGCATATTACATGCAATTATTATTTTGGTGATGCTAAATACCGTATAAGTGGAAATTTTAGCGAGACACAAATTAAGCGATTTATCCTAAAAAGTCGGTACATATTTTTAGCGAGAAGTAATTTTAGCGATTTTATAATCTCAGGAGAGATAGCTGTAACATCCGATACAGAATAAAATGTTAGCGATATTCAATTTTAGCGACCTCAGAACCCTCCCTAATAATGCCAAAATTAAATCCTCGCTAAAATTTCTGCTTATGCGGTATACCTGCATGAAAATCTGAGTTAAAACTTTCTTAAGCAAAAAAATTCGAAGACACTTGTTTAATCATGCACAAGGTGCCGTATAGGTATTTTTAGACTACTTTTGATAAAAATCACTACAATGATCAAATCAATGAAATGCAAAGGTGCTATTAAAGATCATATATTGTCAGTTTTATACTCACATATTGACTGAATTAAGCATATAGTGTATGGCAGGTAGTATATCTATGACTTTTAAAGTAAATATTACCTGGCAAGTACTAACATAGGTACAGTGTTATATATATTAATTTTCAGGTAAATGTAAGGAACATTGATGAAGCTCATCTCTCTGTGATGCTGCCAGCAGTGGACATGTAGACATTGTCAGGATTTTATTATAGCGGGGAGCATATGTTAATCCTCCTCCTCTATTAACTTCTCCTCTGCATGAAGCAACTCTCAGAGGTATACTGCAGTATTTTAAAACTTAAAATTTTAACAAACTTATATGCTCATTAACAGTCACCATTGATAGAAAAGGATTTCGTATCAATTTTAAAAATTAACAATTTATAATAATTTATGAGGATTCTACATATTTACTAAATCTGCAATTTCTTTAAAGGTATTCAATATATGACATTTATTACTGATTTATGTAGATTTTCTGATTATTTGACAACTATGATTTTCTGTTGAATTTCTCAACATATAACATTTTCAATTTTATGTGGACTTCATACATGACTGTCACGTCGGAACTCCTCTTCATGTAGCAGCTTGTCAAGGCAGTCTAACATGTGCCAAAGCTTTGCTACGAGCAGGTCACCAACTTTTTTCACATGCATGTGGGAATTCAGTTTTACCTCCATAATTTTACTTTTATATTAATTAGGAACCTGTTTTACAGTTTATGTTCCAGCTTGTTTTACATTCTTTATTTAGGAGCCTGTGTGAATTCTATTAAGAGCCTTAACACCCCTCTCCATGAGGTGGCCAGGAGACAGGACCTACCCCTTATACTCCTCCTACTGGCTCATGGAGCAAATGTAACAATGAGAAACAACAATGGACTACGGCCTATTGATCTGGTCCAAGCTCTACACACCCTGTTAAACAAGTCCTACTGCAATGGGAATACAAGAATATATGTAGTACCGTGCCTACCAACAAAAGCCTAAACAAGTCCTATAAAGTAGTGGAAATGTAAGTATATATGTAGTACCTACCAACACAAGCCTAAATAAGTCCCATAAAGTAGTGGAAATGTAAGTATATATGTAACACAAAACCTAAACAATTCCTTTTAAAGGTTGTGGGAATGTAAATATTACCAACCAGCTCCTGCAGCAGTAAGAAAGAAATGACACATAGAACTGACTTAAATAAGCTGTAATGAATAGGGAAATTTAGTTTTATTTACTTTACCAAATTTTCCTTATCTGGGAAAGCAAGTTCACATGTGTAATACATATAACTTACCTTCAGAAATATTACTGCAATTTGAGATAATTTTCCATTTTTTGATTTTATTCTGATCTCTTAGTTGGTAATGGAGTTGCTAGACGTCTTTTTAGATCAGTATCAACAGTATTCAAGTTTCAACAATAATGTTGTTTATTTATTTATTGTTGTACAACGTCTCTCGAGAATTTTCAAACATATGGAGACGCCACCACTTGCCGTTGGAGAGCTGCAAAATTTGACCTATACTCGGCACTTAGGGCCATTGAGCAGTGAGGGATCTTTTTTGTGCGACACGGGACCTCGGTTTATACGGTCTATTCCGAAGGACCGGTCTCCTCGTCCTACAGTGGGATTCGAACCCGAATCAACTCCTCACTCCGCGACTCTAGAGCAAACGCCCTAACCACTGTGCTCAACAATAATGTACCGTATTAAAAGATAAAAAGGTATATGTATTGAAATATATATTATTACAGCAATGGCTTAAAGTATGGTCCATGTTAGGTGCAATGGGGAGAAATAAGTCCAAAATAGGACTATTCTAAGTTTACTAATCTCTTCTAAAGGACACAGAATGGAACATGTAGTTAAAGTAGCCCAAATAAGGTTTTAGGAGTTACTCCCCTTGTACTGGCTTAAACTGATTTACTCGGGCATGATACCGAGTATATATTTTTTAGGACCCTGAAATTTTAGTAAAATATAAATATGATTATAACACTAAAATTTTAGGGAAGTATTTTATTACTGGTTTTGATTGTTTTGACTTGTATTAATCTGATCTTTCTTTTATTTAAACAACTGTATCCACGAGTCAGCCGGTAGTTTCTTATCTTAAGATACAAATTAGTGTCATGTATCAACTGAGATTTGATGTTCATTTCAATATTTTCTTTTTGCTTTAAATATTCCGACATTGGAGAATTTTAAGTATTCCTCACTATATTTATTCTTATAATACATTTTCTCTTGAATTATCTATGCATTGCTAAAAAATTAAAATATTCGACTACTTTAGTTTGACTAAACTAAAAACTAAATCATAAAGGCATGGCTTAGGAAAAAAATGTAAATGACAAACTGAATGATCTTGCTGAGGAATTGAGCAAACCAAACACTTATCATTGTAGCATACCTTATTTTTCTTCCAATGTACCGGTGTTAAAATAGTGTAAATTTTAACATTGATAAAAATAAATGTGTTTAGATTAGACATGACCTTCCTAATTACCATGCATTGGTCGTTAACAGCTATTTATCGTGCGGTCTAAAGATACGAAAGCTTTTCTTTCTTTAATTGACATGGCAAGCAGTTTGTAAAACTATTAATTAAGATTTCACTATACATTGAATGACTTTATGGTGGATGACAGAAATAACACAGAAAAGACCTATAACAAATAGCTTCAAGAACCAATAAAAGAAACTAGATTTTTTTCTCACTTTTTATACATTTTAAAGCAATATGAGCTGCAACTTTGATGTCGGCATTTTTGGTGGCAAAATTGTGATTAACAAAAAGAACATATATAAACTTCTGTTGTTCACATTTGCGATAGAAAAACTATTAATAAGCTTTGTTTGAAGCAAAATTACGTTATTGTCGTCCTGTACGAGATAAATTTCTTATATAATACTATGGATTCCATTGTACAGAAATCTTTCTCGAGACTTTCTTATTTTAGACTACATGTAATTGATCATAAAGGTTTAAATTACATACAGATTTATCATAACAGCACATTTTAACAGCAAAATAAAATTCTCAAAAATGCAGCTCATAAAGCTTTAACTATCCGGTGTATTTCTCTAAACACATTTGACTCAAAAGCTACTAATATGAAAGGGAATTGGAATAAATAAGGTTCCAATTTTAGTCACTTTTTTCTTTTCTAGGTGAACCACGTGATTTGAGACACTAATGCTGGTTGCTGATCAGGTGATGTCTGGGAGCCGAGGGACTTAAGTATATACTAGAACTTCCGGTTCCCAAACTACTCCATCAATACCTGGACTTCCAGTGATAAGTCTCCACTGAAATTTTATTTCATTGAAATATATGTTATTTTTGTGTTCTTCGTGTGAGAGGACTGTTATATTTGTTATATTTGAAGAATGAAATAAATTTGTTAAAGCAAAGTTAATTAAGTTTTCAAGTAAATGTTCAAGCAGAGCCCTTATCCTTCCTTTTCATACAAAGAAACTGCTATGAAGGAGAAACTTCAGATGAACTGTGCTACAGTATACCCAAAAAGTGATGTAAATCAAATATGGATTCTTTATACCATATAAACACCCAAGACCTTTAACAAATTTGATTTTTTTTTTTTGCATATGATGCCGCCCAGTTGATTGGATACGAAAGTGCATGTTTTTGTACGTAGAATTTCATAGAAATATTCTGCTTCTTATGAATACAAAAAGCAGGTCTGCTAATAATGGTTCACAAGTAGAACCCACGGAATTTCTAACAGAATACAAAAATTTCCCTTTAAAGACTAGATGCAGTGCTACAGAGTTTAACTACAAACATTATTCAATTTAGACTTTATTAAGTAAACAGGGTGAAACAAGGACCAAACACTTGGCCTTCATGAGTGAGGTCAGTGGCCAAGGTGAGGTCAGATACCAGATGACTTAAGTTGATGGTTATTGCATTTTATCTTTACCAATTGTTATCAGAAAAGCTGCCCAGTTGTTGCTATGTAATATATTTCATGCTACATAAGAAATACATTTGATGACATGTTCATTTATTTTATTGCTTATACACATACAATACATATTTCATGTTATGTTTTTAATTTTTTGCAGTGTAAAAACATTACCTTGAGGTTAATTTGATCAAATATTATTCCTTCACGAGCCATTAACATTTTAGTATTCTTAATAGAGGAAAAATAATAATAGTATAATTGATTTAGCGATTCCATTGACATATTTCCTGTATTCTCATTTCTGTAGCTGTTTGTATATTGTGGACATGATCTTGTCTGAGAGATTGTTGGTATGAGTATAGAGCAGCCTGGAGGTTCCCTGTCAACTGTTGACAGATCCCCAAAATCTGCCAGGATATGTCCCTGTAATCTAAAGGTATAAGCTGTCTGTGATCATAGTGAACCAGGGTCTGTAGATCATCTAGAGCTGTTTGTGCTCTCATTGTGTCTACATGTCTGTAACACAAGATCTCTAGCATGTACATTAGTGTTAAAGATGGGACAATATATGCAGGGAAATGGTTCTGTAGAGCACACTGTTGTTCTGGTATCAATTCATTGATGTAATGGATTTTATTTTCAGGTTCAATATTCCATGCTACAGCCTGTCTCATCTTTGTAGACCATGAATGTCCCCCTACAGCCTCAGTATACATCTCTGTATCTACTTTAAAGTTATACATCACATATGGCTGTGCTAACTTGACCTTGATCATCTCTATAATAGATAAAACTTTAATGTATCTTAGGGTCTTGTAATAATACATGGCTATAAACATCATGTCAGTAATACAACCAAACTTGGCTGCTAAATTCAGCATGTGACAGGAGAATTTGTCAGCTCTATACCTCAATTTGTTTTCTTGTGTGCAAGTCTTCATTTGCAATAAAAGGGCTGCTTTCTGAAGATCAGAAGCTGTAAGTTTCTGTAGCATAAGGACTTGATAGGGTGTCATATTAAGTAAACCCAACGACCGTTCTATTGTATGTAGATACCTCATACACCTTTGTAAGTTCAATTTGTGTAATGTACCAGAACGGTGTATCTCTGAAAAAAGATTAACATCAAAATCAACCTCAGAAATTAGAGTATGCTCATCTGTACAGATGGAGAGTCTGGGGTTATGGAGGCCATTTATAATAGAAGACCTATTGGAGGGACTGTGTAGCAGGAATGCTATACCCTTCTCATACAACCCATACAATCTGATAAATAATTGATTTTGTGCTTCACCGTAAATTTTACTCAGAAACATGTTATTTTCTGGGATGAAGAAATTAGGACAGACCCCCTCATACACCCATTTGAGGATGAGTTGAAACCAGACCCAGAAACATTCCAGGAGATTTTCTGGACACCAGTGAGCTATTGTATTTTGTTGAATCGCCCAGAAAACTGCAGTCTTCAAGTGATAGGAACACAGTAATTTATCATCTTCACCTACATCACTGCTAATTATTTCTGTTAAGAACAATTTAAGTAAGCCATAAGTTAAGAATTGACAGTGGCTCATTGCATACACAAGTTTCTGTTCTGCCAGAGAGAAAGAAATTCTCCATTCATGGTCTTCATGACATCCTACCTTATGTCCGATCGCTACAAAGTGACATCCATTTTTCACTATATCATTTACAATACGAGACTGGGGCCATGAGTGACATCTGTCTATCCATGAGGAGGCAGATGGATGCCAAAAGTCACAAACAAAACTGTGAGCATTATCATAATCGAGTTTTCTAGACGTTCCACTGGAACATAGTCCATGTGGAATAGTATTAGATGGTGATGCGGAACACATGATCTGTCTGTATATAGAACTAGATATGCAATGTTTGTTATTCATTCTAATACAAGCTAGTTGGGCAACTATGTTGATACTTGGCGTCAGTAAATATAGCAAAGTGAATCCTGGTGGACTATCGGAACAGTCATAGAGGATCAGTGTATGTCTGTGTGTGTTGTAATACTGAGACTGAGATAAATTCCAGATCACACGGTGATTATTTAACCAAAACATCATGTCTATATCTGATCCTTCCAGTCTAAATCCTTCTCTGTAACTTCCACTCAACAACACACTGTACTCATCATCACTTGTTTTCACTTGTTTTTCCACCACCTCATTGATGTCCAGCACATCTCTCCTCATGGCCACCAGTTGAGAGGTCCCCACTTTATGACACAGTCCCACAAACACTGACTCTGATATATGCTGCATGGCTGTCTTACTGTTGATGACCAAAGTTTAGTTTAGCATATCTTTTATAGTGTGCCACATCAGTAAATCTATAGAAGTTATCATTCATAAGTTTGTTTATTTCTTACTAAAACAATTTAAATAAATATTTTACATGCAGGGTTCTCCACATCTGAAAATTTAACCATGGAAGAAGCTGTGCAAAAGCGAATCTGATTGAAAGCACAAATGTGTGGTCGACCTTTTATAGCAATGATTAGTGTTATATATCGTTTGTTCTCAACTCATTATTAAAGAAATATATAGAGGAAATATACAAGAGTTTTATTTGCCCTTGTATATATATATATATATATATATATATATATATATATATATATATATATATATATATATATATATATATATATATATATATATACATAATCCTGATTCCACGATTCCTCTGACTGTAACCTTTAGTTTTGTATCAAAATATAAAACAGGGTTAAAAGTGAAGGCAAAATTGTAAACAAAATGAACAGATTCAGAATAAGTGTTGGAATTTTTAGAACTATACACTGATGTCAAGAGAATATCTAATAGAGTCCATGTTTACACGGAAAAACTGAAAAGTGTCGGGTGCTGTAATGAGTACAGAAAAATTCCATTATATTAACTTTCAGTTTAAATTGTATATTAACCGTTTTGTGTTTTCAACTTTCAATTGATTTTTCAAAGATCAAAATGGAAAAAAAATAATAGACAATGTAGATATTTTCAGAGAAAAAATAGTATTGTCAATAAAACTTACATTTGTGAACTTCTAGAGGAGTTCATTTTTACAGGTAGGACTGAAAAGTTTCAGGTGTTATAATAAGGACAACAAGCAAATTGAGAAATTTTTTGTCCCCCGCCTTCGGAGTCTCATTAGTTTTGGTACAAAGATTTATGGCATTTTGTAAGTGTTTTCTCTATCCTTGTTTGTTTATTCACCATGCAATAAAACTTTAATATTTTGTAAGCAATATATTTGGAGCAAAATTACGGTCATATAAATGTCATTATCCACAATATACTTCACTTCCTCTTCATTTAACATTAATTTATGTAGAAAAATGCATGAAAATTTCAGCCAAAATCAACTATAATGACAAGAGTTATATCCCTTTTTATAGTTATTTATGTAGTTTACAATAATGCTTACTCCTCATCTGTTTTTTTTATTTTTACCACATTTATATTGCGCATTCTACAGGTTGTTTACAACCAAAAAGGAAAAAGAAAACCTTTTACAATCAGATGTTAAATGGAAATTGACTGGACTATATATAGAATTCACAATAGGTAGTGGACCGGTGAAACGTTCCCAAAATTTCCTTTGAATACTTAGTCCAAAATTCTAAGCATTCACCTTTACTTTTGAAACATTTGTTTACCATGACTTTTTTTGTCTTAGTCGTTTGCAAGGAAAAAATAAGAATTTCAGAATTTCTAAAACGAGGCAAGCTATTGATAAACAAGTTGATGAAACAAGAATATCCATATGCTCGTTAAAAGTCATCATTTCGCAAAGAACTGCGAACGATAGTACTGTTCTCTAGCCTACCTCCAAGTCAATTTTCAAAAGCTAACACACTTGAATGATTTTTCATAGTTATATAGATATTCATACGAATTTTCAAAAAAATTAGTTCTTTGGGAAAACAAAAAGAGATAACTCTATAATTTTGGCAAAACTTGTGTTTTTCACTATAGAAATCAACGGAAAAACATCCCCCCCCCCCGTGAAACAAAAATTCCTTTTTACAGGTAATATGGCCTTTAATTTCACAAATTCATACCAAAGCTTTTTTGGTTTGACCGGGAGGGGGGGGGGGGGCTTACAACTAAAACATTGTATTTTATTGATAATATATGCTTAATTCTATATGCGTAAAACATAATAAAATATTTAAGGAACATTTATTCATATCCAAGAATATTGGATGTGGTGATGCTTTAAAGCCCAATTTCAATGGAAAATATTGTCTACAGCCCTTATTAAAGAGCTGGAATAAGGGGTAATTAACTTTTTAACACTAGTATTAAAATTATCAATTTCCATTAAATTGTTTTTTGCATTCAACAAAGATATTTTACGGCCAAATTGCCATTAGTATTGAATTAAATGGGTTTAAAATGTAGGCGGGAGTTGAGAGTTAGCGTGTGTAGTTCTTCTATGGTCGATACATTGTTAACAAGTACAGTGTAATTTAAAGACGAATTCTGACTGAAGTTCTTCATACCAATTTAAACAATTATTTACACACTGAATTGTCTACAGATTTCTCCCTTTGTCCAATAATGACAAGGCGAACACGGCCGGTGTGACCGGTCGACAGGGGATTCTTACACAATGGCACCTGATCCCTACCGAAACAACTCTTACTACAGTGGGAATGTAAGTGTTTAAAATCAACATAACTCTTATAACAGTGGGAATGTAAGTATAATCTACCAACACAACTCCTACTACAGTGGGAATGTAAGTTTTATCTACCAATACAAACCTTACTACAGTGGGAATGTAAGTATTATCTACCAACACAAGTCTCACTACATTGCGAATGTATAATCTACCAACACAACTCTTACTACAGTGGGAATGTATTATCTACCAAAACAACTCTTACTACAGTTGGAATGTATTATCTAACAACACAACTCTTACTGCAGTGGGAATGTAAGTATTATCTACCAGCAAAACTCTTACTACAGAGGGAATGTAAGTATTATCTACCAATACAACTCTTACTACAGTGGGAATGTAAGTATTATCTACCAACACAACTCCTTCTACAGTGGGAATGTAAGTTTAATCTACCAACACAACTCTTACTACAGTGGGAATGTAAGTATTTTCTACCAACACAACTCCTACTACAGTGGGAATGTAAGTTTTATTAACCAATACAACCCTTACTACAGTAGGAATGTAAGTATTATCTACCAACACAACTCTCACTACAGTGGGAATGTATAATCTACCAACACAACTCTTACTACAGTGGGAATGTACTACCAACACAACTCTTACTACGGATGGAATGTATTATCTAACAGCACAACTCTTACTGCAGTGGGAATGTAAGTATTATCTACCAACACAACTCCTACTACAGTGGGAATGTAAGTATTATCTACCAACACAACTCTTATTACAGTGGGAATGTAAGTATTACCTACCAACACTACTCCTACTACAGTGGGAATGTAAGTTTTATTTACCAATACAACCCTTACTACAGTGGGAATGTGAGTATTATCTACCAATACAACTCTTACTACAGTGGGAATGTAAGTATTATCTACCAACACAACTCCTACTACAGTGGGAATGTAAGTATTATCTACCAACACAACTTTTACTACAGTATCACAATAAGCTTAAAGAAGACTCAAAGCAGTGGGAATGTAAGTACATGTTTTATCAACCAACATAAATCTTACAGCAGTGGGAAAGTAATTATAACAGAAACAATCCATACACAGAGAAGATCATTAATGCCTAAATGGCACCTGTTGTATATACGTTGTTATAAATGTACCGGATACCAGATTTTTATTTGAGTTTTTAGTTGTACATGTAGTTAATTTTGGGGTTGCTTTTTAGCTCTACTGTTCAGAGACCAGATAAGTTTATGCAACAGGAAGGTGTCCGTCGTACGTCCGTCTGTCTAGCTGTCTGTAAACATTTTTTTTTCAAAATGCTGCTCCTCCTACAGTTTTAGTCTGATTTTAATATAACTTGGCACATAAGTAGACTACACTTAGGTACATAATTCTGTGTCAATTTTTGATTTTTATGAACGGTATTGCTATGGTTACTGAAAATAGAAATTTCTGTGAAATACTTTCAAAATGCTACTCCTTCTACAGTTTTTTATCAGATTTCAATATTACTTGGCACAAAGTAGACTACACTTAGATACATAATTCTGTTTATCGGTTGTTGATTTTGATGAACGGTGTTGCAATGGTTATTTAAAAGTAGAAATTTCTGTGAAATACTTTCAAAACGCTACTCCTCCTACAGTTTTTATCATATTTCAATATCACTTGACAAAATGTAGACTACACTAATACATACTTCTGTGTATTGGTTTTTGATTTCAATGAATGGTGGTGCCATGGTTACTAAAAATAGAAATTTCTGAGAAATACTTTCAAAACGCTACTCCTCCTACAGTTTTTGTCGGATTTCAATATTTCTTGGCACACAAGTAGAGTACAGTACGATATAATTCTGTGTACTAGATTTTGTTTTTGGTGAACGGTGGATGGCTACTAAATATAGAAATTTCTGTGAAATAATTTCAAAACGCTTCTCCTCCTACAGTTTTCGCCTGATTTCCATATAAGTTGGCATACAAGTAGAATACACTAAGACACATAATTCTGTAGATCGGTTTTTGATTTCGATGAACGGTGTTGCCATGGTTACTAAAAAATAGAAATTTTTGTGAAAAACTTTCAAAATGCTACTCCTCCTACAGTTTTAGTTAGATTTCAGTATAACCTGGCACAAAAGTAGGCTACATTAAGATACATAATTCTGTTTATCGGTTTTTGATTTTGATGAACGGTGTTGCCATGATTACTAAAAATAGAAATTTCTGTAAAATTCTTTTAAAAGGCTACTCCTCCTACAGTTTTAATCTGATTGCAATCTTGCCATGAAAGGAGACTACACCAAGGACCATTATTCTATTTATTGCTGTTGCAAAGTTTCAAGTCCAACTACTACTTTTCTCTTCCTTTGTTATAAGTAGAAACCATTAGAGCTACAATCTCGACAGAGACTTCTGATTTAAAAAAATTACTATTATTATAATTATTATTATATCTTTTCTAGTTTCGGCAAGAATGTTAATATAAAAAGATGAAAAGCTATGTTTTTGTTTAAAATGCAGATTGCTTCAAGCAGAGCCTAGTTGTTATAATACCAAACTAGAACTATCATAGCAGGACTTCCTCTTCTGTCGAGTAAAATAATTTTATGTTGCTGTCTTATGGTTTAAAAGGAGTTTCCCCCCTTGAACTATGAGGTCATATCACATTATTATCAGGACCTGCACTTTCGACGATCTTATATTTATTGCAGGAGATTTAGCTGGTGTTAACTTGAAGTGTCTAAAAAGTTATTTCCATGAGTCCTGCCTGTGGTTGCTTATAATTATTTTTCCGACATATATTATTTTCAAGTATAAATTTTAATTAGCCACCAATACTTTTTTTGGTTAAATATTCACACTTTGGAGATTTTAAAGGATTTCCTGTGCAAACATTTCTTTTTTATGCATGGCTTAGAAAAAAAAAATTAAATGACAAAACGAAATGGGCTTGCGGAGACATTGACAGAAAGACATGTATCATTGTCGCCTACCTACTGGAATTTCTCTTACAATGTGCCATAAAGTTAAAACAGAGTAAACTCTGACGGCAAGAGAAATAAGAAACATGTATAATGCTTAACCTCTCATGATACCCAAGCATTAGTCCCCAGCAGCTGTTTATCGTCCGGTTTACAGATCTAAACGCTTTTTCTCTAATTGACTTAGTAAACAGTGAGTTAAATGAATGATTAAGTAAAGAAGACACAGGGGAATGCCGTACAAGGTGGGAGCTTGAAATAACTTTGATAAATAGACCTTAATTATTTTCAAGAACCAACAAATAATGACAATATCTAGCTAGCATTGGACATTGGCGAAAAACCACTGTGACAGTTTAAACAGTCCAGTTAATGTTCTCGTGATTTTCTGTCTGAGTAAGAACTCAAGTAAAATAAGGAAACTGGAGTATAGTATCAACTTATCTTGAAATAATGTTTTAATGAAATAAAATAAATTATCCCTGTCTAAGCATAGACTCAATATAAAAAAGATCAGGTATCTTCACATAATCAACAATATTATAAGTGGTAAATACTTATGGCTTGTTTTTACTAAATTTTATAATACCTACTTTTAGCCTTTTACATGTAAGTACATGCATATGTATGAGCATTGACTGACTATCGGGGTATTTCAAAATACGTTTCAATGACAGTGGCGGATCCAGGAATATCGTAACGGGGGCGCAGTAGAAGGCAGGGGGTTCTGGGGGCTGCATTGAAGCCCCCAGTGGGTCTTGGGCAAAGCCCTGGTGGGGGCCCCGGAAGTTGACAAATTCTTACAAATAAGAGATGTTTTTTCCTTGATTTTAGGATAATGAACATATAAGTTCTACATACAAAATATTGAAAAAGGGGGGGGGGGGCGCACGCCCGGCGCGCCGGCCCTGGATCCGCCTTTGATTGAGACAGGTTGATTTTATTTTTCTAATATTAAAATGTCAAAATATAGAAATTTAAACTTTTTTTCATTCAATATCATTTTTTACAATAACTTTAATTATCTCATAATGTAAAGAAATATGTGCATTTAGTTAAGCATTGAATCATTATTTTTTGAAAGATGTAGTCTTGTAACTGCAACGGTTTGTGCAAATAAATTGAGTAACGCGCGTTTGAGACAAAGGCGGATCCAATGCCGGCGCGCCGGGCGTGCACCCCCCCCCCCCCCCCCGTTTGAATTTTTTGTATGTTGAACTTATATGTCCATTATCCTAAAATCAAGAAAAAAAATCTCTTCTTTGTAAGAATTTGTCAGCTTTCGGGGGCTTGGCCCCCGGACCCCACCAGGGTCTTGTCCTAGACCCACTGGGGGCTTCAATACAGCCCCCAGCCTTCTACTGCCCCCCCCCCCCCCGTTACGAAATTCCTGGATCCGCCACTGTGAGACTACATCTTTCAAAAAAAAAAAAAATAATGATTCAATGCTTATGTTTACAATTTTAACTCCTTGCCATCACAGGTACTTGTGGACAGGACATGTGTAATGGGGTATTTTTGTGTGGAACGATTATTTTGGTGTTTTCGCGATATTTTTCCTATGATACACATGATGAATAAGTGTAATAAATATAATTTGTGAAAAAATGTCCAACAAGCCCCGGGGTTGAATATCAGGGGTGGGGTGGGGGTCCTGTCCACAAGTACCTGTGCTTGCCATGACTATAAATGTGATTTATATTTCAAAACCCCTGAATTACCCTTCGAATAAGTTACAATTAATGGAAGAGCCATTTCAACAGCTGTTTTCGCTTGTGACGTAGCATTTGTTCAACGTTTTTGACGTCAAAATAAAATGCGTACTTTAACCTTTTGACCCCCGTCCGTGTTATGGTGTTTTGAATGCTGTCGCTTTCCAAACACTTAATAAGCGAAATAAATGTGGAATGTAAATATATTACAAATTTTGAATATGAACCAAATAATTTAAGTATGCTCTTAACGCTACATGTATGTTTTCTCGGTTTATTATAAACAGAAAAAATTCGGAATCATCTAGAGAATGAGATACCAATGATGTCATTCCTAGACAACATTCTAAATACCAAGGCAGTAAGTCTTACTGATGAGATTAATATAAGAATGAAGGAAATAATTAAAATTTAAAATAAATTTGATTATTTTAGTACTTTTTTTCATTTGACAACAAAAGTGAAGTTTTAAAATGTAAGTTTTCAATGTCCTTCCAATGGAGATGGAGTATTGATAGGAATTTATCCCCCCCCAAAAAAAGTCTTTAAAATACCTTATTTCAAAGGGTTCCCATAAACGATGTTCGTCTACAGAATTTGAGAATAAAAACTTTTTCAGATGAATTGACTTCATACCACATCATAACATTAAACAAAACAATTAGTATTTATCAGTGCTTTGGTTTGGGAAAATATTCATAAATGAAATATTCACTCGCAATATGTTTAGCGTAATTATTTCCAGCAGGGATTTTGGATTCAATTCGACAAGGCTATTGTAGTGGTAGTAGTCCTATGTATTTGTGCACACAATGTCGAGGTATTTGTTTACGGAAACGGTATTAGTTTATACTTTAAAAAATAGTATAATTAAAATCTGACATCCTTCTCTTTAGCAGTCGAGACTGTCTGACTGAGGGCAATAAAGCATCACACGAGATGATTTGGGGATATATTTAAATAAAAGGCTAGAATTATCTGCCGTAATATTTTCCGATTAATTTGTTAAAGTATGAACTTCTGTCAAACTCTGTCAACTTCTTGATCGGTAATTACAGCACGCACAGTTATAACACGTTTTTTTTTTTAATTTGGGTGTATTGTGGGAGTTTATTTAACATTCCTTGATCATTTGTACTTTATCTGTAGATGTCGTCGTAAACTTTTTACAAATTCATTTTCTTCTCAAAAACCACCGAACCAATTTCAGCCAAACCTGGCATAGAATATCCTTTTTCATAAAGGAGATTCAAGTTTTTTTAATGTTGGGTTACGCTCTCTTGCAAGGGGAGATAATTAAGAAACAGTGAAAAGTGGTTGGGGTCATCTCAAGAACCAGTGGGCCAGAAAACATTTAACTTAGGTGAAAGCTTCCTGACATAGTGCAGATTCAATTCTTTCCAAATCATGACCCCAGGGTAGAGTTGGGCCACAATGGGCAATCAAAATTACACAGAGGAAAAATCTTTTAAAGTCTTCTTCTCAAGAACAGCGAAGTCATGATTAGTCATATTTATATGGAAGCATACTTATGTAGTGTAGATTCAAGTTTCTTCAAATCCTGATCCCCGGGGATAGGTTTGGGTCATGGAGAAAGCGGGTACACGGGGGGGGGGGGGGTCCTCCAATAATTTTTCGATATATATTTACAGATAGAAAACAAATCTTCTTATGGACGTGACCCCTCAATAATTACCTTTAATGACCCTTTTTTGTCAATGCCCGCCCAAACTGAAATTCCTCCTTTACGGCACCTGATCCCCCCTCTGATGTTAAGGATTATTTCGTTAGCCCGAAAATGACAAGGGGCATTCTGATGTTATTAGGGATTCTTGTTTCCTCTGCCCCAAATTTGCATTCTTTTAATGAACTTTTGAGCTTTTTTACTGTTCGTTATCTTCATATTTCATTGAAAAAGAGATTTTAGTCAGTTATACTAGTCAAATCATCAATATATATACTAGTCAAATCATCAATATATATACTAGTCAAATCATCAATATATATACTAGTCGAACCAGTGGAGATTTCAATGCAAGGGTACCAGTATCCAGGAGAGAATGACTTTTAAAACTTTAATGGAAATTATTGAAAAATTATTTAAATATATTTGCAATTAGTTTGATGTTTCATGATAAATTGACTGGACTAGTATTGAATGACCTTTACAGATGTAATTAAATCACAAACCCTCAATCCTCGTGTGGTACAATAGAGGATACAATATATATCATAAAGAAAAGTATATGAAAGCTAGAAAAGGTAATAATTTTTTTACTATTTGATAAAATTCACATTTTATCAACACAATTCCTATTATGGGGGTACTCCTACAAGTAAGAGCCTCGGTTAACGTCCCTACGCGCGGCGCCAAGTCAAAAGTATCTCCAGGTATCTTCAGGCCAAAAGCTGAAAGGTCAGGGTTGACATGTTTTCGCTTGTATACATTTTATTTCATTTTACGTGTATTTATGTTTGTAAGCAACATATGAGAACCACTAACTACATGTAGATGCAGAATATAATTGGTAAATATTGAATGATTCCTCTTTTTTTTAAGGTAATACATTGTAATCAACTATAGTTGCGTTTCCAATATTTATGAAATTTTTTACTTTAGATTGTCATTAAATCTGATATTTACAAGTTAATTTTCATTAATCCTTAATCAAGTAATTGTTTTGGTTAAGTATAAAAAATTCTTGTTGAGAGGGAGGAGAGGGGATCGAGACAAAAACGGAACAAAAACGTATTTTGCTCCTAGACTTCCATACGCAATGGACAGTCTGTAAGAAAATATGCATCTTCTATACAATAACGTTATTCAATTATTATTTTTTCGTTCAAGAGGAATTTTCTGACCAGTACTATTTTCACAAATTTTATATCGACCTCTTTCAACCCTTAGGCCTCGTGTACATAATCGGAATCTACATTGCATGTTTTCTCAATTCAAGAGATTTCATAGAAATGTACTTATTTATGGTAAAATTTTCTTTATACAGTAAATATTAAGTTTTCCTGATTTCTGGGACCAAAATAACCAGTATAGGAGAAATGGTTTCCTGGCATTTTGTTTTTGTTTTTTATTTATTTATTTATTTTATTTTTTGTTTTTTTTTTTTTGTAATTGTTGTTGTTGTTGTTTTTGAAAAAAATGTATCTAATTCTGAAATTGTTGCAATACTTGTAATTCTTTTCCAGCTTCTACTCCATGTTAAAACTCAATATAATTTTTTTTTTATATCTCACAATCTTTTAAAATATTACTCCTTTATTACTTAGATCATATCCATCTTTGTTAAGTAAAGGATAATATTATGTGGTGGGAGTCGGGGTTACAACTGATTCCTTCTCCGTTATCCTATACTGTAAAATGACCTTGAGCAACGCAGTTTTCAAATATTTATACATTCATAATTGTACGTATCAGAGCACGCGACATTGATTCATTCCAGGTGTGTGCAAAGGTAAAATTGAAACCTTGCCAAAGATTGCGTATATGAACATAAGCAATAGTTGACAAATCAAAGACAGCGCCCACGGCACGTGTATGGCACGCGACACTGATAAAAATGAAATACAATTTCTCCCTCCTACCAAGTTGTATAAAGTTTGAGAAGTAAGAAGATTTAGAGGCGGTAGAATTTCTTTTCCTCCATTAACATAAGATTAATTTAACTGGGATGAGTTTTGTATGCAGAGCGATTTTAAAAGAAGAGCTCAGACCCCAACAGCGGGATTTTTAGATCCGGGTGAAGGATTTCAACGCCACACTTTGTTATCTCTAAATACCTCTTACATTGTATGTCAACATCAACCGCTCTTTTACAGCTGTACAAAAAGAGGCTTAAAAACAGGTGATATGGGGTCACCAGTGTTTCCAGATTTACCCTCGTGTAGAGAGAGAGAGAGAGAGATTTGTTTTACTGTTTTTAATTTATAAACATAAATATCAGAAGTAAATGTTTTATGTTGATATTAAACTTTGATGAGGATTTTTTTTTTCGCTGGGGCGGGATAACAGGTGACTAATGAGGGTTTCTTTTTCCCGCGTTTGTCGGGTCCCAGCTGTGCTTCTAAACGTACTATACAGTGACGAATAACTTATACTTACAAAAAAGGCCCCTCGTATTTCAGCAGTGTGTACGGTGCAGAAAAAAAAATGTATTTTTGGTGTTCTTAGATGTCTGTGACTTAAGGGGGCTATTTGGATTTTTATTGCGCAATACTTCGCACATTTTAATGAAATAAAGCGTACTATTTACACTTTTAAAGGAATTATTTCAACTTAATTTATCACCTCACCTATCCTCTTCGTGCCCGCTGGCACATAAGGCAACTTAATTCATCAAATGTAAAAAAAAAAAATAAATAAATAAATAAATAAAATCATAGGTAAAACAATTATTTACATTTTTAACGAAATTTTCGACTGATAGGTAGATGGATGTCGTCATTGAGCGTTTTGAGAAAATGAAACTGAAGTTTTTAAAATTTTATGATTAATTTTATAATGAATTTTAAATAAAGATATTTGAAAATCTCTCAGTTATTATTTGTAAACCTTTAGTATCTGTCATACTTTGTATTACTCAATGAAAACAGGAAAATTCTGTAAATTTAGACATTTGAGATGCCTTCTGTGAAAAACCAGACGGTTACATAAATTGTTGTTCGCGCAACTACAAGATATAAAAAGATCCACTTCCAATCTTCTAAATTAAATGAAATTTAGGAAATACAATAATATGTATGCATTCTTTGTGATATTGTTGAATTAATTAACATCATTTTCTCAATTTCATGAGTTTGGGCTGAATCTACAGTGCGTAAGTAAAATCAACAGAAAAAAAAAAATCGTTTCCTAAAGTTGACAATAGCCCACATGACGATGTGTACTAGACATAAATGACAAACAAGATAAATTTTGATGAATAATCCTTAAGTACACATGTTTCTAAAATTAGTTTTGTTGATACATGTCATATTACTGCTAATACGTAAATATTAGTAAGGCTTTGTTAAGTGTTGCCATTTTGTTACATGTATGCACGTACGAGTCGCTGTACTATCACTTAAATATCAAAAACACATAAATTAATGTCATATATATATACCAATCATTACTGTATCTTGAAAGAACATTTCGTACTGTGTTAGATAATAACATAATTTTTACGGCAATCGTCTACATGAAATAAATGCAAGCATCAATATAAATGTAGCCATATTTTGTCACAGGTACGAAAAACGTCATTTTACATACTACATATATACGAATGAGTGGGGAGCGTCAAATTATTATCGCCGTGCTCTTTTTTTCCAATTTTCTGCAGGTGCGGAGTACCAAGTAGGGTAGGAGGTCCTTCTCCAATTATTTTAGAATAATCTTTTGTTTTAAATTTTCTGAAAATTTTCATTCAAAGGCCGCTACCCCCTTTTTATTTTGTTGCAGCAATATCTAAACATATCACGTTATTGTTCTCTTCTGTTTTTATTTTTGCTAAAAATGAGAATGAGACCCCCTCCCCCCCCCCCCCAAAAGTAATAAGATTTCTGAATTTGGTGATAAGCCAGTTTTTTTTCAATTTGGTAGGGGTTTTAATAGCAAAATGTCCCCATCCCTCCTTTTTTGCATGTCAATACCCCCCACCACCACTCCCACCCTCCAATTTATAAAGAGAGCTTAACTACTGGGGCTGAAAAAGAAAAAGAAAAGTTCAATTCAATATAAAATATCATGCCATTACTTATATATGAGGGGGAGGTGGCAACACATGGTTACAAATGTACCTTCTATATTTTTTCCACAGGTGCTCTCTCAGTAGACAATCTTAATGAAACCTCACAAAAATTGTCATAAAAAAGTATAGTTGTGTCAGGGTCCGCCCCCCTTAAATCCGCCACTGCTAATTTAACATATTCTAGAAAAATATAGAAAGAAAATGACAGAATTCAAAAGGTTTCAATAAAAAAAGGCAGGGGCGGAGGAGGTTGGGAAGGGGGGGGTCCAGACCACCTCCTCCTGGGATTTTCAATTATAATTTTTTTTTTGCTTGTCAAAAACTTGGAGAGTCATATTTTTTGGAATTGGATGGAACCCCCCCCCCTTCGGAAAAATTCCTGGTACCGCGCATGAAAGGACTATCGATTTTCTGTGTTTTTCTTTGATCTTGCGGGGCTTAATAGAAAACTGAAATGACTTAATGGAAAAAAAAATGAAGGAGAAACGGTTGAAAGAGAAAGCTATTTGATGTGTTTTCTCTTTGCAAGACAGAGAGTACAAAGTGAGAAAAAAGAAATAGAAAGAGAAATCAATTATATGAATGGGAATATGTATGCCTGTGGCAATTTCATATTTAAAAATCTTACAATTTATTTCTTATAGATTATAAGATTTTCAGTGTACATCTTAAGATTTTCTACGAAGATTCAAAAATTGAAAAGTTTGTGCTCTGTTATTTTATTTAGATTTTTAAAAAAATAAAATAGAATTCACATTAAACAACTAAATTATGCAATTATAACATTTAAAACGTTGTAAAAACGTTATGACTTTAATAACGTTATTTTGACGTAACGTCAATGTGTACCAACACCGTACACAACGTCTGTAGTAATCTATATATCGGCAAAATTATTGGGGGGGCACGGCCCCGCGTGCCCCCCCCCAGTTCCTACGGCCATGCAATGACCCTTCGGTGAAACCGGAGATTATATAGGGACTACTTATAGACTACATAATAATATACATTTATTGCATGATCGTTATACCTCATTATAATTATTCTATACAACGCGTTATCTGATTGGTTCTTAACAGACACGTGGCGGGGCTAAAACTTCTCTCTGTAGCCTGGTCCCCTGGTTCATCCTTGTGACGCGGAGTACACGAAGCAAAACAGGGACAGGGAACCAGGCTAATTACCGTCTTCCTTGGAAGACGGTATACAGAGTTGAAGTATTTTACAGTCTTCGGACTATGCACATCCTCTCTTTTGTGATTGGTAGAAATTGCATGATGAAAAATTTTTCAATTATTTCATTGGTTGAAATGCTGTTCAAGGAAAGGGAGATAATTTTCTGATGATCTAATTTTCGTACGACTTAACAATTTTTCAAGATTTTCAATCGTAAAAAAATATGACAAAACGAACAGTGGAAATTGGCAGTAATTAATTCGAAATAACATGCTAGTCTTTTTTAAAGCAATTACCAAAAAAAAATTCTATATTTTCATTGTTAACAGAATTGATCTTTATTGCATGCAAGCTTTACAGCTTGTATGTATCTTTTTCCCTTTGTTTTTCACTGTCTTTCTAATCTCGGCAGCACTCTGCGACACCTCGGCCGATTCGTACCTCATCTACATATCACAAAGGGGATGGAATCAGCCGAGGTTTGCCGAATGATCTCGGATTTACGGAGACAGTCGAGCATCTGTTAACTTTTCACTTGGTAGGGTTTATGTCAAAAAAAAAAAAAAAACTTATGAAGAAATACAAAGCCAAGTAATTTTCAAGAACTATACGTCCTGATAGGTTTAGGTCAGTTTACTGTTTAAGGTTGTTGCTAAAGACGGTAAGCTTTTTGAAAAAGCTCTACTTGTTTCTCTGTCGTTGTCATGTATTTCATCATATTCAACCTCTTCGGAAACCTCATGCATTTTCCCGCAATACTTATCGTTTTTTGAACGAAAACTTCCGAGAGCAGTTGACGACACAAAATTTACAATAGTATAGAAAGGTTTCATCTGACAAGTAGTAACAAAATTAGCAGTCTTATTTTCAATATGGATGCTTTTAAAAATATCAAAGAAATCGAGGACAATTTATAGCTGTGAAGTGTCGAAAGTGACTTCTAGTAAAGTATTTCAGTGACTTAAAAAACAAACAAATAAACTGAATTTTAGAGCAGTGCGAAAGTTTCTGTTTATTTTTAAAGGCTTAGATTGCTTCAGTATAATAAACAATTTATTGCATGTATGAAGATTTAATCAGCTAAAAAAATCATATTCCCCTCGGGGAAATATTATTTTTCTTGGCTGAATAAATCTTCATATTTTCCTCTGCAAAATATAGATAGTATCACTCATTACATATTATAATCTGAGGAAAGAGTCTCTAGTAGAGTGGTATTTTTATAATCTACTTTGAAGTGCCAAAAAGCAGTTTCCAATCCTATAGTAAATGTAACTGTATTTTGAAATGGTCCCTAAAATACCCAGATTTTTCTGAAATTTTTGCATATACACTGAGTTGGGTAAAGGCTTCATATGGTATAAATGTAATGAGTTTCTTTATTGTAGTTTTTCCACACACACACACACACACAAACACACACACGCACACACATTTATTATTTACTGATATCGTTAATTGTAGTTAAACGTCCAACAAATAATCGATTAAATAATTTATGTACATGTATAAATTCTTTGAACCTGGCTTTAAAGAGGAAATAATGTCTAAATTCATGTAGTATTGTTTTTTTTTTTAATTCAGTGCTTGTATTTGTGTTTGTTTTGTTTTTAATTTGGCAATTTTGTTTCTAGATAAAAAAAAAATATAACAGATTCAGATAACAGTGTCATATAAGTTTTTTTTTGTTTTTTTTGTTTTGTTTTTTTTTAAACGAACACACACTATATTTAACACTTGAAATACACGATGTTTTTAAGCCAAAATAGGGCAAAAAAATGGAATTGCTTGCATTAATGAAAAAAATATGCTTGAATTTTCTAGGTGAAAGTATTTTTTAAGATAAAAAAATATTACAAATCTGAAATAATTATATAAAAAATAGGGTAATCAGATTCCCAAAATCACGAGAAAAAAGTCATAAGATACGAACAATTGAAGGGCTTTTAATGGAAGAAAATGGCTAAGCAGGTTAAAATTACGGCTTTTTAACATGATTTTGTTTATTCTTTTGCAAACTCTTGTAGAGTTGACGTATTTGTGTCTGCTTTTTCAGCATGAGATACGCACTAGACATGTGACCTGGCATACTTTTTATTGAATGGCCAATTTTTTTATCCAATCCAATCTCGAAATTACCTGGGAAAACAACATACTCAGCACTCCTTCTGACAAAACTCAAAGATTTCGTAATCTTTCAATTCCCTGTTTAGTGCAGTTTTATCTCATTAAAAAAATAAATTCGTGGAAGAAAAAGAAGTCTTTTATCGTCACAACAGGGGACTATGGGTAATAAATGAAAAGCCTTATTTACATCTCCGTTAGATCTGGAGATAATGCACTGACGCGACACAGAGCTCGCACGTGTACCTCGGTACTAAAACAGAACAAATACGGAATAAATTGAAATAAAATTGACTTATTGTTATTTCAGTGTATATCTCTGAAATATAAGGCTGTATACTGTATAATATCTGTGACCCTCCGATCACAAATGAGTACAGGTGTCCGTAATAAACGTTATATCATCGAAGTTTTTTTTTTAACGCATTCATTCAACTTTATGTTTGATTCTGTGGTAATACAAAATTACTTTTTAAACGTTAATAGCCTCGCTGATATTTTCATGTGGTAGAATATTTTATTCTGTACTATCATTACAATTATAACGACAATATAGAGCTGCTATACGCCTGCACACAGGTTCATTTATTTGCATAAATTTGCCGGTATGCACGTTGACGAGATCGGCATTGGTATTCCGGAGTAAATCATTTCAGGACGCGACTGCACATAAATAATTGCAACCATTGGAAAGGCAGTGCAATAAGACCCAAAGCTCTGCCACAAAAGGGTGCAGACAATTTATCGCATTGAGCACTTCTTGTGTTTCCGGGAACAAAAAACACAAATTTCAAAGAAATGCACAGCTCTCTTAAGCTGAAGATACAGAGATTGCCTACTAAATATGGATGGCATTGTTTATGGGCGTGTCGAAGGGTACGCACCGAGAAACAGCAAGTCGGCCATGACTGTTGAAATATAGACGACAGCCCCTAGTTGATTGGTCGATTAAAATTTTTATCCAATTTCTTCAGGTGGAGTATAAATAGAGAGATATAGTTAACTGCATTTCCATTCCCCAGCTGTCTTATTTTGTACAATTCCACAGTAGTGTGGTCTCCATAACCAGTGTACAAAGTCAAATATCGATAAAACTGCAGGGGATGCCGAAATGAAATTAAAACCCCATGTGTAACACAAGAACAGAGCTACTGAAACAATTCACCTGGAAAACAAGTTTACGATATAAATTAATAATTTAAAAAACTTAACGAAGAGGAGATATTGAAGCTATAGGAAAATGATGCAGGAACTGGTTAGAATGGATTCGTTCATGATTCCATCTTCTGTAATGCGTGCTATCGACACAGACTCCACGCAGAAGACGGGCTTGCCTTGTGCGCTGACGTTTTCTATCCAGGATTTAAACAACAGCCCTCAAACAGACAATATGGATACGGAGAGTTTTGGGACCCCTTCTTCTTATCTTCCTAGTGATAGCGACACACCTCTCTCCACCCCAGAAACTCCCATTACCCCACGGCATGGACTGGTGCGACCAAACCATTTTTTATTTCCCGGTGATTCCGGCTTCCACGCTAGTCACATCTTTCCTGTAAACGGCGAAAAAGTTTCACTGAAAAGTTCTACCAAAGCTAAAAAGCGAACTTCGGTTGCTCCAAGCAAAGACGTTCTGAAGCGCAGACGACTAGCGGCAAATGCTAGAGAAAGACGTCGGATGGAGAGTCTGAACGTTGCATTCGATCGTCTGCGAGAGGTGATTCCCTCAGCTGGAGAGGACCAGAAACTTTCCAAGTACGAAACATTGCAAATGGCTCAGAGCTACATAGGTGCACTACAGGAACTACTGGAGAAAAAGTGAAAAATGAACAGAAAACGGAATCCAAAGCGTCGTATATGCGACAATTGGTTGATTCTTAACTTACTGTACAGAAAATAGAACGAAGTGTTAATTAGAAAACCGAGATGGAATCGCTTTAAAAGGCCCATCTAACGTGTGTTCTTAAATGTACATCACGGGTGACGCAGCGAATTACAGGGAAGAGATAGATTTAAATGTGCCTCTATCTCGCCAATCAGACCCGCATATAATGGGGTGTCACAATAGACGATTTCCGGGCTAAACAGAAATCGGAACAAAATATTGTGATTATGTAATAAGAAACAGGATCTCATCGTCTCGTAAAAATCGCCATTATTGTAGAGACATAAAAAGACGTAAAAAGAATTTTAAAAAATTATTCCGTTTTTCTGTGAAATTGTTACAATTATGTATATTTGTAGCGACCATTGTTGAAAGTTACCACTGCCTAATGAATTTATGTGTAAATTGCTTTTACGTGAAATGCTATATGTAAACATAAACAATACACCGTGCCTTCCTAGCTCTGTTGTTAAATAAGAGCTGCGTGTTATCTTTTTTATGATATTTTATTCTTTTATATTGTGCTCCTTCTCCGCGCAGCTTTTTGTTCTATGTTAACTCAAAATATACACAATTATATATTTTGTATATTTCAACAGATTTTTTATATTTTTTTTACAAATTAAAAAAACAAACAAACCAATACGGTTGATTGTTTAAATTAGTTATCTCTACAGCGTGTTGGAAAGTGTACGAGTTAGCGTGGGTCGTCTTTTTTGACAGCACCTCTGGGGGTGGCGGAAGGATAACCCTAACCAAATAAATCGTTGCACAGATTAGATTTCTGTTGACAAAGACACGCGACAGGTAGTGGGTTTTTTTTAATGAATTAAAACAGCAAGCGTTGTAAGCAATAATTTTATAAATTGTCCTTGTCAAATTGATCGGACGAATGTGTTGAGCTTGCTTAAAATAATTCTTCACATTAAAGAAGGACAACTTACCCAAAGTAATTTGTATCTTTAGAAAATGTATCAGTCATGGCCGTAGGAACCGGGGGGAGGGGGCACGGAGGGGCCGTGCCCCAATAATTTTGCCGATATATAGATTACTATAGAAAACATAGCTACTATGCTCGTGCCCCCTCAATAAAAACGTCTGATGACCCTTTTTTTTTTTTTTTGCTTGTCAAGGAATTTTTGGTAGTTGATAGTGCCCCTCCAACTGAAAATGTTTGGCTGTGCCCCTCCCCAAACTGAAATTGCTTCCTACGGGCCTGTCAGTAGAAGTAATATAGGGGTGGGATGGGGGAGGTGGTTATTTATCATACGGTTATATCGTATGCCCCCACTTTTGCAGTATACAGCAGTGGATTTTACGTTAATTAGTAGTAACTACAAGGTATATATTGACATAAAAAAATGAAATAAGGCTCGAACCACCACCATGCATTGAATTAGAATTGTGCTTAATTTGAGCAAGATCATGCATGGAAATAGCCCCCCCCCCCCTCCGACATGCAATTATGTTCTCTTATAAATTAGAGACAAAAATTGAACAGATCAAACCATGCATTTAGAAAACATATCTTCAATAAGGTCTCCCTGTGCAGAAAAAATGCCAGAAATATTGGAAAATCAAACAGTACATTCTTTAAAATTATATTTGTTAATCTTTAGAGATTTTTACCTCGAATTAATAAAGATAGGTTTTATAGAATAAATAAAAACCAAGATCTCGTACTGTTTACTCTATAGGCAGGTTTCTACGGAGGTGAAATTCATGTTTTGTGTCCTTCCTTTTGCATTATGCAGCACGTCATTCAAAACTATAGGCTTCCTTAGCGGTCATGGACGATTTTTTAGGCATAATTTTTCTAATCACAAACATCAAAATCTCACTTGTATTGTATATGATTTTTTTTTGTACTCCCCCCATTTATCTTTTTCTATTAACGTTAACCATATTGCTTTTAATACAGAAAGAGGCTTTTGGTGGTCAAATTAAAGTCGGGAAGGCAGTGTAATCATTTGATGATCTTTTTATACTAGATCTGAACTCATTATTAAAGCGCAGTGCACACCACACGGTGTTACCTGGTAAAGGTGCATTCACTGTTAAGTTGTTAATTGATATTGATAGAAGCCTGCACGTAATTTTGCTCTGACGATATTAAATAATACCGTTTACATTTACAAGCTTGTCATACTAACTACATTTACTTTTGAAGAAAAAATTTCACACGGGAAATTTAACTAGTTTCTTTCGTTGAGGTTGGTATCATATTTTCACTTCTCTTTTTAAGAAATACTAATTCAAAGTAAATCGCCTTTTGTTTGACCCAACAACAAGACTTAGGCGTATGTTTTTATGCATAATTAGTTTTTATAAAATTTAGAGGAAAACGGAATCCTCCAGACATCCCTGAATTCACTGAAAAGAATTTCCGAAGAATAAAGTTAATACGCGCCCTCTAGGGAAACAAAGAGGCGGTGAACAACAAGATAAATTATGCATGTTTTGAAGTTTAATATTTTGTTCATATTGCTTAAATCGATGCTATTCAGATGGTTTTTCAAATATTCCTCTGAATAATTAAAATCTCTGGAACTATTTATAGTTTTTGGGGCTAGAAATTATTGACAGACAAATAGGAGCATGCTTCTACGAATTTCACCTGTACTATCACTAAAGGACAGGCATATTAACGACGTTGAATAATTGATGTCGTGGTATGAAAATCAACCACGAATACTTCTCTCTACTTAGAAAATCGATTTTAATCTTTTAAAAAAAGGTATTAGCGGTGGTATATATGATTTATAAATTTGGCGTGAAAGTTTAAAAGTACTCTATTGCCTATAGGAAATAGCATGCATGAACCCTCGCCACTTCGTGCTTGATTTTTTTTCATTTTAAGGACAGATGATACAAACAAACTTTTCAAAAATCATGAAAATAACAAATTAAGTCACATCACAGTTTCTTAATATTTTAGAAATTTTATATTTGCACCATTTACAACCAAAATAAGTCTAAATATAAATCAATCCAGATTTTATCTTATTTTATTTTAATTTTTGTGTATCTATCCTTTATTCGAAGATCGATGTTAGGCCTTGAGAAAGTTAAAAAAGATAGTCATGTGAGTAATTCTTATTAAACTAAAATACTACATTACCATTGCTAGCTTTTTTAATTGTCTCCAAAAGGCCTTTTGCGTATCAACGATAGAATCACGTCCAGTAGTTGGAAGGTAAATCCATCGGGAAAAAACCCATGCCAGCATAAGATTAATATGCTGTTCTTTCTCACATATAGACTGAATGCTGAAAATATATTTTGTCATTAATTTCTACTCTGAAATCATCACACACGTGGTCGTATGTGGCATTTCTACACAAAATAATCCGATTTTTTTTTTTTTTATTTCACTTGTATATCATGATGTAATTTTTTTTTAATTTTAAATACCGCCGCCTTCGTTTCTACAACAACTTTTTTGTCATATTGGAAACAGCATAATTTTCACTGGATAAATGAAATAATGAAAATGAATACGTACTTGATATTTCAAAATTCTGGCATTCGTCATTTTTTCAACCCATATATGTATTGAATTGTAAATAAGTTTTTTTGTCGTTTTACCATTTTTGTCTTTACAATACATTTGCTTTCTCATGAAAGTGCCATGTATTTACCAAGTGTCAGTATATGAAATACATATCAATTTTGTATTTACTACCCGCATTTATAGCATGGCAAGAGGCCATATATATAGTTAAATATCGAGCGTCGCATCTCTCTTATAATTTATATAGCAAAATCCATATAAAATGTAAGCGAGCGAAAATTGTATTTTATAGTAGTGTCTTTTATTAATTTTCAATCTAAAGTTGAAAATTTCATGTAGTCATTTTCAACTTTAGATTGAAAATTAATAAAAGACAGTAGATAGGCGAATAATTTAAGGCTTTTTGGACGAATATAATTCAGAGCTGAGAAAACAGATATCAGTTTACGGAACAAAACTTTTTCACACTAAATAAACCACTGGCCATGAAAGGTCTAGTCTGTATCAAACATCTCATTATTAATTAGTGACATTTAAATCTTTGAGATATGGCTTTGAATCAGTATAAACCTTAAGGTTATAAGTAACTCAGTTAATTTGAAGGGTTCTGGAGTCATGCTTGAGTATACATGCATGTCTATCTCGGCAAACAGACAGACGGAAAAACACAATTTTTGAATGTCAGATAGTAGATCTGGACTTGGTATAAGTAGGTATTATTTCTACGAATTTCGCAATTTCTAAGTTGACTAAAAATAGCTTTCCAGACTTTCATGATAAAATTGCATGTTTTGAATTGAAATTGGATTACAAGAAAAATTTACAGGACGAGAAATAACGCCTATCCTTTCTCTCTGCATGGGAAATCAAAACAATATAAATGATTTCACGTTAATTTTATGATTTTTAAAAAAAATTGAATTACGTAAAAAGGTTGCATTATACTTTCGACCTGGCATAATTATTTGGCGTCTCGGGGATAAATTTGGTATTTAATGTAGGATACTGAAACCACTTTACGTAGGTGATGTATTGTACATTTATCATATCATATAAAAATGTCTCGTCTCCTAAACAAAGATTTCGTGTATATGCATTACATTGAAAGCTTGAGTACAAGAAATATGTAACTGGACCACTGGTGTAGCCATTCCAACACAGATACACGCTTCCTGTCAGCTTCACACGATCCGCGACGCGATTGCCAGATAAATCAGGGAAAGAGGCTTACGTCCCGTGCGTGTCTGTATCAAAAATCCTCACACTGAAATTGGTATCTAGAAATGTCTATATTTGTGTAATTAGGCTTACTTGTCAGGGTCTACTGGTGACACTTAGGGGTCATAAGTCGATCTCGGCACACGCCGATCGCCAGCTTTCCCCTCGCGACATAAGCCATTTATATATCGCGGTCTGGGTATAAGTCGTTCACCTAGCACGCTTATGTTACCAGGATTAGTTACTTAGTGAGAGTGGGAGATTTGTCTGTCTGTAACACATACCGTATACATACAGAAGTCGTGTGACAAAGATTTTCATCATTTATTGATTAATGACACAGCAAGATAACATAGCAAGAATGTACCATTTTTTTCAAGTTTATTTGCTATTTTGGTGTGTCCATGTATATTTTACGATGGCCGATATGGGCCGGACAAAAAGTAACCACGAGCTGTGTTCGATTTGCCGGCAATTCTTAGATGCCGGCAAAAAGTAACCACGAGTTGTGTTTGATTTGCAATTCTTAGATACCGGCAAATCTTAGGTACCAGCAATTCTTATATATAATATTTAATTAAAATGCCAGAGGATATCGAGGTCACAGAAGTCTAGTTAACTTAACAGGACAAAGGGTTTGACAAAACACAGAGTACTGAGAAAAGTGAGGAGGAAAACCGCATACAGACAATGTTTAAGGGGTTTCCAGACCTGTGCACTCCACATAAACGTATATTAATATCTTTTAAATTCATTACCAACCCATATTTTATTTGATCTTCAATAGTTGTGTTATTTATTTTAATATCAAAGCCATTGTTTCCTCAAATATCAAATGAACGCTGTGCACTCTGCCTGTTGATTGACGGCCCAGCTACATGTAGTCAACTGATTAGCTGTTTTAAAAAACTTGCCTGGTTATTAAACTACCATAAACAATTAGGAAGGTGATAATGAGAATACAGAAAACTTCTGAATTTGTATTGTCCATTTTAATCTAGGCCCTGTCATATCTTAATGAAATATTATGAAAAACCGGAAAACGAAACTTCTGTTTCCCTGAGGATGAAGAGCAGTTTACACTTGTCGATTTGCGTATGTATATCTGCAGGACCTCATATATAAAGGAGGCCCGATATACATTACCCAAGAAATTTTTTTTTTTTCTAATATACCTGATTTTCAAACATTTTGTAAAAAGACAGTGAACGAAACCCAGACCAGTGTTGAAATAGCCCCCCCCCTTTTAATTTTCGGGGAGGGGGATGCTGCTTTCTAGCCATTTAAATAGCTTCACTTCGTTTTGATATGTCATAAATAATGCCACGTATCGAGTGAAACTGTTTTCTTTGTCAAACCGTTTTCCCAATTAAGATAACTTTACCTTTGAGACCTCTAGTATTTTAATTAAATATTCAAAATAAGAATTGCTGGTATCTAAGATTTGCCGGCATCTAAGAATTGCCGGCAAATCGAACACAACTCGTGGTTACTTTTTGCCAGTATCTAAGAATTGCCGGCAAATCGAACACAACTCGTGGTTACTTTTTGCCAGTATCTAAGAATTGCCGGCAAATCGAACACAACTCGTGGTTACTTTTTGTCCGGCCCATATCGGCCATCGTAATATTTATTTTGAATGTCAGAGTTGGTTATCAGCTTTAGATTGTACACCAGGGTAGCATATTTTTATCATCGAATTTTTTTTTTGCAAACGCATTCTTCAGATAATGTGTGACTGAAGGAAATATACTTCCAGAGTACACCAGCTACGGCGGATGACCAATGGCCTCAAACCCCCCCCCCCCATTTACTAATCCTTGAAGCACTATCCTCTCAGTGTTTCGTCCGAATAAAAAGGTTCGCCTGAGATAAAAAGAAAAAAAAATCCGTAAAGGGAATATAATGCAACATTTTATAAAAACTAGATGATTGATTTGACGGGTTATTTATATATAACTTACTGGAATGAGTGAGTTTGTCTGAGGTTATAACTTACTGGAATGTGTGAGTTTGTTTGACGGATTATAACTTACTGGAATGGGTGAGTTTGTTCGACGGATTATAACTTTCTGGAATGGGTGAGTTTGTTTGACGGATTATAACTTACTGGAATGCATGGGCGAGTCCGTCTGACGGGTTATAACTTACTGGAATGGTTGTGTTTGTTTGACGGATTATAACTTACTGGAATGGGTGTGTTTGTTTGACGGATTATAACTTACTGGAATGGATGAGTCCGTCTGACGGATTATAACTTACTGGAATGGGTGTGTTTGTTTGACAGGTTATAACTTACTGGAATGGGTGAGTTTGTTTGACGGGTTACAACTTACTGGAATGGGTATGTTTGTTTGACGGGTTATAACTTATCGGAATGGGTGAGTTTGTCTGACGGATTATAACTTACTGGAATGGGTGAGTTTGTTTGACGGATTATAACTTACTGCAATGGGTTAGTTTGTTTGAGGTTATAATTTACTGGAATGGGTGAGTTTGTTTGACGGATTAAAGCTTACTGGAATGGGTGAGTTTGTTTGACGGATTATAACTTACTGGAAGGGGTGAGTTTGTTTGAGGTTATAACTTACTGCAATGGGTGAGTTTGTTTGACGGATTATAACTTACTGGAATGGATGAGTTTGTTTGAGGTTATAACTTACTGGAATGGGTGAGTTTGTTTGACGGATTATAACTTACTGCAATGGGTGAGTTTGTTTGACGGATTATAACTTACTGGAATGGGTGAGTTTGTTTGAGGCTATAACTTACTGGAATGGGTGAGTTTGTTTGACGGATTATAACTTACTAGAATGGGTGAGTTTGTTTGACGGATTATTACTTACTAGAATGGGTGAGTTTGTTTGACGGAATATAACTTACTGGTGTGGGTGAGTTTGTTTGAGGGACTACAAGAAAACATTGATGTTACCATCAAATGTAGCCCGGGAAATAAATGAAGTAAAATATCATGATTTTGTTTTAGTTAGACGTGCCTGTATACTGTAATTCCTACATTCTTAAAGTGACAGTACGGCGCATCTCATCCAAAAACTGACTAGATAAAATTTTCCGACAAGATTTGGAATTTTTTTACTACTCATAAATGTATAAACTTTCAGAAAATTACAACTTTTACAATTAAATAATTTGGATTATTTCATTAAAATTAATAGTTATTTATGGGACGTAAATATATACATCGCAACGTGTTCGGGGTTCCACATTCCATGCTATGCACGCATGCGTAGTTTTCATAAACAAAACAGCATGGTTAGAGAGGGAATCCCGGTAGGCCTGCTACATTGACAAAGTCGACCAAAAAGAAAAAGAAACTGAAAATAGAACTTGAAAAAGCAACTTTCCTGACTAAAATTTAGTTTGGGGATTAATAAAATCGCTGGATAAGGAAGAAACGGGAACTCGGCGACACTCACGCAGGGCTCTCGAAGGTTCTATTCGACAGGTTTGTTGATACTAGTTATCATTTCTCATTTTTCCATCGCTTTCAAAGAAAAAAAATAGTGTAAACTCAACATAAAAAATACATTTTTGATTTATAAACATTGTTGCCATTTGAAATGCTTCTTTTTTTTTAACTGTGCAGAAAAATATTTTGTTTGACATTTGCCGCGATAACGTATGATTAGTTGGTTTTTCCTTTCTCGGACCCCAATACACAAAACGTAAACATTTGTACTTTTAATTCTGTTAAATTCGCCTGAATGCAGACTAAAATATTTACGATTATTATTTTAGATTATTTTATCAGAAAGTTATGATAATTTGTGTTTTTGAAAATTGCTTTCACCTAATATTCATTATAACTGTAAACTCTACAGTGTAGGCACGTGCCGTTTTAGAATTCACGTGGTACAAATAAACAGATCTAAGATTGCTCCAGTTCGTACGACCCTTGATTTTCCGGCAGATTCTAATTAATTAATTTTGTTTGAGTAGAGGATATTTCTGTTTCTCAAACTGCTTACATAAACTTTATACCTTATTTCTTAATGACATATTGGGTAAATTTGGATGAAAAAGCACACATTTTGGAGCCGTACTGTCGCTTTAAATTTAGTCTTGAGCTCGATCAAATTCTTCCGATAATGGAAATTAGTCTTGATCATCAAACCGCTTCGATTTGTGTGATAAAGGCATGCGTCTGAATGATCAAGGCTATAGTGGAGAAGATTTACGGAAAGCTTCTAATCGGATGAGTCGCCCGCGTGGCGCAGTGGTTAGAGCGTCTGCTCCAGAGTCGCGGAGTAAGGATCGAGTTGATCCTTACTTCGCAGGTTCGAATCCCACTGTGGGACGTGGAGACCGGTCCTGTGGATGAGATCATAAGGTCCCGTGTCGTAGTAGGTGCTGGCACGAAAAAGATCCCTCACTGCTCAATGGCCCTGAGTACTGAGTATAGATCAAAAGTCTGCAGCTCTCCACCGGCAAGCGGTGGCGTCTCCATAAGAGTGAAAAATTCTCGAGAGGGACGTTAAACAATAAACAAACAGAAAACAAACTAATCGGATGAAAATCGAAAAAAAAGATACCGTTTAAACTTATCATTTCTTCAAGTAACTGTTGGCTGCATAAAATATACATTAGAATCAGACACCTATCATCAAAAATATATTTGATTTAATGAATATAAAACAAAAACTGTAACGTACATTTTGATGCGATAAGTAAAATTTTATGTTCTTAAAAAAGGGGGACCTGTCGTTTTGTCGATAGTAAATGATAAGCAACTTTGTATATTACACATGAAAAACATATCTTTTTTTAAAAGATGTACATCATAGAAGTAAATATATTGTGTGTCTCGTAATTTATAAAGGTGATAAGTCATGGAGAGGACTTACATAGGCTATGCATGTCCAATCCAATTATGTGATTTGACTTTACATGATAAAATATTGATTAAATAAAAAAATTATAAATGGAAAGAACATTCTGATATAAAATCTTTTTAATGTATAGTTAACCCTTAATTCTGAATAACTTCTCCCACCTCAATCCCATACACCAAAACTTAAACTTCTATGTATAGAGCAGCCTGGTCGGCCGGCCTGCAATAACTTACTGGAATGGTCGAGTTTGTTTGAGGGATAATAACTTTTGGTATCCTTTTACACAAAAAGAACACTTAAGTACTTTTGTTTTATTTTTAAAATGCATTTTTATTTATTTATTTGTTTACTTATATTTATTCTTATTTATCTATCTATTTTACAAAATAAAAGTTCTTATGTGTTCAAATTACAATCACTTTGATAACTTTAATCTCAAAGACTTTTTTGTCAAAAACTTTTTAATCAGGTAAACGCATCAAAATTACACAAACATTTACTAGTAAATGACTTAAGGTTCATTAATCAGAGTTTTTTTCATGCAAGTTTAACAGCCTTGTCTGCAATATGCCACCATGTGACATCAAAAAATTATTAATGTACATAGATTATTTATCAAAATTATTCTGCTCTAAGAAAGAATGCTTGGACGTTGGTTTCACATGCAACCTTAGAATACAAAAACTCTCACTTGTCTGAAATTTGACCCACGTGCCGTTAACTGGTCTCTTGATCTGAGAAGACCAAAGGCCGAATCCGTCCCTGGGATCGACTTCGGGTCCTAGGACACTGGGTAATGTAAAATTAATTCTTTGAGAGGATTTTCTCATCAGAAATTTAACCCCCCGTATTATGACATTTATAATGGAATACAAATTTGTCATTTCATGGTGTGATTAATGTGAGGAGTTTCTCGGTCATTTTCTTTTCAGGCTGGACAGAAACGTATGGCTTCAGACGTCCTGGTCTAGGCATTCACCATGCATTAAAGGGGGAGGCTTACCATAGGAGTAAATGAATAAGGAATAGAGGAACTGGAAACTCTAAAACATGGGTTCTTGTATGTAGTTTTATGATTTTCTATAGACACTTGTCACTTATGTATAGGCATAGCTTGTGAGAGTTGGATAAAGAAATTACCAGGGACAATTACAATATATTCAGGCTAGTAAGAAACAATTTCAGGTTTTTTTGGGGGGGGGGCACAACCAAACATTGGCACTACCGAGCAAAATTTCTTTGAAAAGCCAAAAAAAAAAAGGTTATTATACATGAAATTATTTAGGGGACTCATCCATAAAGTAGCTTTTCTATGGTATATTTAATATCGGCAAAATTATTGGGGGCCACACCCCTCCTGTACCCCCCTCCCCTGTTCCTACGGTCATGATATTATAATCAGATTATTAGACAATGTCGAAATACAACTGACTCGTAATGGAATCAGTTTTTACAAATTAAAATGCATTATTGCATTTCTTTAATAGTTGAATTTTTAACATTACTTGCAAAGCATGGATCTTGTAACATGATTGCATTTATATCACAAAGTCAGGCACTAATTTCAGAATTCAGTAACAACTCCGAGCAGGTGCGCTCGAACATCACAGAGAGAGGAATTCCAAGTGAAATGGTCTACCTGAAACTGACAAAAGCTGGACACACGATAGCAGTGTATCACTCTGTAAACTTACCTATCCCGATGTATACCTACCTGTATCGTCACCTTTATACATTAAACACCTCTCACACGTGCGCCAATACTCGCCTCACGCCATGTAGCCATTTTTGTCATTATAAAACAGTCTAGTATGTAACAAGTAAAGTCCATTTACATTCTTAATTCTATTTAATGAAAAACAATGATGTATATTACAGGGTTCTTTATTACGTGAGTAAAAGCTCATTCCAAACACCTCAACGCTCCAGAATCTCATCTATTCGTGTCACATAGACAGTCATGGGCAAAATATTTGATAACACTTTTAAGTTTTATCGATGTGCATCGACGTAAAAGGGGAAAATATGAAAGAGATTAATGGGGCAGTCATGGGTTATTTACATATATATCAGAGGCTTCAGAATAAGGATCTTCCTTAAAAAAGGAAAAAAAAAAATAAAATTCATGCCAATAATTATCTTGCAGCGTGTAAAGAAAACAATTAATTAGCTCAAACTCGTATTTCCTTTCTTTTGATATATTTATCATTTTGCAGATTACCACAGCCCTGCACTGTGGATCTCAGATTTATAAGATTTCTACAAAGTTTCTGAAAACTTTTTTCTGGAAAACAATTTTTCATCATTTTCTCCATAAAAAGGTTGCGCTATTTTCTATAAACTTTTCCGTTACAGCACTAAACAATTGAATGTCTCTTTAAGATTGATTCTGAAACTGTATACAATGCTTAGTTTTCTAAGAACTATTGCTGTTGCTTGACGTTTGCACGTCTTTTTCAATGTCTTACATTGAATGGGTGCATATTATTTTTTACGAGCAATGCTTGTTGTAATTGTGAACAGGTAAAATTATAGTCTTGCAGACACACAAAAAGTTTCCCAGACACCCTCTGCTTCGTTGCTGTCAAATAATAACACGAGACGTTATTGGATAATGCGTTTTATAAATGATATCTAATCTGTTTTCCTATTGGCTGTCCCGAGTCCCACAACGACCTGTTATTTAAGTGTCTTTAACAATGGACTTTAAGCATTTATTGACAGAGTGCGTCTGACATAATATCAGAAATGTGTATCCCATGTGCTCTGCGATAATACCGGGGAAATGCAATATAATGTCTTTACCACGAACAATAAAAAAAAATGACGATGTGAACAGAGTAAAACGTATGGTTCACTTCAGACTAAATTTACATTTCAAAAAAGAGTTCAATTTTGGTCTAATTTCAAACCTATTCTGTTAAGAGTGCACTCTGCAGAATTTTTCATACCCTACAATGTATATTGCTGATTTTTTGTTTGTTCGTTTTTTATTTTTATCTTTATAAAAGCTCACTGACAACGAAAATATTCCTCACGTCTTTGTCTGTTTACCGTCATTGTGTCAATTTTTGTCTATAAATCTTTTTATATTTTTTTTTCTTTGAAAAAGAAAATTCGAATTTCTGCAAGATAACTATGCTTTTTTTTTTCAATAAAATATAAAACAGGAATTAAAAAAAAATTATAGTAGTTAATTTTAAGGAATTTGAAAGTACGAGACAGTTTTATGTATAAAATCGGAAACTAGAGACCTACATGAAATTTATTTCGGTTGTCATGCATCCATTATTATTCGTTTTATTAGAGAAATACCGACATCTTACGAACGAACGTAACTCGCCCTAACTTCCCGTATCTCGGTAGTTTTCTCGGGACCAGTTATTGCACCTAGTTTAAAATTAATAAATCAGAAAAATTAAGTATATGTGTATAATAGAACGGACAGTATGTTAATGACTTTGTAAATGATAATTTCTCCTGTCTAATTTTCTGTAATCACTTAAAATGTAATTAAAAGCGGACAAATAGAAGAAAATACGCCAAAATACCTATGACGGGTTAGGAAACACATTTGTCATGCTTCAGTGGTTAAACGTATATACTAGTGTTAGCCGTGTTCATTTGGGGAAAGTTACGTTTTATAGCATGGATGAAATCTAAACTCACACCCTGTATAAATCCATGCAAAGGCAACAAGTTACCAGGTGATGCGATTATATAGTGTCTTGTATTTAAAAGTATACATTTATGAGCTTGTAAGAGAGAGAGAGAGAGAGAGCACATGCAATGGACAATAATTGTTGTAATGAATTATACAATGTAGCATTGTTTTCCAACGTTTCAGAAATCAACCATTAAAAATCAGAAAATAGTTGGCACTTCTCCGGAAAACGTAATATTTTTAAAGTGGTCGCGCGTAGATGTTTGTGTACTTGGGCAGGGAGAGGGGGTCGAAGCTCAACTAATCGAATTGAATGTCCATTTTCATTACATTTAACTAAATACATGGAATACTACGATCCATATACTACAATCCTTATAAAAGTGGAATGGGGCAATGCATGCATATGCAATATTTTTTTTCCCATATCGTATCTAGTAAAAGAAAAAGTAACTTCATAAAGAAAGAAGGGTAGGTTTTTCTTTATGTGAAATATCACTTCAAAGAAATAAAAGAGCATTCATATGATAGACAGTATCTTCTTAGATGATGTATTATGTTGCAATCTTCACTTAATTTATCTTTCGGCTGCCTTTCATGATATATGTTATATCTGTATAGATATGTGGATTATAAAAGCTGCAAATTATGTATTTGGGTAGGGTTCACAGACATAGCATCGTTTTTTTAAAGCTGGGGGGGGGGGGGGCAGCCAGAGAAAAAAATTCAACTTACCTGAAAAAACCTGACAAGCAAAATAATAAATAAAAAAACCTTCTTTCGGTACCATTTTTTCCCCCATACATTACTACATTAGCCTTATTTGACTGTACTGCAACAAAGGGGGGGGGGGGGGGCAACGAGCCTTTCAATGAACATTTCCAACAGTAAAAAGTAATGTGTGTAAAAGGTGGGGGCAGGCCCCTCTGGGTGGTGTATATTTATTAAATTTTCTTTGTACTCAAGCTATGTACCATTATAATTATCATTGTTTGTTAAGCATGCATTATTCGTCAGAATATAAAATTACAAGATACTCTGTATACGTGAAGGGTAACTTTGACCCCGCACTCAGAGTAATTTCGACCGAAGCTCTAATGTACAGAAAAGAAAAAAAACTATAGTTGAAATTATAACTTGCGTCACCTCTAAGACAAAAAAAAATCCTTGATTTATTCAAGTGCACTGACAAAAAGATACTGTAGTTCTCTAAATGTGAATAATTTGAAGACATCAAGTGCATGACGCTGATTCACCGAGTTTTCAAGGCATGCTTCAAATGTACCTGCACACACAGGCAAATAAACAGAACAGACGAGTTTTCACTGATTCTACTGATATTTTTTCTCATTTTTTAAAACAGTTATAAATTCTTTCTGGCAAAAGTTATATTGCTGCAGATTTATTTAATATTCATTACTCGAATTAGAAACATATAATTTTCGTTTTTAAAAGTGGGAGGGGTTTGGGGAGCCAGAGAAAAAAATCAACTTACAAGAAAAAATCTGACATGCAAAAAACAAAAAACAAACAACAAACAAACAAACAAAACAAAAACAAAAAAGGGGGTGAGGTTTAAACTCGAAAATCCTTTTTTCATGTGGGGTGGTCCAACTTTTTTCGGAAAAAAAAATTTCTTTATACATTATCATATAAAAATTGGGTCGGTAGATAGGTTATAATTTTTTTCCAGAAAACGTCAACATTCTAATCGATGGAGAAAGAAAATTCAGGAGGAAAAATGATCGTTTCCTCAGATTAAACAAGTTTTGAGTCGGGTCATTTTTAGCCAGTCGGTGAGGGCAAAAAAACAATTTTTTAAAGATGGTTTAACCTAATTTGGTTGATACCAAGTGTCTGGAAATTACTCACCGAAGCAGCATTCATGTGGACAGGGGTTACTAAGGCCAATTTCTTTTCAGATGATTTAATTGCATTGCATTTTTCTTTGTAAAAAACTGAATATTTTAAAATGAGTGTGCATAATTTTCATTTACAAAAACATTCTCATATATGTCACGTCAGGAATGGACATTGATTAATTTTCTACACAGATATTGTCAGAGATGATAATTCCTTGTAATGTGTAAGAAAACTATCAAAATAAAATTAAACCCGGCTTCAATATACATGTACATGTATTATAGCCATATCATGAATCCGTGGGGGAAAAAAAGCCGGTTCGTAATTTTTCGGTTGATAAGGCTTCTTCTTAGATATATGCTATTCTTCGATGTAATTTTGCTTCAGTCTTTGCCCCCCCCCCCTTTTCAGCTCTTCGATTTTTTTAAATTAAATATTTCGGATTTCTAACGATTCAGCATGAGCATTACTGTAGATTCCTAAATATACGCGATGAATAAATTATCGCGTAATTACGCGAGAAGCGCCACTCGCGAAATAAAATTACTCGCTTTTATTTTATGGTGCTTTACTGTTTGTAAAATCTCTAGATAAATCACTCATTCGCGAATTATTGTTCCTGCGATTTGACGCACTTCGGCCATTTTGCGATATTAAGTACTCGCGTAAAATAAGGAATCTACTTAAAAGACATAATTTGTTTAAAGAGACACAGTGACGGACTAACGGGAAAACTGACAGAAGTAAAATTTTTGCAAGAAACATGCAGATTTAATGCAATTCTTGAAAGTATTAGGTTTAAGAAAATTACAGGTTTCAGAACCTAAAAAATCTACTTTTGTGGAGAAAAATATAAGTAAAAATCATTTTAGTTTGCCCCAACACGAAAAAGAAAACTTAAAAGAAACGCATGATATTGACTCATTATGTAACTTTAAATGCGCATCTGGTACATCAAAATTGGCACCGTATATGATTTACATGTGCAAAGTTTAGCCAGTAGCATGAACAAAAAAAAGGACATTGTTTTATGTTTATTTTTTTTAACTCTCCCTCGCCCTCTTTTCGTTTTCGTAAGACAGAATCTTTGACTTCCTGCTTCAAAATGAGACATTTTTCATTTTCCTTTTACATGTGTATTTCCCTTTTCGGAACCCCTTTGCTCGTTTAAATGTCCATTGAAATGTATTGTAGCGTCACTGTAGCGACTACGACAAGAAGTAGTTTTGAGGTATCCTACGGGGATTTTATCTTTTGAAATCGCAATAACATTGAAGAATTGAATAATGCAAATGTGCATACAATGAACGATCCCCTTTTTTGGTTACGTTCGTTCGTAAGATGTCGGTATTTCTCTATTAAAACCAATCAGCATTACCTGCATTTAAATTAACTTTTACGATTAAACTTGGGGGGGGGGGTTAATTCTTCGTCCCTTCTTTTATTCTTCAAGGCCGTCAGAAAGAGGTATGTTGGTTTGAATCTTTGAAAAAATATCTTAGAGAGAGAGAGAGGGAGGGAGATTCTTCCAGACTCCCCGCACATCTTTCCAGAAACTCTGTTTTTATACGTAAGTAATTCGCTGAATACAAAATACATAAATTTTTACTGAATTTTGTGTCCAGTAGCATTAATGTATTAAGCGAGGCATGTGTGGACCGGCGCTGTGGCGTATTATGAGAGTATTTACCGATCGTGGACGGCGATGCAGACAGATTGATATTATAGCGTAGTCCTAATACTGCGGTTTTGTTTGATGTTTGTTATTATATGTCCGCTTAGTACTAGAAAATAACGCGCCACCGGCGTAGATAGATGCTATCAGACAACGGCGAGTGATTGGTCATTGTCCGACCACGTAATATCTTTTATGTCCCCCCAATAGGACAAAATTGTATCCACTCAACCTGGACATGACGGATGCTGGAATTTTTCTCTTACTTTCTCATTGTTCATTCTTGTGTTCCATTCCGCGATGACGAACGTCAAACTATTATCAAGAGGCCTATGGGTAATAGCGCTCACCCGAGTCATCTTTCTCATCCTGACAAATAAAGATAAAAATAAATGAAAGTATTCATTTTAGCCATGAATTTCAAGACTATAATTTCGATCATTTTACATTATTTTTCATATTCTATCTTGGCTTAATGTCAAATTTACCATTCATATATCGTGACCTTGTTATTCTTGCGGTCCATATGCCTTTGATACTCTGTTTTGGGGACATTATTTGAACAAAACTGAATCTATTCTACACAGGAGTTTTTGTATTTCAAAATTTAACCCTTCTTTCCTGTAAATTTTTTTTCGGAACAATCTCCCCCATATACATGTGCTTACTCAGGCCCTTAACTCCACAGGCAGTGAATTGAAGAGAATTAAATCTACATAACACGGGGATGCTTGTATGTTGCATGTATATATGGCTAATTGTAGCCTTTAGAAAAAGGTTGGTTTTGATTTAGTTTTTTTATATACATGTGTATTCCTATCAAAATATTGACTTGATATTGTTGCCCCTATGACGATAGAAAACTTGAATCTAACGCTTCATGGAAATGGTTGCGTTTCATATGACCTATAGCAGTCCAGCTGGTTTCTACCTGTAAAAAGGGACAAGTCCGTTGATTTGAACAAACTGGAAATGCATACTGTCCTTTTAACAAATCAAATATCTTTCGTACCAAATTAGATCGAAAGAGGTCTTGCAAATCGATGGCATGAAAAGTTAATAACACATATACATGAATCCATCCATAATACATGTATATATATTTCAGTAAATTTAAGATTTCTTTGCTTGTGGATTTCGCCAGAAGAAATCCGAGAAGAAGCAAAATTAAGACGGGTATAATGTGTAAAATGGCGATTACTTCCGATTCACTGCACATAAATACTCATTATAAAAAAAATACTAGTCTGAAAAACTACCCATCTCTTAAAAAAAAAAAACGATTTTGTGTTTTAAAGCCGCCCCGTGCGTGACGTACTTCCCCTGTCCTCACCTGTCAGTAGGCAGACTTACTGACAACAACTGTCTTACAACTTAGCACCGGAAGTGCTAACACGCAACGTGTCTGGGTGTTGTTTTCGAATGGAAGGTGACGGCATCCTGTTATCTTGTCATCATTATTTCACCGTTTTTCGTGACGTCCATTACATATGACCTTTATCTGTAAGGTGATATATTGTTTGTGTGTTGAACGTTTTACCTCCGGAATTTACAAGACCTGGGGGCCTTTTAATAGAATCATCAGAAATTCTGAGCCACTCTTGAAATATAAATCAATTTTCCTTTAAAAGTTTTTTTTATTTTTCAATTATCTCTTTAAAACAGTTTCAGACCGGACCTATACTATATATTTCAAGCGTTAATGCGAGTATGATTTATGTTCGCCGGAGGTCGCTGTGATCTTGTCGGCGTAATGACCGATGGTCATCGGTGTTGATGTTTTAATTAGAGGTTTAAAACTCCGCAGACGGTTTTATGACTTGTGATGCCCGGTGTCCACTTCGTCGCGTGCCTGTTGAAGACATGACGAGGAACGATTAGGAGTCCCCGCCATTACTACCCAGTCAGTTATTTGTTAAGTCTCATAGGCACTTGTTTCATATTACTGGAGAAAAACGATCAAAGGATAAAACAAAATAAACAAACAAAAAAGGAAAAAAACAAACAAACAAACAAACAAAAACAAATAAAAGCAAACAAAAATACAAAAAAAGAACCAAAGAACAAACAAATATAGAAAACACAAACAACAGCTACAACTAAAATTTAATGATGATAGTGATAAAGCTGGGAGAGGGATTGAACCGACACAGTCACCAAACGTCCCTCTAAGATCAGAGCTGGCAGTAGAAACGAGGGATTGAACCGACACAGTCACCAAAAGTCCCTGTAAGCTCAGAGCTGGCAGTAAAAACGAGGGATTGAACCGACACAGTCACCAAAAGTCCCTGTAAGCTCAGAGCTGGCAGTAAAAACGAGGGATTGAACCGACACAGTCACCAAAAGTCCCTGTAAGCTCAGAGCTGGCAGTAGAAACGAGAAGCAGATATAATTAGAAAACCCTAATAATCTTCTGTATATACGTACTTTTACTTGTATAAATATTTTATTCACAAATTGAAAAGGCTACAACGGCCAATGAATACTTTCTAACTAATCAAAAAAGTTTTATTACTCGTGAATATATAACCATTATATAAAATCATTTTGCATATTGTTAAGTCGTCAAGAAAGAATGATACTAGCGTACTTCAATGAATCATGATATAGATATTGAAAAATTATAAATTACACTTGTTTTAACTATTAAACTTACTCTGACACATGTACATTTGTACTATGCATTTTTGTTTTTAAATTTACATATAATGAACAATTCAAAATACTATTTTTAGAAAATATACACAGTCAATATTATGTACCTTGTACCCATGGAGAGGGCTTATAGACAGAGTCTGCTGCCCAAATCATTTATGTTTCATTACATAATAAATTATGTTCAAATCAATATTAGGTATTTATAACAATAACTATAATTATTGAGCCTTGGGTAAACCGGGGTCGGCACTGTAAATAAAAATAGTGTATACTATATTAATACATCTATACTTGTATTGTATATTTATGTTTTTATTTCAGCATTTCTTTATATAAAAAAAACCTCTAAATGATTTTTGAGGGGGTTCAATCAATTTTAAAGGACAGCCCCCCCCCCCAACTCTTAACATCTTACAAATCTGTAAGGATTAAAACTCCATCAATTCAGAATTGGGGATTTGATGTTGACGTGATAAAATGAAAGGGAATGATAAGGCGAATCGTCTAATGTTGATTTTCCTGATAACTCTTCGTTTTTTTCTGCTTTGTAAAAAAAATCGCATATTCAATATCTTTAAATAAAAAAATGTAAAATAAAGAAAACAATTCAAAAAGGAAAACTCTTTGTATGAAGGTGAGGACAAGAGCACAGAGTCATTATTGAATTCGATATACCGTAAACTTTATAAAAGGACTTCAAACAGCTGTATTTAATAATCAGTGGGGGGAAATGCAATTTACCTGTTGACAATTTTTTTTCTAATAAAAACACATAAAATATATTTGTTTCATCTTATTTGTCATTCAGGTGGTTTAATTTGATCTTACTTTTAGAGGAAAGAAAATAAAATGAATTTTACATGTATATATAAAAGCAATTGAGCCTTGTTAAGGTCCTACAGTTTTAACACAAATTTCTATCTCTTTATTAGGTGCTGCTCTCTCTCTCTCTCTCTCTCTCTCTCACGTTATATTGTCTCTACCAAAGGTTTATTTTAAATATTTTTTTTTAATTTTTCATGAATATTTACTTGTAAAATACCCAAGTTTGAAAATGGGTGTGTATTCGGGGGATGGGGGGGGGGGTTTACCACGTTCCTTTTAAATCCAAGTTAATTATAGCTTAACACACTTTTTTTACATGCATCAGTAAAAATGTATGATCTACGATTGTATAGAAATTAAATACTTGGGATATATCATTGTAGTATACTGTTACGTCGATTCATTCATCTTCGTGTCTTTTACATTGTTGTTCACTAATACGGACTTCCAATCAGCAATACTTTTGTAAATAAATGAATTTAAAAAAAAATCTGCCACTGATTCCCTTTGGATACAATATTATATACATGTAGTTTTACTGTGACATTCTTTGACGATCTTCAATTTTAATACGGAAATCAAATGTTAATTTTTTATCGATATTGATAAGAGCAATGAGTGAGATGATCATTATCAACGTTCTACATGAGTGAGCAGATACAACAAACTGCCCATAATGTTTGATTTGATGAATAAAAACTAGGTATGTAATTCAAACGAAAACATATCTAGCAATATTGCGTTAATTGTGGCGAACAATTATGTTCACTTTCTCACGACACAAACCACAAGAGTTGCATGTGCAGGAATGTCCCATGTCTCCACGCTAATGTGGGAAATCCTGACATCTAAAATTCGCTGCACGTGCAGGGAGAATTATGACACTGTAATGTTGGCCAATATTGAGTAGTTATTGCAATGGCAGCTACTTAAGAGGACGCGCTTCATTGGAGCATAATTCCTCGATAGATCGAGCCAGTGGATTGGTCATTCCTCATTAATCGTCGATAAAAAAGCGGGAAAAAGTGTCGCAGAATGAATGTCATTTATTTGGTTGATCAACTGCCTTAATTGGTGCCAATGAAAATTAAGCGTTTTGATGGTAGTAATAATAGTCTTAATGTCGACTGAACACTCGATTATGAGAAAATTTAAGAAAAGACATGTGATTGATTGTCCTGTCATAATCACTTTGTTTAACAAAGATATAGCTAAAAATACAAGTATAAAATCAAGCGCCAATGTAATTAAAAGTTGTGTGTGGACAATAAGATCGTATTAAGATATCATAACCTTGCCTCTCAAAAAATAGGCATTTAAATTGATATAACAGGCGAGTAGAAGATTTTATTCTCAAATAAGTGACTTTTCACTTAGTTTATGTAAGTTCACCACAGAGTGTCTACAATCCCAAATTTAAAAAAATATATAAAAATTGCTTAAACTGAATAAAATTCAGATTGTCCTCCATCTTTCAGATTTGAGAGAGAGAGAGAGAGATGTGTGACGATATGTGAACGGTGTGATCAAAATGATAAAGAAGACGAGTTTCATTTTATGTTGAATGAGAATGAGACATATTTATATGTGTTTTTATTCTATAGAACTTATAGTGATTTTAAATACACTTAGTGTTGATAGTAACCCAGGAATTTCTTCAAACTGTGAAATTATAACTTATATCGCCTTGATGTCATAACAAACTGTATAGTATTTCTACAATAATTTGTAGACTCATAATGTGATTATGTTTTAATCTGTCCACACACCCTGTAATTTATAAATATTAATATTTTTGAATATATTTTTGATATTCTTCTATCAGTTGTAAAATTCAACGACAATATAAAGAAGAACATATTATCAATAAATAATTAAGTAAAAAAAGGTATATGAAAAACACCTTACATGACTTGTGCATGTATATGGAGAGGAAATCTTCCATTGCTGAAAACAGCATTATATAGTGAACTATCAATTAATAATGTAAAATCTTATATTATAATTAGCCATTATGAATCATTTGTATTAAAGTTGATCTTGCGTCCTTGAAAAATATTAATTGTAATAATTTGCAAAGAAAAAATACAGAATACAGTTTGGCATCACGTGATACTTTTGATATATTACAAGAATGAATTTAGAAACATCGAGGAAAGCCTATGGAGGATTACAGCACAACAACATGTTACAAACGAGGAACACTGTCGAGCGCGTGGAGTATAGTGCCAATAAATACTACAGAGTTATCTCCCCATAATCTACAAACTAAAAAAACCAGGTGTGCGTATTTTCTAAAGACATTGGAGAAAATGAAAAGTCTCATAGACCCTTTTTCACCCCCTTCCCCTCCCTCTCTGAGCTAGCGGCTAGACACACCCTGTCATCAATTCAAACGCATTCAAAGCCATTTTACATGAAAACATGAAATTTGCCAACTTAGTTGGACAGAATCTTTAGAAGGAATATCGCTATTCAATCTTCATGACATCTTTGGGCCCTAGAAGAGAAGCCTGGCAGTGGTGTGGAGGAAACAAATGGATTGAGTTTGTGCTTCTGTCGGATTAATCATTTCAAAGTTATACCCAAATGTATTAAATCTCAGATATTTATTATCTTGTGCCCATCCTTGATACCTGTCATTTCAATTTAAATACCGATATAAACTTAACATACAAAATATTTATGTCACCTTTTTCACAGTTACTTTACTTTCATCTTTAAGATACACAGAAAACATAATTTATTTTCGCATAATGCACAGTTTTCGACTGCATGATGAACCCTTGCACAGGTACGTAGCATCGTTTCGATAGAAACCAATTTGAAAGAAAAATTGCCAAACCTCGAAAAATATATTTGAGGAGAGTTAGGGGGTAGGTTCCAACTTACTCTTTGCGACAAGAAATTTTTATAGCATTAAATTGACGTATGAAGACTTGATAGTGCAACATAAAGTGTGTGTGTGTGGGGGGGGGGGGGGGGACCGGCATGTGATGGAAAAAGTACTACGTGACTGATGCGTGATTCACGAGTTACCCCCCACTTTCTCAACTTTTAGCTATTTATGACTTATAAAACATCGCGACCTTGATTTTCTTATCTTACATATGAAGGCCGTTACAACTGAATTGATATAGTTCTTAGAAAAGTCCAATTTCAAGAGTGCCTGGAACATTTTGTTGTTTCATGTCCTCACAGTATATTTTCTATATAGCACTTTGTCAGTGATTTTGATTATCATAGTGTACTTCGTGAAGAATAAACTTCAACTCTATATATAGCTATTCCTGCAGGAAATTGTTGGAGTATACTTGTTAGATGAGAGTTGTAGAGATCTCCGTGGAATTGATGCAATGCCGAATTTCCCAGACTTGTTTCGTATTATGGGGGTCGCATGATTTTGGGTCCCCATATGTCTCCCATCATTCAACATCACACTATCACGGGGAATATCTAACGCCTTCTTTTAACCAAATAAAGAAAACAGTAAGATGATATTGTAAACCTCTGATATCTCTGGTAGATAGCGTGGCAACCCGGAAGTAAATTGTAAATCGATGTAGTACGATATCTAGTAGGATAGAGAATGTTGTTTATAGTTCTGGAGATGACAAAAGATTATGACTTCATGTCAAAGGGGAGACAGTAACATGAAAAAGGTCAAAGTTCAGATCAGTGGGGAAGATAGAATCGTGTTTAGACTGCCACTAAGATAACTCTAGAGGAGGGATCATCATGAATAAAGAGCGTGGTTCACTTTATCTTTGCTCTCTGTATATATATTTCATTTGCGTCCCTCACAGAGTTATTAAATTCAATTACATAACTCAAGCGACATGTAATAAACCAGACCTCCCATGAGAAATTATTTCTTTTATACAGAGTCCATGTAATTTATTAGGATATGTTTAAAAAATATAACAATCTTTTTGTAGAAGTTACAAGTAAAACAACGTTTGTAATAAGGTATTCTCCCTTGGATATAAAACTAAAGAGTTCAGCTTAACGAGCTTTACGACATTCTGTTAACGTACGTACATTACGACATTCTGTTTACGTACGTACCAATCTCTACCCAGAGTTATCGTTCCCGCTACGCTCCACTAATGGTGTTGAAGCGAAGCGTAATACGCTCTCTGGTGAGAGATTGCGTACGTACATTAACGTAGGTATCCCACTCACAATTTAACACAATCATAAATAAAGACTTGTCTTTCAAAGGGAATGTACATTGTTTTTGTCCCTTGAGAATTTTTCACTCATATTGAGACGCCTCTGGAGGACTGCAAATTTAGACCTGTACTCGGCCTTTGAGCAGTGAGAGAGCACCTACTGCGACAAGGGAACTCAGTTTATACGGTTTCATCCGAAGGACCGGACTCTACGTCCCGCAGTGGGATTCCTTACTCCGCGACTCTAGAGCAGACGTTTTAACCATTGTGCCACGCGATCGAGCAAATAATGTACATAAAATAAGGGGTCAAAAAGCAGCGCGAAAGGCGCTCACTAAAGTATGTTTACAGTATGTGAAGTGTCATAGCGCTTCTGGCCCCCAAAAAACCCAAAGTGTGACTATTCTCTGTGGTTATGTCCTTAAAAAATTAGATTCTGGTAAATTGTAAGATAAAGTTTTGTATCGAAGTATAATATTAAGTTGATAATGTATATCGATATCGAATCGTAACTCTGACAATCACATCGTAAATTGTACTTTAAACTGAGATTTATCAAAAATTTTCACTCTGAATTTCTTACTATAATTCAATAATTGTACGACGTCATTTTCCTTTAATTTACGACCACGCACACATGCTCTTACATTACCACAATGACTGAATCATAATATGTCGTTCTTTGTTTAAGGAATCTCAATACCTTGGGAAAATGTCACTGAGACCTGCCGACAAGATGCCTCAGGTCACAAGGTTAATTAAAGCACAATGCACCTTTTTTCCAGGAATATATGAATTATTTGTTTTCTTTTTTTTTTACCAGCTAATTCCTAACGCTGCAAGAGAAATAACTCGCATTTTTATTCAAGGCAATATTTTTTCATTGTTCCACACGATTTAATTCTTGGCAATTGGTAACCATTTTGAAGAGCATTTACAGTTTAAACACAAACCCCTGTCTATAAAGCAGGTGCCAGATGTCACTTAATTATAAAGATAATGAATATAATAAAATACACTGAATAAAATTTACGTGTTCAATTATCAAGGGGTTTGAAAAATGTCCTGTGCCATGTAACATGTATATATCATCAGTTTATTGTATTAGTAGAAAAAACGTTATTTCAATGTCTTTTGGAAAATATCTCTCTCTCTCTCTCTCTCTGTGTGTGTATGTCTGTCTGTAAATATTATAAATCGAGAAAGTACTTGGAAATAGTTTATCAAAATGCGGATGTTAAATTAAGATTTCATTTAAACTCGTGGTTTTTTAAAGGACATTGTAAATGTATCCCTATAGACAACTCAAACCCCTAGCTCAAGTCAAAGGGTTGAGTGACAAAAAACAAAACAAAACAAAAACAAACAAACAAACAAAAAAAAACCCCAAAAAAGAGGCCCAAGGGCCTTAACGGTCACCTGAGTATAACACAACAATTTAGAATAGAGGATCCATAGAGTATAAAATAAACTGATAGATGAAGCTTTGTTGCCCAAGAGCATGAGAAATAGGATGACAAGGATCAACGATATAACTAGTCTAGTATTCAGTAACAATCAAATATTAAGTTCTGATCTGTCCCCCATTCATAACTATCACCATGCAGACTCTTAACAAACTATTAGTGCTTCTGTACTATTTTTAACCCCATATTGTAACTTCTCACATTGGCTTCTCTTGTTCTTTAAAGAACAAGTAATAATTATTTTTGTCTCATTTTTATTTATCTATTATGTACATGTCTATCAAATCATTAAAACTGTAAGAGTATACATTTTGTATCATATAGTAAAAATTCTTGCATGATTTACTTATTCTATTAACATTTTTAATAAAAGTGATTAATAATCAAAAGTGAATGGTAAAGGGGAATAATTTCTCTCAGTAGAATACAAAGTAATAGAGTCCTGGCCAGGACCCCGCCCTTACACCGGAACCCCTGACCTTGGGGCCATGAGATTCACAATTTTGGAAGAGGCACCCTTACTCATCATAACTATGTGCTTAGTTAGTTTCTTTAATACCTAGGAGCAGAGAAGAAGGCTTTCAAAGAATTAATGCATTTTCCCTATATAATCAATAGAGCCCCGCCCTGACACTAGAACCCCTGACCCTGGGGCATGAACTTCACAATTTCGAAAGAGACATCCTTTCTCAATATAACCATGCACTTATTTTATTTACTAAATACACATGGGCAAAGAAGGATTTTTCAAATAATGTAAACATTTTTACTATATAATCAATAGAGCCCCGCCCTAACACCAGAACCTCTGACCCAGGGTCCATGGAATTCACCATTTTGGTAGAGGAGGATACCATTTTACAAAACCAACACACATATCTTACTAGGTTAATACAATAAAAGGGTAGAATATTCATCCTTTTATTGTATTAACCTAGTAAGATTTTTTCTAAAACTTTCTAGAAAATCTAATGCAAAAAATATTTGATACTAGCAAATACTAAATATTATATAAAGCGGGCTTAATGATACATAACATACATAATATACATATATAATGCTGTATAAAGAATAAAATTAATGTACATCCGACTATATAGTACACTGATTTTGACAGACTATTTAAGCTTCTGTACTAAATATTATATAGAGAGAACTTAATGGTGTAAAAAGGAAAGACTTAATGTTATAGCATCCGACTATGTAGTATTTTGATTTGGCTTCTGTACTACATATTATATAAAGTAGACTTGATGAAATAAAAGATATACTTAATATTATGTGTAATGGACACTATGATGCATATTAGGTACCCTCAAGACAGCTGTGGATTCCATATGTTTTTTCTTGTCATTATTTAATAAAAATATAGATATCATAAAAAAATAATTATAAGCCTCTCCACTGAACCGATCCAAGTATTTCATGTCACTTAGTGTATAAACTCCCGCCGCAACTCATGAGACTGATAGAATGCATCTCACGCTAGACTGGTCAATGTAAAATGAACCCTCTCTGATACAGGGTGTTTCGTAATATACATGTATGTTAATTTTTAAATCTAATTATTTTTCTTACCTATCATAATTTTATTACAAACTATATATCATTTTAAACATCAAATCCTGCATTTTCATTCCATATGAAAAAGTCAGGGAAATCATGGTATCACAATGATTAATTGTGACATAAACACCGATGTCAAAATTTCAATATTTTTCGAAATGGACTTAACTTACCAACATATTGCTGAATTGTAAAGCTGTTTTTTCAATACATGTCGCCAATATTCATTCAGAAGTTGATAAAGGAAATATTCAAAAGAATGGAAGCTTTTTTAAATTGCTGATCAGAAGGCTATTAACAAGGTTAAAGGACAGGGACGAGCAATATGCGATAAATGACACGGTGCTCACGAGAGCCTAAGGACTTCAATAATCGAAGATTTACTTGGTGCAGTGTAGACTCTTAGATAGTTTAGCAAACTCCTGAGAAAAGTGTCAGATAGATGTTTTCAGGAATTGATGCTGGCAATATCAGCATTTTCAGTATATATTGAACTTTGAAATATGATATGAAGTTATCAGCGTACAAATTTTCAATTATGCAATATCCCAAGAAAAGCATTCGCCAGTCTCAATCTTTGGGCTTTTTCTGTGGGGGTTCTTTAGGAATAGGGTCTACAATCCTAGACCACAGATACTGCATGAGCTCAACAGAAACATAAACCTTCAAATGAGGAGTGTATAAGGAAAAATGTGTGACATGGGTATACAAATCTCGAGAAGCAACTTTCATTTGTAGTTGAAATAGTGGAGATCATCAAGAACATATACATGTAATATGGGCTTTTGACATTGTGAAATTCAACGTAACAAAAATGACGTAATTTAGAAATTTCACTAATTTTCATTAATGTTTGATATTTCGTCCAATGTGCAATATTTTAGTTGGTAATTGTACATAATGAATCTTATAGATACATGCATCAAGTTGATAAAAACACTTGTCTATATCTTTTTTCTTGTGTTTGTGAAATTGAAGATTCAAAATGTAACATATATTATGAAACACCCTGTATGAATGAATATACATGTATTATACCAGAAAGGGTGTGTGTGGGGGGGGGGGGGGGGGAGGGGGGTTAGAATGGGGATGCGAGGGGTGTGTGATTTCAATCATTAAACAATTGAACGAGTGAGCTAATTCCTGTCCCATTCTACTCAATGTTGATAAAAGCCGATTATACAGATATAAACATTAAAATGTCTTTATTCATTATAAAATGAATAAGTGCAAGATTGCAGAAAAATATACATGACCTGCTTAGACTTCCGTAGGTTATGAATTTTCTGCAATGTTGCAACATATTCATCCCGGTATACACAAAGAAGATTACAATTTATTTTTTAAATATTTGTTTCATAACTTGGATGTCCTTTCATTGACTTTTTCAATTTTATTGAAAATAAGCGAATCACTTTCTACATCATAATTCCTTAACGATTATATCATCTCGGAAATTACTTTAAATGTTTTAAAATTTGTGAACTATCTTCAGCATAGACGGATGTTTGGTTAAGTTTAAACATCCGCATAGTAATTTTCACATGCCTGATATATTCATTTTTAGTCAGCATGCAATTTTCTAAAATTCACTCAGACACCGAGCTGTTGCTGACTTTATCCTTGTAAGTCCTATAAGTATCCTTATACATGTATCTTAATATCATTCCCATAAGTCTAATTATCACTCTTATTTATTATTATGAACTTTATATCTTCTTATTCTACGGATTTTCCCGTTTGCCCGATCATGACAAGGAACAAAAGGCGGGTGTGACCAGTCGACAGGGGATGCTTACTCCTCCATGGCACCTGATCCCAACTCTGATGTTTTAGAGGTCCGTGTTTGCTCTGCTTCCCCAGTTTGTATTGTTTCAATAGACTTTCCAGCTTGATTACTGTTCGTTATCTTCATATTTCATTATAAATATTATTATCCTTGTACATCATATCATTATTCTTGTATCTCATTTTCATTCTTACGTCACTGTTATCCTCGAGTCTCATTATATTTCTTATGAGTCTAACCATTATCCCTATTCCTTATTAATATCCTTATAGTCCTATTGTAATACTTTCAAGTATTATTATTATTCCTATGTCTTCTATTTAAGTACACGTTCATTATAGACTATTATTTTCTATTCCCTCACTTCTTCCAAAACTTTTTGTTTTTGATCTGGCCCCAGGACCATAAACTGAGAACAGACTTCAGTCAAAATTTTAAATCGATATAATTTTTGAAATAATTTTGATTATAAAATAAAAAATAAATATAAAAAATATATTTTTTATATAAAAAAAAATTTAAAAAAATCATATGTTTGAATAGAAGTGTTATGTACAATTGCAAATTTTAAAGCTAAAACGTTAAATGAAACTTAAGATATAAAAAATACTTTTTTTTTTTTTTTTTTTTTTTTTTTTTTACTTAAGTCTGTTTTCAGTTTATGTCTTGGGGCTTAATGAAGCCATGTACGAGCAATTTATCACTTAAGAATAGAAAAAAGGAGTCGTAGGTTGTTAAAAACAAAGCTTACGGTTTATACTGGTTTTCCCAAAATCTCACCTGTAAATAGAAATATTGAAATAAAGTTAGACGGGAATACATGTAGTTTTATATTCAGAATAATATAATTCGTAAGAAATAGTAAATGCATTTCCTCTTTTTCCTTAAGCTAAGATTTAAGAAATGTATTGCCGTTTCGCACCTTTGAAACCTTTGCTTGCAGTTCAAGTAATTTTTATCTTTATTTAAAATTGACAATGCAAAACTCTTCATACCGTATAACAGGTTATTTTGTTATACCTTTAAAAATTTGTTCGAATATATATCAATACTAAAAAAAAGGCTAACATTTCTAATGTTTTACTGAGCAGGCATAAAAAAATCGATGTTTGACCGCAGAGTGAGATATTAGATCGCTTACGTCACATAATGGGCATTGTCAGCTAAATCTCATTTGCATATGCTGTTGTTCGACATTCATGTATGTCAAAAAATAATAATGATAAAATAAATAAATAAAAGGCATAACAAAACATTTATTGACTGCGTTCTCGGACAAAATGCGCTTTGTCGACCCCTCGAACCAAACTGTTTGCCTGAGGCCTAACGGCCTCAGGTAAACAGTTTCGTTCTTGGGTCCGACAAAACGCATGTTACCCTCGAACCCAGTCAATACATGTGAATGTAGATTAGTGACCGGCAATTTACATGTTGTGATTTTATCCTTAAAGTGGATAATTATTATGAGTGTGACTAATTTTTAGCAATTTTAGGAATAAATTATTTATTTTCTATGACAGTATATGCGATTAAAATTATTGGCGACATTTATTTTTATCGTTGCCCATCGCTAATAATGCCAAAATAGATGGTCGCTAAAAAGCCGTTATACGGTATATAGATAGAGGAATGCAAATGCTGACGGTTTCATATCACGTCAAATTACTCTTCTTAACTGTTTTTATCTCTTAAAGCGGCATTTAATATTTTTATTAATTTGACTAATTCAGAAAGCATCAACAGTTTACTATTGTTCCCAACATTCATGTTTCATGGTTAGTAAAATGCCCATGCATGTACACTCAACTGTGTGCACAATAACGTTTTTCAGTACAGGTTTACGGGAAATTGCTCCGCATTATAAGTGTTCATATAAGTATTATAAGTACAGATAAGATATAAAAAATAATAACTTCCGAGTGATATACAAAATGTTGTATCTATTCAGCTTCCTTCACGCATTTCCTTGCCCGGTAATGTACACGTCTCACCAAGCTATATGAATCCGTGATTGTCCGTCTGATCAGACAGCTTGTGTACAATAAACTATGTCGTCGGATACTTCAACCGCAAATGTTAATCATAAACAAGTAAAGTAGAGATTCATAAACAACAAAATCTTATCATCTTTACTTTCATGGACAAGTATGGATAACGTTACCAGCCAAATTGCCGAGCAAATTAGACTGGAGCAATGGAACAATGAGATGTCGGTAGCGTTTCTCCCAAACACCATATTTCTGGTTTTTAGTTGCATCATTGGTGTCTTTGGGAACTCGTGCGTACTTTATGTTTATGGCGGCCGGCTTCGTAGGAAATACGAAGGGCGCTTCTTCGTCCCTTATTTAGCAGCAGCCGATTTAATAGTGATGGTTGTAGCTGTGGGGTTGAACATCTCGATAAATGTAAATCCCGTCAACTACAAGAACAGTGTCGTGTGTACAGGAGGAAGTTTTCTTGTGGGACTTATGTCTGTTTGGTCCATTTGCATTTTAATACTCATTGCCTTTCAACGCTACCAAAAGATATGCAAACCAATGACAAATCATATGACAAGATTCCAGATGAAATTGACCTTGGTTTTCTCTTTTATCATTTCTCTCCTTCTGAACGTAATTTTCATTTTTACAGTTGGATTGAGAGATGTGAAATTGAAGAATCTGAATGTAACGGGGAAAACATGTGAACGTCTATCCGAGGAGAGTCCGGTCTTGTCAATCGTTCATAGTGTTATTCTGTCGGTCTTCGCTGTTCTCAGTTGTACTGTACTAATTGTTTTATACGGACTCATCGGAAAAGCCATTTACCGGCATAAGAAGATTCAAAAGAATTCCTTGGAAATCAGAAGTAGCAGGAAGTCAAAGATCACAAGAATGTCGAAGACAACACTGATGTTTATGATTATAACAATTATTTTTATTATATCGTATATACCCACGGGAATCAAGATGATCGTGGAAAGCATTCCAGACTTTTCTACTGTTTCTCTACTCTGGAGATTCCTCACCACGTTTTTTGTCGTTAATCATTTTGCCAATCCCATTGTATATGCCTTTATGGATGTGATATTTTCTAGAGAGTTGAAGAGAATATTTCGTTGTGGAAAAGAAATATTACCAGGAGATTCTGACTACAGTGAGCGGAACGAACAAGATACTACAACATAATATTTATGATTGCTTTCAGAACAATTTGATCAAAGATATCAGTCACCAAGAAAACAATTACATGCTGTATTATTTAGATTATCATCTGTTGGAGTATAATGAATGTTTACAATTTATTAGTTTGTTTTCAAAGTAAAAAATAAAATGAAAAGATCACAGGAAAATTTGAAGAACATTTTGAAAATTTATGTATGTATGGCTTTTCGTTTTTATTGTATCATTGTAAAGTAATTAGTTGTGAAATATATAAATGAGTAATAATACTTTTTGAATTCATTGTAAATGCAATTAAAGTGCATACTAATTATCCAATGATGGCGTTACTTTGTTGTTTTATTTTTGCTGAGAATATTAATATCATTGTAGTCCTTTGGGACCGGGTCTTAGACCTTTTTTTTTGAATTTCGAAGGACACATACTGTCCTCCTTTCTTAATTATCCGACTGCTTTTACATTCTCTGAAGCAAAATCTAATCAGAAACTTTTACATCAAAAGAAGAAACTTCTAACTGTGGCCCTCAGTTACAATCAATAATAGTTATTTTCATTCATCTGTCGACCTAATGTAATCCAAGTGAACTCGAAATAAAAGACACAACTGAGTCTGCCGCATCTCTACAATATTTGGATGTTTCTGACTATGGACATTAAGCCAACTAACAACTCATTTGTATGACTTATCTTTTCCGTCGTCAACTCCCCCCATTCATGCAGTAATAATCTACAATCACCTGTATTGTACTACTCCTAGACACGGATGTGACAGGTCGACTACTATTAGGCACCTGATTCCACCTCTGGTGTTTCTAGGGGTCGTCCTTAGTTCTCCTAGGCACCTGATCCCATCTCTGGAGTTTTCAGGGTTCTGTGTTTTTTGTTCACGGTTAGTATTCTTTACTTGATAATGAGATCGACAACTCTTCATTATCCTCACTTTTACATCAGTATGAGGTTTTCTTTTTTTCTGAGTTCAACATTTTTGGGAAGAACAGGATGTCCTTGAATCCGTCACTGCTGCTTTCTTAGTTACACCTGGATGCTGAGTCCGCCACGCTACACAGACTTCCTTTCAGTCTTGTCCTCTTTGGGTGCTGGGTCTGCCATGTTGTACACACTTCATATCAGTCTCCTCCTCTCTGGTCCAGTTATTAGTATGCCAAAGTCCCTCAGTGCTCTTCTTCTTCATTATGAAATATGAAGATAACTAACAGTAATCAAGCTCAAAAATCCATTGGAACAATACAGATTGGGAGGAGAGCAAACACGGACCTCTAAAACATCAGAGTTGGGATCAGGTGCCATGGAGGAGTAAGTATCCTCTATATATCGCCGTCTGTATTCTGTTTGTGTTCCGTGTGTTCTCCCGTGGCTGGTTGTTGTTATCTCTGTTGAGGGATTCTTAGTAGGAAACCTCTTCACTGTCTAACACTTGGTTGCTGTGGTTACTTTCGTTACATGGTTACTGTGGTTACTGTGGTTTCGTCCTGAACAACTTCCTCCTTCGTCTCACTGTGCGGGTTTTTTTTTTCAACGCTGAATTATGAAATTCAGTTACAGTAATGAAATTATTCAAAACAGTATCCAGGAGAAAAAACTAAGTCAGCAAGCAGCAATTCTTTGGATAGTGAGAAGATTCGAGAAAACGGGGTCCATTCAAGACATTTCAATAATGGCTGACCAAAGTCCATGGAAAAGAAAGCGCCACAAGGGAGATGAGAACAGTCACTGAAGAAACTCAAACAGATCTGTGAGAAAAACAGAGATTTTAGCAAAAGGTTGATGGGACAGTCTTCACTAGTTTCTCCCACTAAATAATAATTTTCAATACTTAGTGGCCTTTGCAATTCAGAATTGCTAATTAGTGCAATACACTTATATCTATATCAAAACCAAAATTTCAAAACAGTAAGAAAAGGGGTGCCCGAGTGCGTGGTTCATCCAAGCATTATGTTTTGGAAACGGTTCACATTGTGGATGCATTCTTTCTTCTTAAATTTATTAAAATTCTATTGATATTGGCTATTGAAGTAGACTGAAAATTTATTTGTTTTTTACACTTTATCCTTTTTATAATAGAAATAGTCAATGACTTAAAAAACAATATACTGTAGGATGATTTATAACTCTATAAGATCATCGCGTTTTAGTCAGCATTGAGAATTAGAATTTGTGAAGCATTTCTGCCAGTTCTGATAATGTAAAGATAACCAACAGTGTTCAATCTCACACATCCAGTTAATAATACAAATTGTAAACAGGGAAAAAAAATCACGGACCCCTAGAAAAAGGAGGGTTGAACAGGTGTCTAGAAGGAATAAGCATTCCCTGTCGACCGAGCCCTCTGTACTGATTGATCTGATTGATTAGGAGGAGTAACCATCACCTGTCGACCGGACACACCCGCCGTGAGCCCTCTGTACTAATCAAGTAAATGAAATATATCAAGTAAATGAAATAAAATCCACTTGTGACGTCACCTTTTTGTTTGGGCGCTACATTACTCTTCAGGAATGGAGAGTTTCAAATTACATTGAAAACGTTACAGGACAAGAACTTAGAAAGTTTTATTTTCTAATTTTAAAAGTTATAATTTCATATTAAGGGGAAAAGTGTAACACTCCTGGTGGCTGGAACCCGTTACTTTTACTTTTAAAATTCTGAAAATCTAGACTGGAAAAACTGAATTTAACACTTTTCCATATAGTTTATTTGTTAGTTGACCATTCACATGTATAATCCAAGTATAAAGAAGATGTGGCAGACTTTGTAGTGTCTTTTATTTCGAATTCACTTGGATAAATTGAGAAAACATATGAATGGAAAAACACTATTGTTAAATGATAAAGCATCTCTGTATAGATATCGAAATGTTGAATTGAAAACCACAGTAAGAATCTTCTTCCCATTTAGAACTTTTAAAATATATTCTTCTTCACAGGAATATAAAAACAGGTCGTCTGAAAAAGACGACAATTAGTGCCATCGGAACTCCAGCATCTTTTTAGTATCAACTTTAGAGTACATGTATGTAGAATCAGAAATGGATAGGGGGCTAGTTGAACATTAACTGGACCCTGCTATATGTTCGTAAGGAATTGTACACCTAGTAAAAGAATATGTTTTATGAAGTTTTGGAATCCAGTATGAATAGCTATGGTAAATTAAATTCATTTCCTTTGACTGGAATATTAAAAGTATTTAAAATTGAAACCCAATTTTGAAGAATTTTGTCAATTTAAATGGAACTATGAGTGAAAATATAATGTTATTGCTATCACAAATGGAATACTTTTCCATAAACTAATTACTGTGGAATCATCATTATTCGTGGGAGACCAATGTTCGTGGATTTCGTGGGTCACAGTTATCGACGAATGAACATCCCCACGAATCGATTTACTGTACGAGATATCCCACGAATATACGTCCCCACGAACCAGTAAAACTTCTGTTACCCACGAACATTGACCCCCACTAAATAAATTATTCCACAGTAATATCATAATGAGAACTCTTACTTATGCCCTGTTAATTGAAATAAAAGTGTCCGTGAGAAAAAATAAAAGTGCTAAATTTGTCATGTTTTTCCAAGAAAAACGAGCAAAAATCCCGAAAAAACCTGAAGTCATACAGATGTATATATACATATAACTTGTTTTAATTTCATTTTCAGCAGAGAATGAGTGGATCGCTACAAATTAAAAGATCACCAGTTTAAATCTAATAACATTGATCATTCATTTCATGACAGAGATCGCAGAATCAAATTATGTTTTTCTATAATCATAAAACCCGTTACTTTAACATCCCATGTCAAATTTATTTCCTTTGAAAATGAGGGATAAGCATCTTAATTTTTCAGATAGTGTTCAACTTGACTTATGGAATAAAGCAATTGTAGATTAAGATTTGTCTCTCTCCTACCAATCATAGTCTGTTTGTATGTTTGTTTGTCGGATTCCTTGGGGACGGGGTAGTTATCTACGTTTATGGAGTTCCTCTACGATGAAAACAAAATGGATATTTTTATTCATTACTTTGCATTAATGGATCTTATTACTCTCATGTTATCTATGGAGTTGCATTACTCGTTGAACACTTTTCCTGTAACATTCAGGCATGAAGAATTATGCAAATGGAGCTTTCGTGCATTTTGGGCAACTGTACAACGATATTTGAACGTAGCAACGTGAAAAAGAATCTCTTTTAGACACGGCTTTTTTCTTTTAAATAACATTAGAATTGTTTTTGTGAGCCCGTCTTATTTCACATTTGGATAAGAAGCAGTCTATAACAAAGACTTGAACATGATCGGAACTACTTTTGATAGATGGACCTCTACCACACAAAACGGTCACTCATTCTCAGCATCATCTGTGAACTGCTGCTGATCACTAAGACAATAATATTAACTGTTCTATGTGCAAAAATAGCAAGTCATTTTTCCTGGCAGTAAGTATGTATTATCGAAGAAATGCTACTTCAACAAAAGAGAGCAATATAAACAGCAGAAGATGATTTATTGTCTCCTTGATGTTTATGACGATATCTTTTCTGCTACGAATGATAACGTTTCTAGTGAAGAGTACAAAAGTTGGAATTTGAGAAAATCTTTCAGTTGAGGAATATGGTGCAGTTAGAATTATTCTTTTACGTTTTGAAACATCTTATAAACCCTTGTATTACACAGAATTCAAATGCTGCATACTTTGTAAAATAAAAGAGGATGCTTTTTCAACTCAACCGAGAGAAATTTTTGAAATCGTGGATCGTAATTACCTTTTCTGTGATAGAAAAACTGTAATGTAACTATGGACACTTCCTTCTTTAACTTTTGAAAGGTAAACAAATATATACAATGTATCAATAATAAAGGGTACAAATATTAAAATGTATATCATAAAAAATATTTTTTAGACTTTTTTTTATCAATGATTTATTCCGATCAGCAAAAGTTAATCAGAATGTCATTTCAGTGGATATTCTAACCTAAATGGACAAAACAAGGACATGTTAACTCATGGTGTTTTACTTTCGTCATTTTGACCAAATATTGTAAGATTTTAATGTGGTATGCATCTAGAACCAGCATATCAAGGGTGCTAAAACTTATTAATGACAAAATATTGGTTTATGCATAAACACTTTTCATTCTAATGACGGGCGGTATATAATAATGAACACCAAGTCATCATACGGTACTGTGTTGAGAGGGGTATGTATGTACTCCTGTTCAAAAGTGGAAAGATGAACACAATAAAGTGACACAAAAACATGTCTCATACACTATTTTACATCTAGTTAAAGAGGTTCAAGGATGGCTGAACAGGTTATCCGATAGAAGAGGCCTTTGCTATAGACAAACAAAAATGACGACAAACTGACAAGTTATGAGTTGGACGTCATACATAAAGACCGCTATTCAACTATGCGAACACTTAGATTTATGATCGAGAAATTTTCTATTTAATAGAAGTCATTTTGAGATCTTTTGGTTACTGTAGCATGTGCTATATAGGTAGTCTGGTAGCTAACAGAGAATCAAATACAGCACAGTTTAAAGAAGAACGATTCCTAATAAATTCACAAGCGCAACTAGCTTTGTTTTGACGTCGTCAGTGTTGCACCGACAGCTATTATGTAAGATTTGTTTAACTGACAAAAAATGTTATTTATATAGATATTTTATTGAAATTTCCATGTAGTATTCAATAATGTTGATTATGGTGCATATTAATTTAAAGTTTATAATATTAGTAAAACGAAAATATTGAAAATATTGAAAATATTCGCTTTTTCTAGGACAACTCTTGTATAGATTATAAGCTTATACATATTTTGTGCTTCGAAATATATTTCATATATATAAAATACAGTATTTAAAAGCTCAAGGTAACAAGATACCAACTTCCTTGTCGGATTTTTTGATACCTTTATAAAATTCATATATAGAAAAAAATTGTGTAGAGATATTTTTAGCAAATCAGATATGTATCTGCTTTCTTCCGCATACACTTTTTATCCCGGATAATGAAATTTTGATTTTTTATAAAATGTTTAATTATTTGTTTCTTTATAAAACTATTGTGCTGTGCTACAGCCGATCCCAAATGATATAATTAGCAGCATCCGGAAAATCTGGTAACAGCACAAACATGGCACGAAATGCTTCAGTTAAGTATGTACACTTCTAATATTCACTTTGACAATTCCGCTTTCTTTATTTCCTAAGAAAAAATGCAAGGGAAAATAAAACAATTACATTACCCACACACTTTTAAGGACTCGAGATCACAATTATTTTCAATTTATTTCACGTGTTAAACGTTTATAATGTGTTTTGAGAGACAATCAAACTGCAATTCAAAAAGGGGAAAATCTCCTCTACTCTATGCTGTGAACATCTACCAAATGTGGCAGGGGAACATTTTAGATTTTCATTTGTATGATGAAATATATGGAGAAAACGAACAGTATTCAAGATCAAAAGTCCATTAAACAATACAAATTATGGAGCAGAGCAAACGCGGATCTCTAAAACATCAGAGGTGGGATTACTGTAGGTGCCATGGAGGACTGAGCATCCCCTGCCGACCGTTCACACCCGCCGTGTGCTCCTGTCATGATCGGGAAATAACGGAAAAATCCGTTGACGATTCAATGTGTAAATAATGGCCTAACAATTAGTCTGAAAAACGTCAGTCAGCGTTTGACGTAATGATAAATTGTATTTGCTGACAAGGTCATTGTATCGACCATAGAACTTACGATATGATGAGCTGATATATAAACTAGATATTAACTCAGATATAAACTGAGATATAAACTTCCCAATGAGAACGAAATCTGTTTGGCCAAAGAAGACCACTTTATTAAGTCCTTTATACCAAAGCTTAATCGCAAATATATATATATATATATATATATATATATATATATATATATATATATATATATATATATATATATATATATATATATATATATATATGCAGTACACAACATTTCCTCAAATTAATCGTTTGTTAGATATTGCTTTGAAATTTCAAAATTATTGTAAAAGTAAATAATGTACCATTTTCAAAAAAATTAATATAAAGAAGAAACGCAAGTTATTCGAATAATATTTCTTTTTCTCTTATAGTTACTAATTGGTAAGACCTACCTGTTATATATCAGTATGCATTAGGTATATGTATACCTTTGTAGTAAGACCTACCTGTTATATATAAGTATGCATTACGTATATGTATACCTTTGTAGTGCAGAACAAATAATAGTCAAAGCAAGGGATCGAAAAAGAACAATAATTTTCAGACGAGGCGCAAGAAGAAGCCCCCCCCCCCCCCCCGACACTCTTTAGCTGTCAAGCTGTCAATTTAGTATTGTAATAATCCTAAATGAAAGGCCAATATCGGCCTTCCTACTTTTGGTGTAGAATGTTCGTACTCTCCGACGTTATTGCATTAAAAAAGTTGAAATTTCCAGCCTCATCCAGATTTCTTTTTTTGGGGGGTGGGGGTGGGGTGGGGTGGGGTGGGGGGTATTGTTCTTTTTAATGGTAAAACGATCTGTTTGAGAGAAAACTGTAGCAGAACAAATCCAGTCAATGAAAGTCGTTTTTGTAAGAGAAAAAGCTAATCTGAAACTCTTCCAACCGAGTTTGAACAAGTGGAACTTGGGTAACTAAAAATTTTAACCTTTATAATTTAATTTACTATCATGTCGTGTAAAAAATGATTTGATTTCGCCTCAAAAATGCATTTAACCTGTACAATTGTTGTCATGTCATGAATTTACAGGGTGGTAGTTGTCATGTTGTAATTTTTTTGTATTTACTGCCACTCGGTGAATTCAACATTTACAACATGACAGTGTTTTATTAGTCCCCTACCGGTGAAACCGGAGGGGTCTATAGGTTTCCTCTGAGTCTGTCCGTCCGTCTGTCTGTCGTCTTTCCGTCCCTCTGTCTGTCTGTCAGTCTTTCCCACTCTGTTTTCCACACTTTTCTCCTAAATGCTTAAAGATATTGAGCTGATTTTTGGTATGTGAGTGTATCTTGATGAGTTACAGATCAAATTTGCATTTCGTTTCGCTTCAACTCTTAAATTTCTAATTGTTTTCCGCAATTTTTTTCTAAACGCTTGCGGATATCGAGCTGATTTTTGGTAAGTAACTTTACCTTCATTACTTGTAGATCAGGTTTGCATTTCATTCCGCTTCAATGATTTTTGACGGTATTATGGTATTTTCAATTTTAACGGGAACCAGATTACACATGCGGTAGGGGACTAGTTTTTCTAATGCAATGCTCTCAGAATGCTTGTTTCAGTGGCAAAGCTGGGTAAAGATAATGTGGATGCTTTTCTGACTCAAGCAAAGATGTCTGGAGCAGCATTAACACCCCCAACCTCCAGCGGGTAGGGGGAGGGGGCTGAACAGAAATTGACAACATTTAGGATTGTAAGATTGAGTCCCTTCGGAATCTGCAGTGTGTGGATAATGCAAAATCTTGAATCTATCTTTGAATACTGAAACAAATTTATTAAAATACATTCTCTCTTCAAAAGATTTTGGTTTTCTTCTTCTTTTTTTCTTTTTAAAGGGGAGGGGGTGTTCATGTAGATGGTTTGACATGCGCGCTTACATACATGTACATGTATAGTAGCTAATCCACTGTAATTTATAAAAACCTGGAAATATTTATCCCGCGAACATTTTCTTTATTTTGTCCAATTACTACTAAAGAAATTTACAGAGGTATGCATGCACATAGTACGAACGCTTTCTGTTGCAAGATCATTAAGCAATCCTAGACTTAATTCAACATTTCAGTCGGACATGAAACGTGTTATTCATTATATTTATTAAACTAACCTTTGAAAACTAAAAACTAAAATTCCCAGGGAATTGGGGCGTGGTGGTGATTTTCTTGAGTCAGATTATTTGTTTCAATACCCTTGCAGGACAGAATAGTTATTTGTAAGAGACAGTTTTTTTTTAATTTAATTTTTATTTTCTTTTTTCACCTAGAAATCTTCCCATCATTCCCAGTGGAGAAGAGATTATTAATCACATGCAAAAGTGTTTCATTCCAAATTCTGGTCCCAACCCCGGATCAAATGGTCAGCCCCTTAATAACACGAAAGGGAAACATCCTAAATTTTATTTGTGTTTCTATAGAAAAAAAATAAGACAATGCTAGTTTACTGATCATACTTTGCATTTTTTATTGCTAACAAAGATTTCAAGGCTTCTCTTTAAATATTCCATGATATCTATGAAGTCATAATCGTAATTCTTTGTAATTCGTTTTATTTTAATTTGTATAGATCTCAACGTGAATCTATAGTTTAAATAAAAAGGTTCAATGGTTGTTTTATTTATCATGTTGATAATTTGCTCAGTACATATGAATGGCCTGCACCTATTGTGACGTTTTTGACGTCATCAATGTGAGTTTGACGTCGTCAGTGTATCACAGTTGTAGCCTACTTCAATATATGATCACGGACAAGATACAATTTTTATCAGTTGAAACAAATAAATGCTTAAGAATAAATACATAATTAATGAACTTAAATCATGAATAGTTCAAAACTTAATATAGAATATTTTTAATGGGACATATATGACCCCTGTGGCAGCCAGTGGGTAGAGCCCAAATATGACCCCTCTGGCAGTAAGAGGGTTAATGAAAGCGCTAATGCTTTACTGTGTTGATTTCTTCGTGTTTTCAATTTAATTATTTTCATAATACTACAATACTGACCACTGTGAATTTATGGACTTCTAATATATATATATATATATATATATATATATATATATATATATATATATATATATATATATATATATATATATATATATATATATATATATAAATGCTAAATAGATCGAAGCTCACGTATAGTTTACAAAAAGAACTTAAAATGGTCAACGACACAAACAATTAACAGTTGTCAAATTTCCGGAAAGCCTTGTCCCTTCCGTAAGACATAGATAAGGTTAAAAAGTCACGAGAAAAAAATCTAAATGGAAAAAAGCATTACACTACACTACAAGTTCGCTACTAAACCCTATTTGTTTACAGTTTTACATTTAGAATTTCGATGTTGAAAACTAATTAATCTCTGCGGAAGTGACAGGGCGACCTGAAAATTTGAATTTTTTTAATTCTGCATATTGTTGGTCATATATATATATATGACTGCCGTCATGAGAAAAGGGCCCTTAAGGTCAAAATTTCACAAATTGACTTTTTGGTATATTTTGATAGCCTGACTCTTTCTGAATGCAAAAATACATAAACTTTTAAAAATATCTCACTTTTTCACTCACTTTTTCAGTATTTTATGAGCATTTTAGTAAATCGCCTCAAAATAACGTTGACGTTACTCACTGAAAATGTAATGACGTCGCGTGCGTCAAATTCAGTTTCCAAACATTCTTAAAATTATTGAAATAACTTTAATCGTTTTGACACAAATAAACTTGAAAAAAAATTGATTTCTTCTTCCAAGCTTCTAGTATATAATTATTCTTTAGGAAAGTTGCCTTTATAGTTCATACTATTTTAGAGACAGATTCAGTGATATCGTAAAGAGGGGGGTGGGGTGGCCATGACAGGATCTAGGAACGGTTTATATTCTTTTGAAAAAATAATATTTGTACAATTCTACTATTTCAGCACAAGATATTCTTTTTATATTTAATACTCTAGCCAAATTTATACAATATATAAAACACTTGTAAATTAAAAACATAAAAAAAAACTTTACAGGTGTCCAATAGAGAAAGGATAGATCCAACCCAAGGAAGGGTAACGCGGGACATCAGCACATCGATCCCGATATATATAAAATAAATATTTTTGGTTTAATATAAGCAGGCATTCACTCAGTCCCCCCCCCCTCTCGACACACAGACACACACACGTTGTTATAGGAGGGGAATAATACATGTAACACTGTATTTTCTGTATCACCAAAGAATTCTAATGGACGCCATCATGTTTAATTTTTTTTTTAAAGCATCTTCTGTTCATAAAAAATCATAAATAATAAATATGTTCTGTACATCCGAGCGATTTTTTTAAATAAA